>NW_005187431.1:1155256-1184568 GCF_000239375.1 Pundamilia nyererei
CACCTGGATTTAACTGTCTGACAGAGTGAGATGTTGGCGTAGTGGAGCGCTGGAGAAGGAGGTCAGGGGCGCAAGGGCAGTCAGGTCCCTCCGACGTCCATCAAAATGACAGGTACCCCTGCTTTAAAACTCTGTGACCCACCCCAAAACCCAGTTTCCCTCCTTTTTTTCTGCAGACACACAAACGCACCGAAACAGACACGCACACACGCTGAATTACCAGGCCTAAAAAGTAGCCCCGCAGCGAAGGAGACCAGCTCTCCGCAATTAGGACATTCTGCGGCCATGAAATCATTCTGAAAATTAGCTCCAGGAAGCAAGAGGGGGGAGACAAAGTCCTAAAGAAAGGCAAAAAAACGTGAGTGTAAGAAAGCGGGTGAAGCTGGGGAGGAAGAAAGTGTTCTGGATCTCCTCAGCAGTCAAACAGACAGACCACATGTGCTGGCAAGGCGAGACTGAAAGAATTTAAAATTATTCCAGATAATGATGGCTGTTAAGATTAACAATTAATCCTCTAGCCTCATGACACGTTAGATTTGGATACGGGGAAATGGCTCTAAGAGGTGCGAAAGGCCTCAAACAAGTATTCAGTCAGCTAAATTACACTTTCTGTTTATGTGTGTGTGTGTGCCTCCAGAAGCTGACAGTGTACAGGCCTCAGGTCCTGACAGGAGAAGGAACCAGGGTTTGGATCTCAGCTCATGACTGAAGAGACCTGCTCTATGTTCTGTGGCAAAGTCTATTCTACATTCTGCAGATCTGCCACTCTCCTGTCGCCTCTGGTTTACCCTGCTCTGACCTTCTGCCATTACACAAACAGCATCTGCCAGCGATCAACTCCAACAAACCTTAAGTAACAGCGGGACAACATCACCCTGTGCCACCCCAACCCTCAGGTCATCCTGTTTCCTAAGCTAAACATTTAAGAGATAGATTTGGGAATCACTTGCTGCTGGCCATCTTTGCTAACTTTAGAATAAATGAATGTGGGTCTAAATGTGTGTGTGTGGGTGAGCATGTGTGCGAGCCCAGCTGTGGGTTGTTAGTAGTGAACTCAGCTCAGTGGGAAAGGGGCACCAGATGGTTGGTGGGACAGAACGATTGAGAGTTGAAAAGAAGAGGTAAATCGCAATTAGGGAGGAGAAAGAAAAAAGTCTTTAAAACAGAGCAACATGGAGAAATCATAGAGCTGAGCAGACTCGTGTTTTAAAGCTAAACATTTCCATTGTCTTAATCTAGTCTTAAATGCTCGCATTTAAGGCGACACAGTCGCTAAACAGTCGATAGCGGCTTTATAAATGTAGGGATCTAGGCACGCGTCAATAGTATTCTTGGTCATGCATCATGTTGAATGTGCAAAAGAAAACACTTTCTTCCATTCCACTTCTTGAAACTCCTGATTTGTCCCATGTAGTTTGACGTATCTGTGGGGGGGAATGAGACATCACGCTGTTCCAAAGTTCTGTAATTCGGGGTCATGTATAGTTAAAACAACATGTGTTTTTCTCCACATGGGGAAACTCTGACAGTCAAGCGAGGATCACGCGATTGGATGAACTGCTAATCAAGCAATGGGAGAGTTTGGAAATTCCTTGGGAGGCAGACAATGGAGGCAGTGCTATGTTTTTGTGGTATCCGGAGCAGCAGGCATTGGGAAATCAAGTTCAGCTGAACAGCCAGCCCCACACACACACAAACACACCTACGCACACACACACAAACCATTTTTTGACACACATTTGGCAAGAGAAGCACCCGTCTTGATTAAAGGCTCTGTGCTTGATGCATGTTTCTGCTGATGACATGTTTCTTTCCCCAGTGCTGTCAGCGTGTATGGACATGTTAACTTTTCCGCTGCATGAACTCGCTTTTGTGTGTTGGTGTCCGTGACTCCAATCTGATTAACTGCTGTATCTTTCAGGTGTGCCTTATTCTCCTGCTCTTTAATCAGTTGAGGGCCTGCCATAACCGGAAGGAAACCCTTTTCCTGGAAGTGCTTGTCTGGCACTGTGCAGCTGGCCTCAGCATGGACTTAGTGTCACTCGGACAGCCATTGGACTGAGGAAAAGGAAAACCATTCTTGTCTTTAGCCATACCGAAATCCAGTTACTGTCAAATCTTGAATGGGAGGTTTGGTCTTCAGAGTGTTTGTTTTGAGCTGAGTCCGGGACGTCTTGCTGATGGATGTGACAGAAATACACACCGATTACGGTCTGTGACTCAACACCCGTGCATAAAATTTTCTAAAAATGTTCCTTTTTCAAAGAAGTCAAACTTGGGTGAAGACCATCACGGATCACTGAGCCCTCACCCAGGCGCTGAGTGATGATGTCATACTTAGGAAACCACCACCGGGACAGCAGGAGGGAAAATACGAGCTGTAGCATGAAAACAGGGAAAAGACAGAGATTGGAGGTGACGGTTGTGATGTGGGAGAGTGTTTCTGGACGCCGTAGCTGAGAGAGTAGAGCGAGTGTGGTTGCTGGCTGGCCGAGGGTTTTTAATAAACAGCCTGTTGAAACATGACAGGGCTATTGGGTGAAATCATTACTGTTTTACTGTGATGACTGATGTGACTCCCTGAACCTGGGAGTCTGAGCGGGTCAGGACAGTTACTTTTGTTGATTGCTGTAGCTATTATCCCACCATGCTTACACGCCATTGTCTTCAAGTGGAAATTGATTTCACAGCCTGGTAAAACAGATTATTTTAAATAACTAAGTCAATACACAAATCAAAGTGTTTATTTACATACATTTGTTGGTCATGACAGAGGGCTGCCCCACCCTCAGACTGGTTCTGCCAGAAATTTCTTCCTGTTAAAAGGAAGTTTTTCCTTCCCACTGTTGCCAACTGCTTACTCATAGATGGTCCTGTGATTACTGGGGATTCTTGCTGTTATTGTAGCTTCTTTATCTTACAAAAAATCATCTCGAGGCAACGGTTGTTGTGATTTAGCACTATATAAATAAGAAAGGACTGAACTGAATTGAACTGAAACAGTTATTGTGTCTCAGCTTTCTCTACAGCTGTTTTCACATATGCACTGCATGATTTGCCCAGTAGATGTGCATTTGGGAACTCAAATGTCAGATGCAATCGAAATAGAGACTGTCCACTCTCTAACTCACAAGCTCCCTAGTACAAAGCCCATGTTATGCACCCATGTGTGAATAGCACAGTTAATATTGTTATGCATTCCCTGTCCTTGTCTTCAAACATTGAAAAAATGATTTTGTGTTTCTTATCCATTTGTTGATAAATCTTCTCTTTTGAAGGAGTTTTCAGTTATGACACAAAGCAAATTCTCAAGTACCAGCTCTACTGTTTATGCAGTCCGCACTTCTTAAATGCAAACAGCTAATGTTACCAGGTGTAGATCTTATCTTTTGCGTGCCACATCTGGTCGTCTAGGCTCACACACCATTTTGGCAAATCCAAATTTTTTCACATGGACTCATTTAAAAAAATGATACACATGGGCACTTCTAAAAACTACCGATAAACACACCTTGTAGCACTTAGTACGATTACAAAGCAGACTCCACAGCTCATGTAAACAGAGGCTATCTGTGGTATTGCAGCAGCCAAGGAAAACAGGCAAATAAGGATGTACCAACTACCCACTCGTCACAGACATTGCTTGCAAAGGCAACGTGGAGGACAGAGTATGCTGATGCAAGCAGAAAGCAACCTTGCCTACTTCAACAGACGTATTATGCTGCTGTTAGGGTGAAAGGTGAGAGGTTATAGGTGAGGGGGAGGGCGCGATGTGCCTCTGGATGATGGCGCTCTCCCTCATCCGCACACCAGCTGCCCCTCATGCACACATACATATGCTGACATTCATGCGTAAGCACACTCTGCACATTAACCCACTCAACCTCCGTCCCCCTGAGCACTAACCATTTCTAACAAAGACTTTTTCACCATTTGATGCCAGCATTATACAACCCCCACAGCCCTTTTTTCATGCAGGTGCTTCATGTTTTTTCCAGATCTGTCCTGCAGTCAAGGTTTGACATTTAAGCAGTGCGCTGGGCTCCTCGTGATGGGTGACACATTGTATTAACCGAGGACTGGTCTATGTTTAAAAGAGATGCCATGCAGAACAGGAATAGCAGCCTAGCTGGAGTTGATACGGGGTGTTTTTGGTGCCGTGGAAGGGCACTATGGAGATGCAGTGGGTGCTGAAAGGCTGCAAGAGGTGTAAGCCTGTGGGGCAGATGTTAAACACACTGTGACTCAGGAGAGACAGCAAAGAGACAGGGCTACTGTCAGAGCACGATCGCTGCATAAAGTGGAAGAAAAAAAACAGGAACTGTTGATGAGAATGAGAGGTTGGAAGGGAGGGAAGTGAATTTCTTGCTTCAAAGAGAACAAAGTTCATCTTTCAAGATAAGTGCGAAACATTTACACGCTGAATCAATTCTAATCAAAATGTGATCGAAGTGTGCTCTTACAGCTGCGCTAAAGGAGATGCATATCTTGGGTACCAGACAGTACTCTTGATTTCTTTCGTGGTGTTTCGTTGTGGGTCTGAGCCGTCACTTTGATGGAAATGAGCACGGGCGCTGATTCTCGGGCCCGATCGACACGTGTGCTGGCCCGTGAGTGCTCCAAAGATCTCCCTTTCTCCTCCCTCCTCCTCCTCTGTCATCCCTTCATCTCTTCCATGGTTTCCTCACTTGGTTTATTATTACAGTATAATCGCTTCCATCTGCCTGTCAAGCCACCGGGTAGACCGAGATCAGGAACAAAAGACAGTGAGAGCGAGAATGAAAAAAGAGGGCAGGATTTTTTTTTTCACTCCAATACAAACACATCCCCTCCCTGCTCTCTCCTCCTCTCATAGTCCCTCATCAGAACAAATCAAAATGCTGCGGAGTCACTTTTCGCTTTCTGTTCAGGAAATTATAATTCAAACTGACTTCTGGACAGCATCATGCACAATTAGGAATTCAGCAGCTCTGGGCAGGAAAATGTGATTCAAATTAGTGCTGTATTGCATTACTATTTACTCATGATCTCGCCTGCCATCTCACACCCCTTCAGTTTCTCTCCAAGGCTGTCTCGTGAGGGTATTTGTTAGTGTGTGAATGCATGAATGCACTTACAAGTACAATGTATACACACACCCAGGAATTTATTTTGTTTCCTATATAAATTTCCTATGACCCCTCCAAGATTGCCAGCTGTAGCTAACAACATAAGCTTGTGTAGTTCAAATCCCAAACCACTCAGCGATGACCGGTGGCAATCAGCTGTGTTACAAACAAATCTGTTTGATGTGAACATCTTGGTTCAGTGAAGGGGCAACAGAATACTCGCTGGCAAACCACACAGGACCCCCGGTTCTCTGATCTCGAATCAGATTAGCCTATCGGCCCAATTACAGCCAATCAAAGCCAATTAAATCCAATTATAACCAATTATGGATAATTAGAATGCCCCAGAGATTGATAGTGCAGCAAGATGGGGCAGCAGCCTGTCACTTTCAAAAAACTGTGACACTCATCTTCTTCTTCTTTGGCCTCCCACTCCATCTCTGTCCAAAACACAGTGCTGGATTTTTTTTTTTTTTCAAAGAATGCCGACCGACTTCAGAAACACTTCACGATAACAAGGGGAGTCTTAAAATATAAAGTACACAGGACTACATTTCTCATTTGTTTGCTTGCCCATCTGCGTTCTCTCCCTTCATTACTTCTAAATTATTGAGGTTCCCACTGAAAACTAAAACACTGAAATGAATGACCACATGTGCTGTGTGCCGTAACCTCTGCCAGTTTAAGATGGTTTTCCCTGCTACTTTTCGAAGACATTTGACCACTTTGATTGTCAGCCATTTGCCGCAAAACAATCTTCTTTTTCGGCAGTTGGGTATTTTGGTAATGCGGTTTTGCAAGCTTCAAGTCAGTAAAAAGCAAAGACTTGATTTGATTTCCAATTACTTCTAAAGTAATGTTCTTTAAAATATCAAATGCCATATTTCTGTATTTCCTGGGGTTTCCCTGTATGTGAATGTTTTTGCAATAGTTCAAGCCCTCTCACTGGGTGCTATGGAATGTCTATGGCTCGTGTTGTTGTACGGCCTTGAGTTTCACAGTGCCACGGTGCTGATGTTTAACTTGGGTTGATATGAGGTGCACAGACACATATTTCCATCTTTAAGACGTAGCACAGACCCGGAAAAACATGGAAAATGAAACAGGTTCGAAACTCAGATCGAAATTGTTGATCCCTCAGGTTCATCGCTTTTGTCCATCAAACCACAGGTTTCCTGTCAGTTAAAAGGTCAACCTCTGACCGTGTCCTGTCCTGCCTCCTATTATCACTCAGACCACTTAAGGCAGTTATGGTGCAGCCTTTCATTTCAGCAACTCTGTTTTCCATTCCAAAAAGCACTTGATGTTATCATTTTGATTAAAATCACCACTCAGATATTTGGCTTTAATGGCTGACATAGAAAAATGAGGCCAGCCAAGATAAAGTGCATAAAGTGCGGGGCATAGTCTTTTGCTGTTCTGAGCGTTTCGAAGGCTGAAATAATTGCTACAAAATACTCACATAAAAGCTTCCTTCTGTTTGACTTAGTCAGATTTCCCAGATAGTGCCTGCAGGGTTTTCTTTTTGGATGATGGCCGAGCATGACTGAAATAACCATAGCCACAAAAGCTACGCGGTGACATACTGTAACCGTAACTTTGGATGAACCCCATCATCAGATAAAATTTGGGGTGTTTTTTTTTTTTTTTACATTAATTAGATTTTTTTTCCTGCATGTCTCTTCTGTAGTTCTTTCTCTTGGGTTATATAAGTTCATATACTGTATATCTGTGTGTGTTTGGGGACGAGGGTTCAAAGGAAACTTGGAGGATAAACAAACAAACCTGCAGAACCATAGAGGGCTCAGCGCTGATTACGTGGATTAAACTGACTCTCTTCCACTTTATTTTTCTAAGATAAACATCGCAGAAACCCTTGTGCGAGAAAAACTAAGCCAAAAGAGGATGGACACTGGTGAGCAGAGAGAGCTTGCACATGCAGATTTGCACACGCTCAGACGTAAAACGCAGCCACAAACAAATCTGTTTTGCATACACGCATACGCATTCCTTCATGCCTTCCCTGGCTCCTGCAATGAAGAGATTTCTTTAAGAGCTGTCAGTCAATGCTGATCACCATGGAAGTGACTTGAGCTCACAACAAAGACCCTTAAGAGTTTCTCATAAGGCAAAAAAGAAAGGCACACAGAGCAAAACAACAAAGAAGAAGACAGAAACAGACAGCGCGAGATTTACTGGGAGACAGCATCAACACTTGCAAAGCAAGGAGATTGAGTGACTGAGCAAGTGAGATGCCACGCAGATGAAGATGGATTGAATGGATGTGATGGACAAATAGGGCAGAAACATGCTGTGATAAAGAGGTTGGGAGGCAGAATTGAGGGAGAGTTGGTAATAAGAGGAGAGTAGCTAGATAGACACACCCATAATATGAAGTCAAGGTATAAAGATCTACACTGCTCATGTGTAAAACAAGCTTCCCTGAGTTTTCTCTGTGCATTTTAAAAGTCTGAAGACCTGTGTGGGTGGTGGAGGTTGGCCGAGGTGGCAAAGAAGCCAGAGGGAGCGTGGGACAGTGGGTCAAGAGGTGAGGGGGTCAACTGGTGCAAAGGGGGCTGGGGCAATGGGCCTGATGCTACGGGGCCAGATGGGAGTGTGGGCCTCGGGCAAAATGCCAGGCAGAAAGGCACTTGGGTGGGCTCACCGCCGGTCTGCTGGGAGAAAGGGCCGTGTAGGGAGAGTCAAGGTCCAGAGGGTAAGGGTGGAGATACTCACTGGAGGACTTCCTAAAGCAAACTGAGCATCAAAGTAATCCATCCATGTAATGTTTTCAAAATGTGAAGCTCTAATAAAATCTTGACAACCGGACAATTTGTGCTGAGAGGAGAAGAGAAGAGAAGAGAAGAGAAGAGAAGAGAAGAGAAGAGAAGAGAAGAGAAGAGAAGAGAAGAGAAGAGAAGAGAAGAGAAGAGTTTATGCCCACAATAAACTGTTCGACATGAGGAATGCCACCCAGTCTGTCTGTCTTTCTCACGCACACACACAAACACTCCCAAATAAACAAACTGAACTCCTTCTCATACAGTTCACTGCCTATTTAGGCTTAGTCTAAAAACACTTTTCATCCCAGTTTTGAGTGAGAGGCACAACTGAGAGGCAGTCAAGCAACTCCTTAAGACTCAGTGACAAAGTGAGAGAAAGCAGCACAGAGCAGTGACAGACAGAGTGAAAGGGAGAAAGAGAGGGGAGGTGGAGAGACAGTGAAAAAAGACAGAGGCCCTCAGTGGAAGCGAAAAATATCCACAGAGAGCGTAAAAGAGCGAGACTTTTTTGAAAAGAGGCTGAGATGACTGGAGAAAGTCAAAGTGAGGCAAAGGGAATTGGAGGCCAAGAAGGAGAAAGAGTGAAGCGCACTGCAGAAAAAAAGAAAAAGAAAAAAGCCAGTGAGTTAAAAAGAGATTACTTTCAGGTTCAGAGAAGCTCTTTCTGGCTGTTTACTGGCTGTCACTCAGTGCCTGGCTCCTAGGGGGAGGGACGGCTGGCTCTCATTGGTGTCATTCACCTGTCAATCGGCCTGACAAGGAGACCATAGGGCCTCATGTTGTGGTGCGGAAACTGTCTGTCAGCCACGCAGCAGCTGCATATGACATCATCCAAGATCAGGTTCGGAACATGGATAGAAAACTTTTGTCTGTGTGTGTGACAAAAACACACACACATGCATGTTATATTTCAAAAATGAGACTATGGAAATGACATGGCATCAACACCTTTCGATTCCTAAAAGCACACATACAGTTGTGTACCTCAGTGTACGCAGATCACTGAAACACAAAACTGGACTCCCTGTAGATTGTACCTCATGGCCTTGCCAATCCTCTGGCTGTCCTCCCCTCAAATTTGCACCCCAAAAGTCCTTGTTACTGGCAGGGTAACGACCCTGTGGCATCTGTGCACTAGAACACACACACACACATATGTTCATACGCAGGAAAAGCAGATTTGCGCATACACAATCATGGCTGCAATTAGGCACATGCATAAACACGCACAGCATAGATGAAGATCAGTGCACGAAAAGACTCTGTCTTGTTTACCTTGGCGCATACACACATGCACGCACACACACATAGCACAGAGATGTCTTGGCAACAAGACAGCACCCATCTGTTCAGAGCTAATTTAACATGGTCACTAAAACAAAGAGGACAAAGGCCCATCTTGTAAATAATGATGAAGTGGCTGTCAACTGGAAAACACTTCTGGCTCTTGTGTGTATGATTTACTTTATCCATCTCTATTGGTTTACACAGCACAAAGCAGCTCTTCTAGTAGATAAAGTAACGAGCTGTGGGCGCTTGCATTTTGCTCTCACTCATTATCTGTGGGAAAAATCAGGGTCTGATTTGGATGTGAACACAGTGCGTGTCAATCACTGTCTTCTCATGATTATGCATGTGTTATAACAAGAGATCTCCAGTATATTGTGTAGTTTACATTAGTTTCATATTTCACAGTCAGGATGGTAAAAAGAAAAGCAGCATAAAAATAACATATCTGCTTTTTTGTAATAGCTAAAATTTCCCAAACCTTAAAAAGCAGTGAAAATGAGCTCCGTCTGTATGAAGAGCAACATCAAAGTACTACTTACTGCTTTATTTTATAATGTTTACATTTGAAGTGCTGTGGAAAAGATTTTCACTCCAAATAGATATCTTCTATTTTTTGTGTGTATCTCATACTAAACTGTACCAGATCAAATATGAAAAAATGAAACAAAAAGTTGCAAATAATAAAGATATATAAAGGAAAATGATTATAAAAAAGCGTATCTGCCTGTGCAGAAATGTCCTCCCTCACCCCTCCTATTATTTAATAAATCAAACAACCCAAACACATTGTTATTGATTGAAGATGGGCTGGACGCACCCAGACCTGATTACTACCAACCCTGTTCAATCAAATCAAGCAGTATGAGGTAAGCTGTAAGGTATCATGAATAACACACAATGTTGCAAAAAAAAAAAAAAGAAGAAGAAGATATCCGAGAAGAAAGAGGCAGAGGGTGAAAGGTTGCTGTTTCTGAAGCTCTGGGACTTCGCAGTTTTGCTCTGAGAGACATTATCTACAATTGGTGAAGACTTAGAACAATACTGACTGTTCCCAAACAAGACAGACCTACCAATATTCCTCTGAGAGCTTTGAGGTGACTCATGCAGTAGGTCACAAAACCTGCTCATTACTACAACTGTTCAAAGAGTATCAGGCATAAACAGATTCCCAAAATCAAATCCTCAATTTTACAAAAAGAGGTTTATGTAGCAGTCAAGCAAGCAGATAAGAGAACAGTCAGAGGGA
The DNA here is from genome assembly GCF_000239375.1 of Pundamilia nyererei. NCBI lineage: Eukaryota > Metazoa > Chordata > Actinopteri > Cichliformes > Cichlidae > Pundamilia > Pundamilia nyererei. The sequence goes on from NW_005187431.1 coordinate 1,165,684, forward strand.
CAGAATGAGTCAAAGGGGGAGTTCTGCTCTGTGCCAAAAAATCCTGAAGGACATCAAGGTGTCAGTTTTGTAGCTGAAGACCAAACATGCATTGCTCTAAATAAATAGTTACAAATAAACACATTTACTCAATGTTTATCAGATACTATACATTTGACTTGACGTCTACTTTACGCCATTAGGTACTAGATACTTAAACACACAAAAATACATACAAGATTATTACATGAAGTCTAATTAGCTTTGACAGATAAATGAGTTCAATTTGACACATTTTAAACCTTTAATAATAGTATACAGTGAAATCATGTGCAGGATGGAGGCTTAGTTTATTGATATTTAAGAACTTGTTTCTGATAGTACTCCTGTACTGGTATATATAAGATTGTCAATATATGTTTAATAAAGGTTGTTTTACATTTTTGAAAAATTCTTATACTTGAAGTTAGGCAGCAGTATTCTCCATTTCAGGAGATTAGACTTGTGTTCACAAAGGCAGGCATGCTGCTCAGACACAGCAAACAGAGAATGGGAACTGTTGAACCGTACCACTGTGACAGCTATTATGACAGATGACTGTATCATCTCAAAGAGGAAATCCCTTTCTTTCCTCACATGTACTGTCTGAGAGCAAATTACTCTCTGGCTTGTGGCTGGTTTTCTATATTGGGGTCAAAAGGCAACAGTTTTAAAGGCTGTGGAGAAAAATCAAAGGAGGCACACTGAGGCAACGCAGATTAAAGAATAACATGTCTGGGTGACATTTTAGGGACTGTGTCAGCAAACGGTATCAGTTTATTATCTTTGTCAGCTTCGTTGTGTTGTAGTAAATCTTAAATATAAATTCCAGTCAAAGAATCTTCTAAATCATTAAATCTTTTTTACTGATCTTTGTGCAACCCTGCTGATCTTTGGTTCGCGCCAATCAAACCGAGGCATGCAGATGTTCTTTGATGAGATCAGCTCGCTCTTCTGAATATCCTCGCCTCTGCGATTTCTTCCCTGTTGACGGTTTAGTCCATTGGCAAAAGCACCCAGGAGGCTGCTCATACACCATGACAGCCCACAGATTCCTGGAGTGCCTAGCATGAACGCTTAGAGGGCTCCAAATGGTTGCTCACAGTTACATCTCACAAAAGCACTTCTTGCTGCTGATGTGTTGCTTTTATTAATACGCTATCGTCTTACCAAATCAAGATGATAGCTTTAAATTCGTACTCCTATGGTGATGTTTTATAGAGTAGAAAAAAATTATACAGCGCAGACAAAACTGATTATTTCATGTGAGAACTGTTGAGTGGGAATGAAATGTTCGACCACAAATGCAAGCAAAGAGAAGTGAGCCATTTGTACTGGGTTTTTCTGCTCTTTTCTTCATTTCTTTTCTTTGCCTCATCTGTTTTTCCTCCTTGGATCTGCAGCTTAAAGTGATATTGTTATTCCAGATGGCTTGGTGCTATATGGAGAACAGACAAGAGGAATACTTCACTGAAAATATGAAAATATGTCAGCATGCGGACATCATTATGGCTGCCTAGATCATTTAAGCTCCTCTAAAATTACATCCAGGCATAGAGAAAAATAACAAATGTGTGTGTGCATGCATGAAGGATCAACGTGTATGCCTCTGCATTTGTACAGAACTTAGATGTGAAGATTTCAAACACATGTCTGCTTGTTTCTTAGAAACCTCAATGGTAAATCATATCTAGCACTAACCCAATTAACTTTACATCTGGTTTGGAAGCCTCAAACCAGGGACAGCATAGAGATAAATAAAAACACAAGACATACTGAGACACGCAGTCTCCAAGGCATTAACGAACTACAAGAGTGAAATAAATGTGTTACATTCCTTCTCCATTCACTGTTTTATTTCACTTGGATGTGGTGGAGGGGACCTAGACTACGTGTGGAGCTTGGTCTGTCCCTAAATCTGCCTCCGGTGTGTCCTGAAAGTGCCCCTGTGCCAAATAAGAAGCGTAAAGCATGCCCCGAGACATGGCCCACAACGACACCATGACAGCAAAGCTGTCAGCCCATGAGCCAATGCACTAAAACATGAATGCCGCCGAACTGTTCAGTTTTATAGCCTACAACTCCCAGTCACAAGCCCTCTAATGCCCCGTTTAACAAGCTGAAAATCCTCCATTTATTCACTCTCCGTCTCTCTTTAGGAGCTCCTCCAATACCATTCACAAACAAAGTTGGGCTGAAACACACTCCATGAAGAGCAGATACGGGAGCATAAATGCTGTGAATATATGGCTGCCGTGTGCATGCTTGCATTTAACGTATGCACACAGTAGTGATTCTGAATTCAAGAAAAAAAAAAACCTTTGTATATCAGTTGCATCATTAAAACCGTAATGAAACCAGTACAAATGACTCCGTTTGAGTAGTGGTGTGTAGTCTATGTGCAGCTAAGTGAATGAAAGCAGATGGACAAGAAATTGAGGAAGAAGGAAAAGGTCTAGAGACAGCAAAGTGGGGTTGAGAGATCTGTGAAGGATAGGGGCCACTGTCTCAGCACCCCATCGTAAACCCTGCAGATACGATGGAGTCCTCATCAGCGTTACACTCTGCCGGTCACAGCTCTGTGAAACCAGCACCATGTCTGCAGCACATACACGTCCTTGCCTTCCCCCTCCCACATTGGTGTCACCCATGAAGGCCAAAGAGACACAGAGAGTGCTCTATCATGGATATTAGCTATGGGGATCAGATGCTTTAAACAAGAGAGGAGGGGTACGCTTTTGTAGGCTATCATGTAGCAACTGCAAATGAATATGTTTGAAGTTTTAGTCTCTATTTCATTTAATTTTTTTTCCTCCAAACTCCCCAACACCTTTCACCATTTTTATCCACTTCAATCATTTCCAGGTGTTTTAGTACAATTATGTTTTCATCATAGGTTTCATCACTTTCTATGGAAGTGGAAAGGATTCTTTCCACTTCGTTTCACTTTGCAGCATATCCTGTGGGGTCCTGTTTTTTTTTGGGGGGGGGGGGGTTGCCGTTTCTGCGAGAAGAAGTTCGAATCAGTTTTGAATGCATCACACAAAGCAGCAGTGTAAGCACTGGATTAAGCTGATCTGGCCTGCTGCAGACAGGGCTGTGGTTATATTTTCCAGTGAGGTTTTGTTTGTGTGTTTGTTTTGCTATTTTTCCACCCCAAAATGCAGAGATTGGAAAGTGCAAACTATACTGTCTCAGTGGCCTAATGAAGCAGCGGTCTTGGAGCGAGGATCTTGGTTTTCGAGCCAAATTGTTTTTCCCCTTATAACACCAACTGTTTTCTTCTAGTCAAGCATGGAAAATCAAGGGGTCGTCATTATCATTAATATGTGCGCTTGCTAAACGCTGCTTCATATGCTTCATATAAGTCCCGGTCGATTTAAGGTTACGGTAATTCATGAAAGTTTAGCTGAGTTTGTTCCAATGAACCCCCTCCCCCCCCAAAAAAATCTGCCGTTGGAAAACGTGTCATCAGAGGTGAAGGATTATAAAGGGAAAAAAAGAAACCAAACAAAAAATGGTCCGAATGGAGGCTGTAAAAGTTTTACTCTCTAAGGAGTTTGGGTATGGATTCCACATTGGATTCCACAATATTTAAGGACGACTAGCAACCCAAAGCACACAGTCGATTTGCTGCCTTTACCATCGCACTTCTAAATGATTTTCTCTGACCGTGTGTTTATAGCTACGGGAGGACATGTTTATGTTTGACACCGTGACAGGACTAGAATCCTCAAGAGTGCCATGATGTGGACAGGAAACTCTGAATCTCTCACAAACATTGTACACATTTTCTCTCTCCCCACTCTAAAATAACAACTTTGACACGATCTGCGCCGTGTTGCCAGTAACTCGAGAGCAGCCCGCTAGAAAACGGAGAACTGAGGAATCTTGTGAAAGGGAGGCAGTCAGGGAACCAGGCCATGCTGGGGTGGGTAGAAATTGATGGGATGGATGGTATAAAGGGCCCACACACACAAGCTACTCAGTTTGTGGGACAGAACCAGGGTAAGATCCAGAAAACAAGAAAACAAGCATTTACCAAAGTCCCTTGCAGCTGGTAATGTGGTGGACCAGGACCTTTTGGTGGCAGTGGTTGGGTATAGCACAGGCACGAAATCCTACTCCCTTCTTATGGTCACAGAAGTGCAGTCAGGCCTCTGTAAACATCTGTCAGCCATTGGCTCCCTGGCCCACCCTTCTTCTCCAGACCCCAGCAATTCAGCTTGACCTTTGACCCTTCAGCTGAAGAAAGAGCAACTGTGACTTTCTGCCAAAAACATAGCAAAGACTTCAGTTATTTGACATCTACCTCAAAGGGGAACACAGATTTAGCCGCATGGCTGTATATGGACAAATCAGTGTTATCAAAACAGTAATACTTGTTTGGCAAAACTCGCAGTGAAAGGAGGCTTCAGAGAGTGCAGCTGCACATTAGATGATTGCAGCAGAATGTGGCAGAAAGTGGAAACCCCTTAGGTTATTTAGTCTTTGCTGTGCATTATATACTTAAATCATGACAAAATGCCTCAGAATGTGTGTGTGTGTGTGTGCCAAGTACAACCACTACAGTATAATACATAGAATAATATTTTTGAATAATATAATATTGTTTTTCCTCATTCCTTTTCAGTTAAGCAGTCAGTCCAACTAGTTAGATTTGCCTGTGGTTTGGACGACCTGCTATCATCTCAGCCGCTCCCTTTCGTGGGATCCAGACCAGCACCATAGACCCGTGGACACAGACCAGAGCCTTCATCAACTCTCACACTCCCACCTCTCACTGGGGCCTCAGGTTTCCCCTCCATCCATCCCTCCCACCCTCTCTGCTTCCAGCAACCCCTACAGGCCTTTCTCCCTCTCTCCCCACATCAATTACAACCTTTCCCCGTTGCGCGAGCCCCCAGATCTATGACCCCAGGGGTTACAGAGTCTGAGAGGTCAGAAGTCATTCTCCCCACTGCGAACCCTGGCATCTCTCAGAAGATTCCGGCTCTCCGTCTGAAGCCCTGCGGCCATGCAGAGGCATACCCACATGACCCCCAGGGAGCCGAGGGAGACAGAGATACAACCCCATTCTAGTAAACAATGGTCTGTTCCAGTCAGTCTTGTCTCGCGAGCTAATTGATTCTCTGGAGAATTATTTTCATACACAGTTTTGAATGTCGAGGCCTCTCATCCATGGATCAACCAATGTTTTAGTTTTTCCTTTGTGCTTTTCAGTGGGAAAAGATGCTTAAAAAACCCACCATAACGTGATCACTTTCACTGTGACACGACTGTGGTCGCTCAGTTTCCCCATCATTTTGCTCTTTTCCCTCTCCGGTGTAATGAAATCACTCACAAAAGTGAGTCTGTGGTTCTAAAAATCAGTGATTATGAGAAAAAAATCATTGTACACATATTAGTTTCTGGGTATTGTATACGTTTTTGCTACCTTACACAGAAAACATCCCATTAAATTCAAAATAATTCCAATATATTAATTATACTGATTGTTAGCAAACCGTGGGAATCTCTATACGCTTCAAAAGCCTTCATATTTACCAGTAATTACCAAAGATATTGAAGACGATGGCGTGCTAAACTGATTCAGTGGTGAATCCCATAATGAATGGCCAACAATCAAAGGATGGAACACGCAGTCAGCCAGGTTAAACACCAAGTCGATGACTCAGGTTGCTTTGTTGACCACAGAGTTTTGACATGGAACTCGGCCTCACGGAGCAGAATTGTATTTCTGTCACAGTTCCCAGACCTTACAGTATCAATAGCAGACACATTATCTCTAATGGGAGAGTCAGAGGGTGGAGAGAAGAGGAGACAGGGAAAGAGCGAGAGAGAAAGAAAGAGAGACACAGACACTGTAAAACGACGGTATCTCTATTGATTAACTGGAAGAGGACCTCCACTCCACACTCTCCTGTCCAGACATATGGGGTAATAAGGACCACTCTTCTCCACAAACCACCCCCCTGCATCTCTTCTCCCTGCACCCCAGCTAGAAAGCCTTTTAATCAGCCCCGGGGGGAATACATGGATATGATATGGAAGAAAAGGATGGGAAGAAAGAGAGAGGAAAAGGAGACAGGGTGAGAGGAGTCCATTAGTGAAACAGACACAATAGCTACAGGAACAGAACCGACTGCAAGGCGGTTTCCTTCATGCACTGAAAAAGACAGAGGTGCACAACAGGCCTGAAAATAGCACACATCCTGTACGCTGGCACATGCATGATATACCACAGTATATCATGAATAATAAAAGCTTTACCCTATACGAGTTTCTTCTTTAATGCTACATTCGAATCTTGATAGTGCTGCACATGCAGGTACACTCTGGTTTTGTGCAACACACAGCTGAGCTGATATCGCTCCAGATTTTCCAGGTCACATCACAGAGGGCTGTTTTCATGCTCGGCCAGGGCCATTTTCCTCTGTTTATGTAGGGCCTTTCTGTTTTCTTTTCCAAGGAGAAGGATGCCAATCTCGCCGAGCCAGACTAACTTTATCAGAGCAGCCATCTCTGACTTTGACATCAAATCCACAACTGCTTCTCATGCTGAAAAAAACTGTCAGTGCCTCGCCCTGCTGCTGGCCCCTCAGCCTCTTGACTCTGGAGAGACTGGAAAGGAGGGAGGAGAGCGCAAGGGAGAAATCTGAATTAGTAGTTAAAGCAGTGATCAATTTGAACTGGGAGTGAAATGTAAAGTGATCATAATTATTTGTCCGTTCGATTAAACAGAAAGACTTATGCCATACTTCAATTAGTGAGCACAATGAGAAGTGAATTACCTACTGGCCAGGTGGAGGCAAAAATCTGGACTGCAGCGCCCTCACGTGGTCAACAATGCGCGGTCGTTTTTCTTCTCTTTCTTTCTTTTTAAAATAAATAAACACTGAATTTTATTTCATTGTAAATCAAATTTACAATACAATAAAACTGAATCAATGCACGTGGAAATAAACAGTTAGAATTATTGTGTCATGCACAGATAAATGTGCCAATGACCAGTTGCAGCCCTATAATAATTTGAATAAGAGATTATTATATTGCCCGGGGTATAAAGCCTAAGCACCACTAACTTGGAGCATAACTCAGTCAGTTTCTGGAAGACCACTGGGTCACTTAACGTAGCAAAGAGCGCTCAGTCCAGCAGCACTAAAACAAAACCTGTACTGAAAAGGGAAAAGAAATAAAGAGCTGGGTAGAGCAATGCATTTTTCATTATTACAACTTAATTTACAGAGAACAGACTGATGTAAAATTGCTTCCATATGTCCCCGCTGCGGGGCGCCACAGAGTCTGCCAGAAAAGCTATCATAATTTCCGAAGCGAGTTCCGCATTGTGATTGGCTAAGACGAACTGCAGGAGCTGGAGCGCTGAACCAATAGGAATGCGGGACTGTGATTCTTTCATTTGAGTGGCCAAACGTGGATGTCAATCAAGCAGCGACGAGCTCTGAAAGCAGAGAGCGGCCAGTCGGTTGTTTTGCTCTCTAGAGAGCAGACCTCCGCTACTGAGACCATCCAGGCACAATCACACACACACACTCTACTGCATGACCACTGACACACACTGGACACATTCTATTGCATTTTCATTTAAGAAGTTCAAATAATAATAATAATAAAAATATATACTATTTTGTTATTGAAATAAATAAATATATTTAAATACTTAGTTGTACGATTAATTATCATTTAGACTATATCATGATCAATCGTTACTATTATTTTATCTCAATAAAACAAAAATCTCAAACACTGGCCGTTAATTAGACACATATTTATGGAATATTTTTAAAATTTTAAAAATAATTATCGTCACAATATACACAGTCAGAAAAGTTTATGATGAAGGGGTTATTTTATTTGCTTCTGACATTTACTGAAAGATGAAATTTTTATTTTGAAATTATTATTTTGTGTATAATTGTATCCCCTTTTCAGTCATTTTATATATGAGCTGTTTTTAAATAGAAAAGTTATGAGTTTTTTTATATAGGAAAAAAAAAAGATTTTACAATTATATATAAAGATATCTATCTATATATATATGTGTGTGTATATATATATATATATATATATATATATATATACAGAATTGGGTCAGAGTAGTGATCTGTCCGCTTTGCTAATTAAACCTTTTCATTAAATCTGTTGGGCCATTTAATCAAATGATCGGTATAGTCTGTGCTTGCATTGCTTACAATGTTCACACATTTTTCACAGACACAAAAAAGTGACTATCCAAATGTATTTTTTATGTTTTATATTTTTGCTGTGGTGTTGTTAACTTGTAAATAAATAAATAAAACAAAATAAAATAAAGGCAACAAATCCTTTTAAAGGTTAAAAACGTAATATGAGATTTCATTTGTGAAGCGGCTTCAGCGTGGCCCGCACTCTGCATACACTAAAATCTGGCCAAGGTCACTGCAAAAACAATTACAAAATAATTACAACACCTCCCGTAAAACCTGAAAAAGAATGACAAAGTAGTCCGCTCAAATCACCGCGAGTTCCTCACGTTTCCCATGAGTCTTTGCGTGGACTAAATCGTGCGCACGCGCACTGATATCCCTCAGATCGAGTTTAATTCCACCAATCAGCGTCGTCCTCGGAGGAGCATGTGGGGGTGATTTAAGAGCTCTGCCCCAATAAAACTGTCAGAACTTCACAAAGTTGATTTAAATGTGTTTCACATCGTTATGAAAATACTCGCGGATTAATCAAATGACTGCACGCTGGCGTCAGATCAATTGGAGCAGATTACCATTCGCAGCTTCTTTAGGGAGACGTGATTTGGAGCGTTTAGATTCTCTACACATCCGGCCACCAAGTCGATCCGACAGCTGACATAAGATGGACAGCAAATGTCATATTAAGGGCCTTTTCTGATTTTTCTTCTTTCTTTTTGTTTGTTTGTTTTTCTTTTTGGATATTGATTTTTATTCTATATTCTGTGACTCCTACATCATTGAAGTAGATCCTGCAACAGTGTTGCAGCTGCATCCTCGGGGAAGTTTGATGTTGCCAATTTTCAGATAAGCCCACCATCGCGCTCCACTTGTCTTCTAGATTTGTGTGTGTGTGTTCTGCAGGGGGAGTGAGGGGGAGGGAGGGTCGACTGTCTGCTGCTGGGAGAGAGCCCAGCTGACAGGCAGTGCGTGTTGAACTTGATGTGGTGGTGTTGAACTAGGCTTGTTAGAGAATGCGATTTTCTAGACTTCTTTGTGATGCAGCGCCACATAAAAATGTCTGTCCGGGGAAGATTTGCAAAAGGCTTACGGTGGGATTTTCATCCCACGGAAAACTCAATTACTTACAGCACCCACATTCAGACATAAACAAAGTACAGCAGTCTGCTGGTCTTTATACTGTACTACGCGATGGGCACCCAGGGGAAGGTGTTTACAGCGGATTCTTCGACAGCATGTTGTCGCTACTATTATTTATAGTGTGCTGTGAGTGACATATTGGTGCTACTCGTGCAGCTATGAAGGTCACGTCAATTAAAGGAATAGAATCTTAAATGAAATGATAACATTAAAAAACGCATCATCATTCAAAACTCTTGGTCTGTCATCATTTTATCAACTGACGTAAATCAATACAAGAGAAACAACTAACTTTACAGAGTGTCACGTTCAGTCTTTGATTTAACTTCTTTTACTTCATAGACAAGTTTGCAGGTCTAATCAACCAGAATCTGCAAAATTTATGAGTCTTTAGTATCAATTACTGCATTTTAAGCAGTAAAACACATTCAAAATACTAATACACGTTGGTTAATTATTAATTACCACTGTTAGACACCAGGGGTCGCAAGTGTACCAGATGGTGGAGGATTACCAACTTTGTGTGGGACTGCAAAGCATATCCACTGTCTCACATAGACACTGGCCTACATTTTGATTAGCTGTAGCCAAAATATTTCAGTCTCAGACAAAAGAAAGGAAAATAAGTAGCTGAAGCAACAGTTCTTCTTACAGCAACTGTAAGAAGAACTCTCACACCAGAACACCACAACTCTCGCCCCAAATTGCTGAGGTCTGCTCACTCAGAAACAACTTTCACTTTTCACTTTCAGCACATTGATGTAAGTCTCACTCTACTTTGCAGTAGTTTTGGTTTTTACTTAATATAGGAATGTTTTGATCCCCCTTCAGGCTACCAATACTTTTGCACATATTTCACAGTTTTCCTCTGCAATATATAACAGTAAATATGTCATTGCTTGATTTAACATTTCTGCTCTGTTGCTTTAATTGAACTTAAGCCTATCTCTAATCACACCACTGACATGAGCTACCTTAAACCTCAGATGACCAGGAATCAGCAAACATGGCAAATATCAGCCAGACATAGAGCCTGGATGTCTGAGACAATCAAGTGTTATTAAATCAACTCTTATGCCACTGCCTTGTGTAATCTGTAACCTTTATCAGTTGTTTTGTAGACATGATTCTCATTGTGTGTTAAGATGTAAAAAACAACAAAAAAACAACAACAACAACAAAAAAACAACCAAAACAAAGTGGGCACAGACAAATACACCACAAATGACAGTTTTTTCATCAAAGTCTCTTTTACACTAGAAATTAACAGTGCAGTGCCTTTGCACAGTATTGTTCTTACAACTGGAAGACGGAGAAAAAGGAGAACCTAGCATAGCATAGTGGCTGAGCAATGTGTGAAGGAATTATTGTAACTTAACAGTTGACATGAGGGCTGACTGAACATATTCTGACAGACCACTTGGAAAAGATAGTGGCTACAAAGTCAAAGGAAAGCTACAGCAGACCTAAGAAATAATAACAGGAGGTGGATTGTCATTTCCTTGTGTATAGGGCAAATAATCATGGGTTGAAAAACATGTTAGGGAATGACTTCACCTTTATGTCAAAACAACCATTTAAACAAACAAGAAACCTATCAGAGATACATACACAGTCACACAGACAGATATACACATATGCATAACAATAAATCATAAAATCCTGTTACACACAAAAAACAGAGTAATATGAAATAAAGACATAAACACAAAGATAAACACAGTGGTGTTATTACTAAGTGGGAGGACTAGTTAAATGCAAGATTAAAAAGGTATCTTTAAGAGTTTCTTGATATTATCCGTAACTATCTGAGCTTTCTTCTCCAATATTTTAAGGTACACTTTTCCAGAGCTTTGTTTTGTTTTTTCAGAAACTGGGAAAGCTGCATTCCCAATTTTCCTCCGTGGGGAGTATTGCATAGCTAACAATATGGCCTTGGAAGATCTAACAGAGTGAGCAAGTAGAGTGACAGACTTTCAGATAATGTTCAAGACCTTCTTTCAAATGACATGAGTATCCTTTCCTATATAATAAGCATTCATAAACATTGCTGAATTTAGAATTGCTTCTTCAGTGAAAGTAGGAATGTTACAATGTATGTGACACTGTTACATGCATTCAGTTTCTTACATATAAACAGAGATTTTTTTATCACAAAAGTAGGCAAAACATATTTTTTTGATGCAGAATGGTCTGTCTTTTCGACATTCTCTTATAAAATAGGTCATAAAGCAATAGTCTAAAGTAAAAGCACCTAGAATCTGCGTAGGCTACCTCTCAGCACTGATCATGAATCCAGTATAAAGTCAGATTTTTTAGAAGGCCAGGGGGTACAATGTACTATGTTTTAAGGATTTCGCCTTTGGCATTCCTCTTTCTTAGTGAGTTGAGTCACGAGGGCCCAGACCTTTGTAACAACTGAAAGTGTAATTCAGTTGTTTACCAGTAGGCTGAAAAAAGGAACAAATGCAGGTCAGTAGCACAAACATAAAGGAAATGCAGCCCAGCCATGCTTCTGAGAAATCCCCTTTACACCAATAAAGCATTATATATTAGAATATGAACCTACATAGAGGAGTACCTCTTGTTTATGCGGTGATTCAACTTTCGTGTAAACAATATTTGTAGTTAATATCAGGGTGGAGGCTGCCTTTATAGAAGCAACTACCCCGTTCTTTTATTGATCAAAAGCTGACGCGACAGGTGTGTTAACCAATCAGAATTTGTTGTGGTGAGCGTTTTGGTCCAATCAGCACGAATTATGCAAATTCCGAAACAAAGTTCCCCCTGCACCAGCACGGTGATTGCAGTGAGCCTCCCATGTTTTATTTTCTGTTTAATTATCGTCGTCAAGAGGGTTGTGATAAGTAGGTATTGCTTATGAATAACTCATCCGCTGCAAGGCGCTGAAGAACAAACTGTTTGTTATGTTTGCGCTAACAGGTTTGCGTTAACCGGTAGAGAAAGCTAACTGCTAAAGCTAGCATAGCTATCTTGCTAGTTCGCCGGTACAGGCGGTCCTCTTTGTCTGACAGGGGAAGGCGTGCTCTTTTGTTAAGCTTTCCCTTTGTCCCTTCGGGAAAGAGGAACTGTTGGGTTGGGATTTCACAATTATCCACAGTTCTGAAAGTATTTAGAAAATGCAGATCGCCAAAAAATACTTTTCAGAAAGCCTGATTCAGTTAACCATCTTGCTCAGTTTGATTGGAGTTCGTGTGGATATCGACAGCTACTTGAGCGGCTATTATACGCCTTTGACAGAGATTAACTTGGGTCCTAGCTCAGCCTACATCCAGACACCGTTTCATATTTCGAGAGACACTTTTGATGGATATGGTGTACACCCAAAATGTCCCGAGTTGGACTATTTTTTTGCAAGTCGTCGGCTGCTGGACGAGGTGAGGACCCTCGGTTCCCCGCGGTTCCACACGCAGTTGAACGCATGGCTGGTGCACGAAGTGCCTGCAACTGACAAGGCTGACTGTGGGCCTTCAACCAGTAACAACACCGAATCTAGCTCAGGGCTAGAAAGTCCTGGCGAAGAATCCAGAGATGTCAGTGAACACCTGCCAGTCAGTGGCCCAGCAGTGTACCAGACAAACATTGAACTCGGACAAGGGCCTTGTGGCGCTGGAGCCTGCGGGTTTCTTAAAGAGGCAAGTTTGTGAATAATATGCCATAAAGTTGTAAAAACTTTGTTTCTAATGAAGCTATAATGTAACCTGCAACAGTGAAGGTGGTCTATCCCTCTAAAGTACTTGATTAACTGAGGTGACAAACGAGTAAAACTTCCGTAATAGCTAGCTTAAGCTATTACTAGCTAACTAGCATAACTAACCGTTGAACTGGAAAGATGGGTGTTATCCAACAACTACGTTATTTTACTGGAGTATTTACTGGTGAACCAGGAAGCAAGTCAAAAAAATATTCTGGAATGCAAATTTATTTTCGTTTTGTCAGGCTCTGTCAGGCCCTTGTCACAAATCACAATCCAGTAATGTGTCTTTAGTCAGATTATGTCACTTACATCCGTAATGACAATGTGTTAACTTGGATAAGTCACCTAATCAGTGTAGTAAGTAACTTAAACATAAAGCTTACTAACATGTCTACCAAACATCATATACTGTATATGCGGCATACAGCTGCCTGCTGCACTTGTCACTCTTTCACTATGGTACTTGTCACATTAAGCAATCTGGGAATAGTAACTATAGAATTACTTCAGCAGAAAACACCATGCAAAGACAGGTGTAACTAATGTCTGTACTTTATGACAATAAATATATTATAACACTGTAATTACAACCTTTATATTCAGTCCACCTCCTCCTCCTCCTAGTAGTGTAGTCTTTCTAGAGCATGGCAGAAAGAGCTGATTGGTGGATATTGTATCCCAAAGGCAGTTTATGTTGTTAGTTGTGTAACTATATCTCTTTTCTCCTGACCCAACCACCAGCTGCGCCCTTTGAGGGGTGGAGAAGTGAGACTCGGATCCCCACCCTGTTTGCTTACACAAAAGCAGTTTTCCATAGTTAAGCACTGCTCTTCCTAGGGTTGCTTTTCATGTGTAATTTGTGATGTTGACTCATTTGTTGTTGATGACAAGAGATGGGTCGCCATACCCCCAAAAAAACAAAACAAAACAAAAAAAATTACAAGCCTTGTTATTTGTTTTGCAAATGGCCTTAGTGTCTGAGAATATACAATATGCAGGAGCTGTATTTATCCCGTTGAAGGTGTATCAATAACTTTTTGTCATTATTTGGCTTTAGTCTTAGTGTGAAAGCAAAAAGTTTTCTTTCACACTAAGACTAAAGCCAAATAATGACAAGAAGTACTCAAGACCAGTCTAGTTCTGCCCAAGTTCTGTCTGGGCTTGTTGGTCTCCACTTTTCCTGTTTGAACTGGTCTAGGAAGTGAATCAGTTATTGATACACCTTCAACAGGATAACTATATACAGCTCCTGCATATTGTATATTCTCAGAAACAAAGGCCATATAATATTTTTTTTTAGAACAAATGAGAATTCTATTATATCTTTAATTGGATATATCGTGAACTTTCTAATCTTGGAAGCTGGTGACCTTTATTTCTGTAGGTGTATCAGAGGGTAATTGGCTTAACTTTTACAATGATTGCTTTGTAATCATAAATAAATAATCTAATCTTGTTTATAACAGAATCATCTCATGACAGAAGAGTCATACTGTAAAGACTCAATTGAGATCAATGAACTACCGCTAGAAATGTAACGATGTTTGGAGTTCTTTACTAAGAATTAACAAATTGTTTTTCCTTTTCTTTCCTCTTCACTTCTAAACTGAATTCCCTCCTCTCTTTTCCCTGCCAGGAGGAAGATGTTAAAGTTAAAGAAGAGGAGGAACCTGCTCCAGTCTCTCAGCTGGCTCACAGTTCCACACTGGAACAAGAGGTACTGTTGGCACTCTTTCATGTATTTTAATGACCGTAACAGTGCTGGATTTTTTGTGAGAATACACAGTAGTGTTTGTCCATCTGCAATGATGCATGTATAACGCTGGCATCAATTTTAGGCTGGTTATATTGATTTAACTAGAAAAATCAGGGACTCACATTACATATTTACTGAAATTGCATCATTTTGATGACAGTGCTGTTTTAGTAACACCACAGAATATGATTAGAAAGGTTGAAGCATAGTAATTACAGTCTCACAGGCAGTTCCTTATAGTAAAAAGCTATGCAGAAGCTAAATATAAATTCATTTTTCTTGTTCATTTTTTTTCATCAGTTACTTTGCTGTGATTGTATACTGACAACAAAACATATCACTTACTTTTTTAAATTTACATCAGATTTTCTGTGTGTTGTCTCTTTCAGAGCCTGCTGGAAGGCATCACTGCACTGTCCAGTCCAACACGCCATCCCTCTGCTACTCTTGATATTGACCAGCAGTGGAACAATTTACTTTCTGTTGCAGACCTTGATGTAAGTTTCATGTTCATCTTCATGTTCATTAAATTAAGCCTTATATAAAATTACATTAGTTTAGAGACATGCATACAGACACGTGTATTGCAGATTAGAGGTTTAGTTTCCCACATTGATCTAACTGTTGTTTTAGAGGATTTTCAAAGTTTTGGAGAATAAAGTTCGACTAATAGGCCTCTCTAAAATATAGGACTTGGACCCCCTTGTGACTGAGCGTCTGTCAGATCTCGACACTGACATCACCAGCGCCATCAGCCGGAATGTCAGTCTGCATGATGCTATGCTAACCAGTCCTGGAGTGTTTGGGTTGGCATCTGATAGAACTGAGCCCAGGACCACGACCCAACAACAAAGGGCTTTCTTTCGAATGGAATCCACAGGCTCTTTAAACTCAGATGCTTCACCTGGGATGGCTCTAGGTCTTGCTGCACTCCCCTTTGCCTCAGTATGTAACATAACAGGAAATGTGTCATCAAATAGTGCACTGGGTGGCTGCCTAGATGAGGCAGTGTTTGACCAGATCAATCAGCTTGGTTTGGAAGGTCTGGACTCAATTGACAGCAGCCTGATGGACTGTTTGGACAGCATAGACCCACGGGTCCTTGAGGACTTGGAGTCAGACTCTGGTCTCTCTTTGGAGAGCAGCTCTGGAGGTCCAGTCTCTCCAGGTTGGTTCAGATTGCTTTCTATACTTGGAAGAGTTACATGTCTTAATTTCTGTTTTATGAAGCTACAAAATTTTCAGTTAAATATGCTGACACAGTCATTAACTCCTCACTTTGTCCAGGCTCATCTGAGATGTCATCCTCATCCAGTTCATACTGCGAGGATGAGTGTGGAGCTACAGGCTACAGCAGTGAGGCAGACTCAATCCCCTCTAAAGGCATTGTTGACTACACCACAGCATGGCCACCTGTTGAGAGTGTGTGGCATGATCACAGCTACTCATCTGCCAATTTCTTTAACCAGCCGTCAGTAACGCTGCCTCGCAAAAACATCAAGGAGGAGCCTCTCAGCGATGACGATGGATTCCGGCTGGAAGAAGGGGAGCTGAGTCGTGATGAGCTGCGCGCCCGTGCTATGTGCCTGCCATTCTCTGTTCTGCAGATAGTTAACATGCCTGTTGAAGAGTTCCTGGAAGTTCTTGATGGTCATGGCTTTTCCCCTGAACAGGTGACCCTCCTGAGGGACATCCGCAGGCGTGGTAAGAATAAGCTGGCAGCCCAAAACTGCCGCAAGCGCAAATTAGATGCCATCACTGGGCTCCAGGAGGAGGTGGAAAGTTTGCAAGTTCAGAGAGACAAACTGCTGAGGGAGAAGCACCTTACAGCAAAAACAATGGGTGCTGTGGGCCATCAGATAAGGCAGCTGACCAGAGACATCCTGTCCCGGCTGAGGGATGAATCAGGAACACCCCTGAACCCAGACAGATTCACCCTGCAGTGCGGGGCTAACGGTAGGGTTGTAGTTCAGCCTGTAAGACGACCTGCTGTCTCCACATCTGGCAACAAAACAGACAAGAGAAAGAAGGAAAAAAAGCAATAATGCAGCATTTCCTGCTGAGACTTGACCTTTTTGGTTTTGGGATATTGCGGAACCTAATTCCCTGACTCTGGTTTTAGGGACTCCTGTTTTGCTAAAGTGTGTGTTGATTCACCACTGTTGAGAACCTAAATGCAAAAAGAAAAGACACTCAAAAAATAAGTAAAAGAAAAAAAAATGTAAATATGTTATTTGATCGTAAAAATGTAGATCACACACTGGACATTCTCTTCTTGTTAAAGGTGGATGTGGCCAATGGGGTAGTTTAAGGGAACAGCTAAGCTGTTGGTAATGCCAGCAGTCTCTTTGTGCCTGTTAACATTAAAGTCATAGTCTTTCTCATTTTTACAGAAAATTGTAGGCAATCACGCATGTTTAAAAGTCAGCTTGGCCAGGATTGTGATATTTCCAGACAGGATAGAGATCTAAGAGGAGTATTTACCTGTAATCTTGCCTTTAGTGTTTTCCTACTCGGTATAAGAACGAGGTTAAAGGGTTGTATTTATTAAACTTTCTTAGGTCCATGAAATGCTTATAGAACTGTTAAGGACGTTTTCCCCCCTCTCCCAAAATGGTAAACTTTGGTCAGCGTGATAAGAATATTGGGTTATTACAAGTCCAAAGTTTACTGATTTGTTCCCAGTATTTGAGGGCATGCACTGTTTGAGTAAAAAAAATAAACTGAAATAAAAAAAATCAAATAGATGTCTTTTGCTTACATGTCTTGATGACGTGCAGTATACCAATGACCCAAAGGACTTGGCCTTAATTTGCATTTAATGTGTTTTGGTAAATACGTATGTACATCATACATAAGTGCATATATCCATAACAAAAAAGTTCTTGCATAAGAATTCAACTATAGTTTAACCCCTTTCATTTGAAGTGTTTTAGAGTTTTTGGCAAGATTATTCTACCTCACAGCTTAGTTTTTGTTAATTTTGGCTACATAAAAAAAAAAGCCCCCACCCCGCTTTGCTTTTTTTCTTTCTTTTTTTTTGTCTTTTGAAGTGCACTCGATAACAACAATTTCATTATAAATGTGACCGTAATCACACATAAAAGATTCAGTTTCTGAAACAGGAAAAATAGAATCACCAACTTTATTTAAAAGGTCTGAATGCTGTTTGAATGTATGTGTGTGTTTGTTTGTTTGTTTGTTTGTTTGTTTGTTTTTTAAAGAATATTTATTATCTGAGTAGAATCAAGTGATATTAAAAGTCTGCATCTTATTTATGTGTACACACAAGTAGTCACCTGAGTGAGTAAACTGAAGAAAGATGCATAAAGTATTTGAATAGTGATCAATCTGAAGCACAATTTGAATGAACTGAAATTTTGACTTCTTTACAAGTACTTGTGAGTTTTTTTCTTTTTGGATAAATTTGATTCTCAGGCCCCAGTTTTGTTTTGTTTTTTTCTGGCTAAAATTTGAAATTCTCTAAAGTGCACTTGTTTAATACAAATCCTTCATTATCAAAGTCACCCCAATTAAACAAACCCTAAATAATAAATTACTGATTGATATTTAAGAAGTTTGAATGATGTTTGGATGCCTCCTTTTTATATGTATAAGATTTTTTGACAGTTGAAGTATTAATAGAGGTCGCTGCCCTGTTCCTGGTTATGCTGCACAATAAGTCAGCTGAGTGAGTGAAATTGAGAAAAGTCCATGAGGTAGTTTATGCAGCTTTCGGTTTTCTTTTTTTCTTTGTTTGTATTTTCTTGTTTGGCTTGAACCTTTTGTTTGCTGTTTGTATGAATTTTGTTTTCGTAAATATTTGCTTTGTTTCTGAAGTCAAATGTGTTTGATTCCATTGTGATTTTTGAAAGTGTGCGTTTGCTTACAGAACTTGAGTTGCTCCTGCAGACTTTTTAAAATAAAAAGAAATCTTTTGAAATACTTTTGAATGGCCTTGATTTTAAAATCAGCATATAGGAACATATTATTCAGTCTTAAAATATCAATGGATATTATAGATATATAAGATAAGATAAGATAAGATA
>NW_005187431.1:1186481-1213762 GCF_000239375.1 Pundamilia nyererei
CCCCCCCACTGTGCTTTTCTTGGTGTTGTGGCCTGTGATGGTTTTCACACCATTCCAGACCTCCCTCATATTGTTCCTCTCCAACTTCTGCTCCACCTTCCTCCTGTAGGTGTCCTTTGCTTCCCTCAGATCTATTGATCTATTATAGATTAGGGATTACAAACATAAGGCCTGGGGGCAAAATTGGCCTGGCAACAGATGCAATCTGAGCCACTGGACAGCTTTTTAAAATGTGATGGATGGTACACATTTTGGATTTTTTTTTTAAACTGTATTTTCCGTTTTTTACAGCTTTTCTTAATGATAAAAATCCTACTCCCATCACTATTCACACCAATTTGAGTAAGTCATAGGTAATATTAGATAAAAAAAACTTAAATGACAGAAACGTTTCTGATTTCTGCAGTGCGTTCACAGTAAATAAATAAATAAGGATATAGTCTATCAATAAACAAAACCTTTCTATTATATAGTTACAGAACAGTCTGGGCAATGAGCAACCATAACTACACATGCATTTCCTACAATCTTAGATTGTAGGATTGTTTGTTTGTTTGAAATAAATTAACAAACAAACAAACAAACAAACAATCTAAGCCAAAAGATTCGTGCTGACTGAGTTCTATTTAATACAGCTTAATTTCTTTATCATGCAAAAATAACCAGCATATGCTGTTGAAATTGCACTTCTTTTTCTTATATTAAGATTCTGCAGACATTAAAGGTGTAATTAAACCTCTTTACACTGGTCCGGCCCACGTGTAAACAAAATTTTCTGCATGTGGCCCACGATTCAAAATGACTTCGATATCCCTGATGTAGAGTTCTAGGCTTCATCATCCACAGGTTTTGGAGAGCGAAAAGCGTTTTCTAACCGGGCTTCCGTAGATGGTGCACAAGTATGCGCACAAGAATGCGCACAAGAATGCGCGTGAGTAGCTTTTGGCGCCCGTGCTGTTGAGCCACACTTTTGTAGACATAAAGAATCAACTGACCG
The DNA here is from genome assembly GCF_000239375.1 of Pundamilia nyererei. NCBI lineage: Eukaryota > Metazoa > Chordata > Actinopteri > Cichliformes > Cichlidae > Pundamilia > Pundamilia nyererei. The sequence continues at coordinate 1,187,479 of NW_005187431.1, forward strand.
CGTGGAAAAGAAGTGCCGTTGGAGCGATTCTCTTGTTTTAGGGTATGTATGCAGATACCGACTTGTTTAAAAAAAAAGGTTATCATTAACAGAGGTGTCAGAGTTAATTGGTTCACTGTAACGAAATAGCAGTATATGCTAGCCAGTTGTTTTACCATCTGACGCTGTCTCGAATGAGAGAGAAACGCTCTGTTAACTACAGTTGCAGTACTTTAACTTAAACAGGCAAGCGAAAAGTAACAGTGTCTGTTCCTTGTAATGCTGTAGTTGTATCATAGATCTTAAGATTATGTATCCGTTTCTAAAACGTCGAGTGTCGCATTAAACTTGAGTACGTTATTGTTAGCGCAAGTTACGTTAACGTTACCCGCACGTTTTTGGGTTTTTTTTTGTGCCAGCGCACCTATTTTAAGTCCCTCCGCATTGCAGTTGACACAATAAAAGTGAAGTAGGTTTTCCCTAACGGTTAAAGGCCAGCTAAAGTTAGCATGCGAGCTAACGTTATAAGAATTTGGCTATCTTTGAATACTTTAAGAGTTTATCGCTAAGCTAGCTAATGCTACGTTTTTACTTCCCTTTGGGGGCCATCCCTTTGTCAAGGTTGCCTAATTTTAATACCCCAATGGGCAAATAACAGTCTTCACAGTTAAATTCGTTTACGATCCAGGTGTCTGTGGCGGCTTTAGGGCCTATGGCCAATCCTAAATGTGGATATCAGGAACACATGAATGTGAAGGATTTGTTATTATCAAATTCCTTTTTTTGTTTGTGTTTTTAGATCACAAAATGGGAAAGAAGCAGAATACCAAGAGTAAGAAGGATGCACAGGATACACAGGAGGAACCTGAAGAATTCGTTGTGGAAAAAGTGCTGGACCAGCGTGTTGTGAATGGGAAAGTAGAATTCTACCTCAAGTGGAAAGGATTTACAGAGTGAGTTGGCTGGGACTCCTGCCCCCCTCCTGCTGAGCTGGAAGTGCTTCCCTGGTATGGGGTTGTGCTATACTTTTGTTTGAAGTCATTGTGGTTGCATGAAGACGGTGCCTTCATTCAAGCAAGCTAGCTGATGCTAGTATTTGGCTTTTTTTTTTTTCTAAATGGAAATCAGTGTGAATTGATGCAATGCAATCGTTGACTCTCTTTCTGCTTGTTTAGTGCTGATAATACTTGGGAACCAGAGGAGAACCTGGATTGCCCTGAGCTGATTTCAGCATTTTTGGAGGCTCAGAAGAACGTTAAGGAGAAACCTGCACCTGTTAAGAGGAAGGCCTCCACGGAAGAGCCAGAGACTGAACCTAAGAAGAAGGATGTGGTGAGTTCCTTTGCTTTCACAAGTTTCTGCAATTAGCATGTCCTAGAGACAATTTAAATTTAGAACCGTCAAGCTTAACATGAGGGCCATTCAGAGAAAGGGTTGCATAACTTAAACAAAGACGAGCATTAGAATAAATGAATGTATTATAGATAAATCATATTTGTGCTTAGCTAGGGTGGTGTGTAGACATTTAACTTAGTATTATACTTGTATAATTGTGACAAACCTAATTTTGAATAAGTCACTCAGACCATTCTCTTGAAATGCAGCTGCTTCTGAACTTATGCTAGAAAGTGCAAGGATTTTAAATGAATCAAAATGTGTTGTTTTGTTTCCTTCCCATCTTATATGCCTACATTCTCTGTTGTAACCACCTACAGGCTGAGAAACCACGTGGTTTTGCTAGGAACCTCGAACCCGAGCGAATCATTGGCGCAACAGACAGTAGCGGGGAGTTGATGTTCTTGATGAAATGGTACATTTTTATGCAATATTTCTGGTCATTGAAGAAAAAAAAAATCTCATATCTTTGTCTCCTTGGAAGCAAAATATAATGAAATGACTGTTAGTTCAAGACCTTTGCACAGTAATGTTTTGTTAATCTAGGCAGTGTAAGTCATAGGATGGATGTGCATGGTATACAGTGAGTCACTGGTGTTTCATGCTACAATGGAACACGGCCAGTGAATTCAAAAGTATTGAGTGCTATGATTTCTGGATCCTTCACAGTACAAATAATTATCCTGAAATATTGTAATAGCAATCAAAGAAAGTTTAAACTGAAGGAAGTGTAACTGAGTGGAATTACTTGGATAATTGGATGGGGTTTTTTTTTTTTTGTTTGTTTTTTGATTTATTTTTAAGTTGTTTGCATTTGAGCTCTTAAAAATTGGAAACTTTCTTTGTTTCACTAAATGTTTATTCTTAAACCCTTGAACTTAAAGCTCAGTTTCTACACTTCAGTTGCCTTTCATTGCTTAGATCTTGCTACATGGTGTACAGAGCCACAGTTATGAAACTGTCACTGTCCAGGCTGTGTTCCTGCTGTAAACCTTTCCTCAACTTATAAACTTAGTTGATTTAAAGTACATTAATTTATGCTGGCTTTCTATAATGTTCCTCTCTCAATCTGCCTTCTTTTAGGAAAGACTCGGATGAGGCAGATTTGGTCCCAGCCCGTGAGGCCAACACCCGCTGTCCTCAGGTGGTCATATCCTTTTATGAGGAGAGACTGACCTGGCATTCCTGTCCAGAGGATGAAGCCCAGTAGTTCTTCTCTGCAACCCATGCAGTAGTCTACATCAACATTGTCAACCTTTTCCTCAGGACTGGATTTCTCCTGACTTGCCTTCTAGGTCTAGCTAAATTAGTCTTCTTTTTTTTTTTTTTTTTTGTTTCTTTTTTATTTTGGAAGAAGTTTCAACACTTGCATGGCAGTCGGTGAGTTCTGTTGTAAATATAAGCTTAGCCGATTGTGAGAACAGGTGATAGTGTTTTGATTAAGAAGTAAAGAAAGAAGCCTTCTTGTATTATTGTGAATGACTGATCTCTTTAGCCCCTTTTCAGACACGAGATGTACAACAATGTTGGCTTCAGCAGTCTGCTCAGCAATCTGTTATTCCAACATGGATTGCGCTTGTGTTCCTAATGGCTTCATTTAAATGTATCCAAGATGGTGAAGGAGAGCTCTGTAGTACGCACAATTTAGCCATACATTCAGAAGGCTTGTTTGTGGGTGAGGTGCAACTACAGTTTTGATTGGTTTTCTCACCCTTTTTCAATAACAGCACAGGATCTGACTGTGTGTCGTTCAGAGCTGTGCACTTCCTTCTGAAGTGTGAATAGTAAAAATGCTTCATGGAGGAATGATACTGTATTTAAAGTCAATAGCTAAAGTTAAGACTAAATGTGATGCATAGATTTGAAATTTAGGGCATTAACTAGTGAGCTTTGCAACTCAGAGATTCACAAGATACAAGTACAGTTGTAATCCAGTGCATGCATGTCATTAATAATACTTGGTTTAGTTTAGGTGCTCATTTAGACTTGAAGTCAACACATTCAGATGCAGCCAGATTCATGGAAGCGAGTGCACAGCTGAAAAAGGACTGTTGATTAGGGCCACCTTCATCTTTGTTTAAATGTTTTAAATTCCAAAACACTTTTCTCACTCTGCCACATTCTTGCTCATGTTTTCTACTGTAGTGATGTTTTGTTCCATAAATACTTTTTGTATACTGTCTTTAAATATTGTTTGTCGTTCTAATAAAGGTTTTATGCCAGATGTTTTTTTTTTTTTTTTTTTGTCTTTTAGTTTTTTTTCCAACTACAAATACATGTAAGACTTTACTGGAAGTAATTCAGAGCGAGTTGCATATGAAACAAAGTTAACAATTAGGATTTCCTTATGTACCTAATAGATGTTTCTTGGGTGAAGTTTTTTACAGTTTTGTCTTCATGCTGCAGTGCTTTGGTTTTCCCGTGGTTTCACTCTAAATGCAAGACTGCATAATGGCATGGGAGATAAGACAGTGAACCTTTGTGCATTACTGATTTCTGTGGGAAATCACTCAAGTTTCTTATTTGAGTGATTTAGACAAGGTCATGATAGATATCCAACCTTTAGTCCTAGCGGAAAAAACAACTGCTGCATGAATGTTCACCTACAAATTTGATAACAAACAGCTAATTTCTCTGAAAAGTTTGTTCTGTAAATGCTAAAGAGTAGTGAGTAGCCTGCAGAAAGGATACAGGGATGGAAAATGGCCTGCTATTGTCATTTCCTCGTAAGTGTTTAACTTTTTTTTTTTTTGATTAAGTCAAATATCTATCCAAATAGATTAGTCTGTGGTGGCTATGATTTCATGTGATCTGTACAGCAAGGTGTAGTTTGATTAAGTCAAATAGCTAATCACAGCAACACAGTCATGTCTTATCTGTTAAGTGCTTGAATCATTTCAATATAGACATACAGCTATATTAATGGAAATTAAATGTCAGTGCAGCAATTTCAAGTAATATAAAACATGCTTAAAATAAATCTTGGTCTGTATATTTCACGTGTCAGCTTTTGTCAACTCTGAATTTTGCTTAATTGGCCATAAAATGTAGAAATCGGATAGAAAATGGTGCTGTTTTGTAACAGTCTGTAAAAGCAAATGAAAGTTTCTGTTGACACAAGATAAAGAGATCTCTATATGCAAATTACCATCCAACCTAAGGTGACGTCTCACTAGTTTCTTGATCCACTCTTGGACTGGTCAGAGGGATAGACGCCAACTGGCTTTGGTAAGATCTCTTGGTCTTCAATTTTAAAACGGTCATTGTATACAACAATGCTTGCTGTGGGCTGGAGTTCACGTAGACTAGGTGTCAGTGTCATCTCTGACGCTCTGATGCCTTGATTAGAGATTTTGATTTAATTTTAAAACTTTTGATTTATTAGTTGAAACGAAGCATAACACAGCCCATGATGTGATATCTCAGATAAGGTTTTGGGATGTTGTTTTTGTACCGTATCATGCTGCAGTTGCCTGTCTGTCTTTATGGCTACGTTCACACTGCAGGTCTTAATGCTCAATTCCGATTTTTTGATCAAATCCGATTTTTTTGTCTGCTCGTTCACACTACAAATAAAATGCGACAGCAAACGAGCTCTAGTGTGAACGCTCAAAGCGGCCCGCATGCGCAAAAGAAGATGTCACACACAACGAGCTCTGTTTAGACCCAGAGCAACAGTATTGTTTGACTGATGGCCCTTAATATGCAGACTTCGGACTTCACGTTTCCCAATTTTTGCTTTAAGTTATTTTGTTATTTACATAATAATGTAAATAACCTAATAATGATCCTTATTGCTGTTTAAGAGAGGAGCGGTGCTTCAAAGGATAGCTGCAGATTTCTGTCAGAATCTGCAGATTATACAGTACAAATAAAATGTTCACATTGTCTTCCCAACAGTTTCACTAACATCTACACTGGATGGCCAGGAAGCGTTCGCGATGTCTTCTCGGGCGCTTCTCTGGCGCTGATAATTGGCTTCAGTCTTGTGTCGGTGACGTAAAAGGCGGATTTAATGCGACTTGACCGTTCAAACAGCAGTCGCTTTCTAAAACATCGGATATGTATCGGATTCAGAACCACATACGAAAGTGACCCAGATCGGATTTGAAAATATCGGATTTGCGCCGTTCACACTGTCATAGCATGATCGGATATGAGTCGCATAGGGTCAAAAAAATCGGATTTGATGCGCTTTGTATTGTATTGTATTGTATCTTTATTTGTTTCAGACATATAAAACAAAAAACAATATATACACACTACATATATTTTCATTTACAGATACGAATATATATGTAGATACACACACACACACACACGTATGTGTTCATATAAACAAAAAATATATAATGAAAGAAGTATGAACATACTTATTCTTTCGCCTGCAGTGTGAACGTAGCCTTTGTCTCAGCTTCACCTTTCAAAACTAGCATGCATATCTAAATTTCATCTAGAACTGCAGTGAAGCAGTCGTGGACAACTATGTTAACAATTAAAGTCAGAACAATGGACAGTTATTAAATTTTGATTTGTTTGTTTGGTTTTGGTTAAAGTTTCTCTACCCAGCCACCATACAGTGTTATTGTGGTTCAGAGCTGGTTGTAGGAACAAAAAAGAAGCAGAAGAAGCAGACATAAAATCTCAGACCATGAAGTGGTACTTTTAAATTGTCTGAATGTTTCTAAAGGTAAATCCCCATAAGCATTTGCATTAGAAGAAGCATAAATGGAAGGGTTCAAGAAGAAAGAGATCAATTTAACAATGAATCTGTTTCTTTTTATTAGTTAGGCACGTACAATCCATCAATCAATAAATGAATAAAGTGAATGTTTCAAAATCGGGTTGTTCACAGGCTATTTTTTTTTCTGAGGTCCTGTAGAGACCAGTAACTATATAAAGTTATTATGACTTTATTTGGGGTTGTCGCTGCATTGCCATCGCTTGGCCTCCTCCCACCAGGTGACACCATTTAAACTGATTCCGGATAATACCAGTAAGAAACAGGTGCGCAGAAAAGCGACGCTTAACATGTTACTCTCATCTGAGATTCTTGATCATTTTCTTTCCGCCTGATTTAGACGAATGATTTAAGAACAATGCATTTTACGATTACTTTTTAAATGTTGCTTGTTATGGTATACTTTCTAACTACGTGGCCTGATCCAGTCGGGAAAGGAGGTCGTGCTTAGCAGTGGGAAATTAGTAGTAGCAGGGTTGGTATTAGTTCAGTCCAGGAAGGGCTAAGCTTCAAGCCAGGTTAGTGAGCTGGTCCTGGTTGTTCACATTATCGTATAATTTCACTCGAGGTGAAGAAGGGAGAGGTAAGGTCAAAGTAGATGCAAAATCGGGCGTCCTTCTCGCTCTTTTTTTTGTTAATATGTTTGTGGGTTCGTGCGTTTGTTTTGTTTTGCGTTTCGTCTTTCCCTCTCAGTAGCTACCCTAAGTCCCGATGCAATAAAAAGAGGGCATCCTGGGGTTTCCATTGAACTCCGTTTTGATTACCTGTTTTAGCCCCAAAGAGGAAGGAAAGCACAAAAAGTTAAATGGGAAGAGTCTTTCTTCCTCTGTTCTCAGGAGGTTAAACATTACAAATGATTTTGGGGTATTCAGAAGATGTATAATAAGCACTGATTATGAGCGTTAAATCATTGTTTAAGCCCTGTTGTGTTGTCCTGGATAGTGGTTAGAAAATTATAATACTTCATGCTCTTAAGTGTTTTAGAGCACTGAGTGCGTGTAACTTCAGATCAAAGTGCACTCCATTATGCAATTCCCTGCAGCATCCTGTTAACCTCACGTCTATGTGTAGGACCTGCTGAATTATTGCAGCCACAGGACTGTTGTTGAAGAGCAATGACAGTCTTGAAGGAAGAGCCTACAGTCACCTCAGTACAGAGTTTATCCAAATAGATTAGTCTGTGGTGGCTTATGATTTCATGTGATCTGTAGAGCAAGGTGTGTAGTTCAGTCTCTTGAAGGTGGCCTGATCACCCTATTTGAAAACGTGTTTAAACTTGCTTATTATCTCTGGTTAGACTTTAGGCCTGCAAATGGCATGTTTAGTTTGTTTGTTCATGAACAGATGACTGGATAACGCATATGACTAATATCACTGTAAAGCTAACCTTGTAGAGTTGGCTTTGAAAGCACTAGACTGTATTTCCCATTCTAGTGGGCTGTTTTTGTCCCAAGTGTGTTTTGCTATGTGCCCATGTTTAATGTGTTCAGAACCAAGATTTCCCACACATAAGCTCAATCCTCCACCTTTGCCCCTCATCCCACTTGATCCCAAATCTGTTTGAAATCTTTGCACTCCTAAATCCTTCAAGGCTCAATTGCTAGCCTTTTGTTTTATAAAATGGAATTGGGACAAAAGAAATGCTGTGATTTTAAAAATGCTGTTTAATTCTGAGAACCCATAAAGGCTGCTATAATTTTGCTGAAATCAGACCACCTGATAAGCAAATAGGCTAAAAGAGATGGTACTAATGTGTTTATTTCCCTTCCAGGTTTTTGTATCACTAATGGACACTATTCTGGATAATTTTTCAAACACTGTAAGTGGCTTTGATTTTATTTTTTATTTTTCCTGTATCTTGTTTTGTTTATCTATAATAGCAAATAGATAAACCCAAACAGTGGGACAATCCTGTTTTCATTTTGCCCACGTTCACATTTTCATTTTGAAATAATGGAACTCTGGTCTTGATTTTTGCAGGAGTTTATTAGAGTTTGCGTTCAGGATCCAAGGCTTCATAAAGATGGCCGCTGGCACACACATGTTGACTACGAGATTTGTTTACATGTAAGTGCCAATTAAAAAAGAAACTGTTCTGTTAGCTTTATTTTGTTGTGTTTTTGTAATAAGCGTTTAATGAACTGTTGTCTCTTGCAGACTAATAGCTTGTGTTTTCGAAAAAAGACCTCCTCTGTGAGACGGCGCTACAGTGAGTTTGTTTGGTTGCGTCACTGCCTGGAACAGAACGCTTTCATAATGTATGTTGAGGTTTTCTTGTTATGATAGTGATTAATCCATGTTGTAAACTGATAATCCAGCAAGTTACAAATGTATATTTATATCCATGTCCAGAGACATGCCTAAATTGCCACCCTGGAACCCTTTCTTCAGTCTGAAGAACACAGAACAAGTCATCCAGAGGATCAAGGGTCTGCAGAAGTTTTTAGAAATGTGAGTTGCTCTTCTGCTGAAGCAGTTTCTGAAGTTCAGTTAATGTCTCCTGGAGGAGCCTTTCATACTCCCAAAGACTGTTTGGGGGTAAAAATGAGCACATCCCTTTTACAGCAAGTCATATAAACTTGAGGGCTATTAATTGGGTGAGTGAAATAGCTGAGGGGTTGGTAATTGGTTTCATTTGCTTTGTTATTAATAAAATTTATAACCAATGCACTAAAGGCAACATGAGATGACCCCCCCCCCCCTCTCCCAAAACAAGAATGCATTTTGTCCCCCCCCAATTTTGAATCCATTCTCAGACCCTAGGCTGGTGCTGTGGGTCCTGGGTTCCACCTGGTGCACAAAAATGACTGGCCTCATGTGTACGAGAGTATGTAGGCAATACTGGAGGATGAATGAATTGTTGCTATTGAGTGGCCTCCATGCTCACCTGAAGGGAAAAACCTCTGGGCCGTCATTTTCAGTCCCTCTAACACTGGCAGATTGCACCTCAGATCTGGAGAAAGAATGTGGAGGGCCATGCAACCTACAGAGTACTTTTTTTTTTTTTTTTTAAGTTACTGCAATGTAACTCTAGCAAAATGGACTATCCTGCTGCATCATTTCTATTTTTTTACTTTGATTTTCAGGGGTATCTTTTAATTCAGCCTTCTGTAGATTCAAAATTTTAATTTCCCTCAATGTAGCATCCTCTTGTTCCTAATGCGTTACCCAGTACATATCAGTATAGATATAAGCATTATTTTATTTTTTTCTCCCATTGAAATCTGATTTGTTCTCCTTAATACTGTCAAATTTTATTTGGATTTGATTGAAATGGTCTCATCTACTTAATGTTTTTTTTCTCCTCTAGTGTTCTTCATACACCCTTGTTGTTATCTGATAGTCGGCTCCATCTGTTCCTCCAGTCAGACCTTAGCATTACAAAGATTGCAAGGTGTGCCGTTGGTAAGACCAGGTACACAGTAGCTGAAGCCATTCAGTGTTCAAGAACTGGTTGTATCAGATCAGAAGAAAAGGTTTCATGTGACTCTGACTGTGAAAGGTAAGTTATTATAGAAAATGTCTTAGTGCTTACTTGTTAACACGTGACTTAAAACTGAACTGACCCTTCAGTCTTTCTTTCAAATAGCACTTCATCATCGGGTTTGGGACTAAGTGTTGACACTTCTGGGCGAGGTAGCCCCATCTTCTTTCAGTCTGACGGAGATCCAGAACCCTTTTGTTCTTTTTCTGAGACTACCAGCCCACTTACTGAGTACTGATGTAAAGAAGTGACACTGTACTCTTCTTCTTTTTCTTGTGGATGTGTAGGTCATCTTTGCATTAATGTGTTCAATACTTCATTGAACTCTTGCTATTGTTAGCTTTTTTTTTCTTTTTTTTTTTTTTAAACTTCCGTTAACATCAGTGTGACCCTTTTGAAAATATTTTAACTTGCCTTGTGTCCTCTGCAATTGGTACCATTTAAGTATCATGTACTTAAAAAAATTTCACGTTTTTAAAAAACAATGTGTAAAAACTGACAGTCTTAAATATTTCCAATGTGTACTTTTTAAAATCACTGCACTAAAATGTACTAAGGTTGGCAAGAGTTGTTTTGCATTGTAGACTTTTTTTTTTTTTAGGAAAATATTTGAGAATACATTTTATGAGTTGTCAATGCATAAATAAATGGCCCTTTCTTAAAGAAAAGCTTGCATCTTCCATACTGTACTTTGTCTCTTTTAATTAGTAGAAAACCTGAAGTTCATGTTCCTGTATACTTTATATATATTTTGTGACCTGTCACTTGTCCCAGAGTTCAATACAATACTGTACTGTTTGAACAGTCCAGTAGAGGGAGTGTAGACATCACACCACCCAGAGCTTGAGTAAATAGTGGTGTGAGATGAAGGAACATCTGAAGGAGCGTCTGAGTTAATTGTGTACATGGCATGAAATGCTGTTATTTTGGGTACAAACTGTAGCATTTCTTTACTCGTATAGCTCAGGTTGCACACAGCCTTGAATTATTATTATTATTATTATTTTTAGTCTCTTGTCCTTATCTGAAAAAAATGTCAAACATCTAGTTGCACTGGCTAAATTTTAATGTTTACTTGCTATACACTGTTACACAGCTGTGCCTCCCAGGACAGGAAAATGGGTTATTAAACCTTAGCAAACTCTGTGTACACTTGCTAAGAACTCCCTAAATCGTTTTCATAATGTTTCCACCATTTACCAAAACTATAGACAGATGATTGCAAATGAATATACATGTTAAATCTAAAGTATTATCAGTGCTGGGCATGGAGAGGCTCAGCGTTTGTCACGTTTCAACCTTGTGTCACAGTGTTCCCAGGTGAGGTTGTCTAATTAAAGGTAGATAGCAAATTAATTTAACTATTAGATTGCTCTTGGGAATCACTTGAAAGGAAAACGACAGCTTCATACGTGCTACAGGAATGTGAGCAGGTGGAGGTGTGGTTGGTTATGCAGGAGTGTTGGACAGCTCTGTAAATTGAAAGCTGATGAAAGAAGGAAAGGCTCATTAAAGGAGACAGCAGCTGCCCTCCTCCACCTTCTCACCAGCCAGCCACTGGACCCACGCACAGTCTGCCCAATGTTAAGCCTAGCCTGTCCTATGTCTCTGTCCTCTCCTTCTGCATGGTGCTGTCTCCCTGTGCGCACAAGCCATAATGAAGCTGTCAGTGACTTCACACACATGCCACTGAGCTGTTTTCATATAGCAAACACAGACATACGCACAGGCACAGAGGCGTGTCTGAAAACACACGCGCAGAGAATACACTGGTGGGAAAGCTGCGGATGAATGAACATTTTCTCCTTCCTCATCTTCTGTCATTTTCAAAGTCCCAGTGGTTTGTGATTGGAGCTCTCCATCTCTCTGTTTGCTGTAAAGGTTGACCTTATCAACGTACTCCATGACAAGCATACAGCGGGACACATACACAGACACTTTTTGGTTTAAAGCTGGTCAATTTTCTGACAAAATGAAATGCAAATGCAAGCGGTGGCATCTTGTATTTTATGTGAGTGTACATGCGCGCATCTGCCTTTCTTTTTTTCTCGGAGAAAACATCTAGCATTTGGATATTGAGTATTCATGGTACATGTCTATTTCAGCTTGGTAATTTATAACTCAATTTCCAGTGTGCAGTGATGCACGTCATACCTCCAAAACACCAAACAAAGCCCAAACCCAATTGTATTTCAAAGCAATTAGGGTGTCCACTGAGTTGTGAACGGCCCACGTTGCAATGGCTCAGGGCCCGTGTGATATTTTTAATTGTTAATTTTCTGTCACATTAGTCAGCTTCACTGCCTTTGGACAGGTGACCAGGCTCCTGTAGCCAACACATAAAATGACACAGAACATGTTCTTCGCTTTCTGATGCAGTTTGGGTGAGGGTACTTTTATGCTTAAGGGGAAAAGGTTCTGCTATATGTGATGTACATCATATTTACAGCTATTTTATGGTACAAATCTTTCTAATGCTTTTCAATATGCATGGTCAACATTAGTATTATTTTATGACTCCAAATTATTAGCTCATTTAGACTTTCACCTGAAGCCACCACAGGGAATTGCTTCACCTCCTTGACTGTAGAAAAGCCAACGATGGCAAAATCTATGAGAGCAATTAGCCCGCGTAACTCTCACCGTGCCCCTTTCGCTTATTTTTGCACCCATCTTGTCTTTCCATCACTCATTCCTTTCACTGCCTCTTCATTTTACTCTATTTTCTCAGCTGTCTGTTGCGAAGTCAGGTCTGGATCTGACTGCCCTTCGTCTCTGCTTTCTTTGATTTTGTGCTGTAGGGGTCAAAGGCTATGACTTGCATTGTATTTGTAATTATTACCACTGAAGTGCTAATGCATACAGCATCATTAAAAGTCAATGCATCTCTCTCTCGCTCTCTCTCTCATACACACGCATTCGTTTTGCACACACTCTGCACATCGCCAGCCATTTACCGGCTAAAATACGATCCATGCACAGATAAATGTCACAGGGCCATCTATCTGGGAGTGTTAAAAGTCGGCTAATGGAGATGACATATTAGCAGCCCAAATGACTGCCATAAAAACTCCCGCCATACCTTGCAGCACTGCCTGGCCACTGTGACTGCAATAGGATACAAGACTGGCACTGCAAAAGAAGGAAGAATGGAGGGTGATGTCATATCTGGATATAGTTCTTTTGATTCAGTAAATCTGATCTTTAAAGCACCGTCTGGGAGAATAACACCAGCAAACATATTTGCTCTGTGCAAAATCATATTACACACACTTCAGATGTTAATGGCCTCTCACCTTTGACCTTTTGTGGAGTAATTATGCGCCAGGTCAGCTTTAGTGTTTGTACGTGTCAATAGTAAAGCCGCCTCTGCAATCAATACGAAGATCCTCCACAGGTAAACGCGATCACCTCCTTTACTCCTCCTTCATCCCTCCTATCTCTTTATTAATTACCCTTCTCTATCCATGCGTGTCTTTCTCTCTCTGAGTGAATGGAGCAGTTGTAATTGCTTCTCTCTGGAGCAGTTAGAAGCAGCACAAAGGAACCGTATAGAAACCACATTTGCATTCGAGATGAGCTGAGATGGAGAGGAGGGAGGGCGCGCTGCCCTCCTGCCCTATACTGAACAGCTCTACTTACGCTCTCTCTTTCTTTTTTCCCCTCCTCTCCTCTATTGTCTCCCTCTCTCCATCCCTCCCTCCACCTTATCAGCTCCCACCACCACCCCCACCTCCGCCCATTCGCAGCATGGTTCCCCTCGCATTGTCTTTCCAGAGAGTTCCAAGGTCGACGTGAGCTTGCTCATCAGAGCAGGGTATTGTATGATTAGTGTTGGTATGGATGAGCTAATTTGTGCGAGGGAGTGTGTGCATAATTGTGTGTGTGCGTGTGCATTTCCTATGTGAGCATACTCGTATAATAATATGTGGCTGCGTGTGGCAGTATTTCTAATCCCTGGTACAAAAAAAGGAGGAGGGGAGGCTGTAATTAATAACTCAAAAGCTCGGAATTGCAATTTTTTATAACCACCAATATCTCACTAACTCTCAGGCCTATACCATCACTCTCAGTCACTCCTGTGGTGCGCACCAACTCCTGAGGGCTCTTCTTTTCCAGCTTGATAAGCATTTCTCGTTTGTTTCAGTGTTTTGATCAATACAGTTAAAACGCCAAACCAAGCATAATTAGGTCTGAGATGGCTCCCACTGTGACCGAATAGGCCTCACCTAGGGAGGTGCTCACCATTATCATCATCACTGTGTGTGTGTGTATGCGTGTATGCTCATACCACACACAGCGTGATCTAATAGAATTGACAAAGTGCACATCAGGACGTAGATTAAAGGAAAACTCTGAGCTATAGGTTAATTTTAGCAGGTGATGGAGTTTCCCATTCACGGTGCTTTCACTCACCTCCATCTTCATTCCCATAATCATTTAGACAACCTTAACAATGCATCTCTGCCAACGGGTTCGTTTCAATATGTTCCGGGGCCACTTCAATCATTTTTTTATTGGTTTATTTACTCAGAACGATACATAGATGGAGACTGGAGAGATCATAAATTGAACACAATTACCATTATGCACAGTGAAGTGGCTCTCCTTTGTGTCATAATCCAGGGTGAAAACCTTTGTGAAAAATCCATCTCAGACCTTAAAGACCACTTTTAGGAATTTGGTGCATATCCACCCCCAACATCCACTAAATTTACCCCTCATTAATAGAAAAAGTACAACTTTATATGAGCTACATTTATCCAAATTTTGTGGAGAATATTCAACATTTGATAGCCCCAAAATACTAAAGCCCCATTCTGCTTCTGCATTATCCTTTTATCATCTACAATATTAGATGGTGTATTTTTTTCCCCACCCAACAGATATTTGATATTTTGATTTTCATCCCTGTGGCAGGTGCAAAAGTGATAACACGAATTAAACTACTATAAAGGTTAAAAGGATCACAGCTCCTCTTTCACTCTGCCTTTGCACATTTGAATCAATTGTAATGAAGCAGGACAAGGTTGTAGATGACATCCCCATTATCCTTTATCGCTTTCTGCTCTTTCAGGGTAAGGAAAAAAATGTACAGTATGTCTCCAGGGTCACTGCAAATGCTCATGGAAAACTGTGAGCAAGGGCAGATGACAGAGACAGAGGTTACATCAACATAGGCGAGAGTTTCAGTCAGACTGTCCCTTTAAAGACAGAAAATGGTGAGAAGATGTCTCAATTCTGTTCACGGCAAACAATAAGGGCTTAATATGATATGTGGCAGAGCCTATGTGTGTTCGAGGGGGTTGTACAGGTGTCTGTGAGAGTTAGAGGGAGAAAAAGGGAGAAGGAACCAAACTGCTGCTGTTTGGGGGGATAATTTCAGAGAACCACTGTATGCATGTGCACGTGTCTACAAGCAATCTGTGTGTGCTTATGTGTATGTGTGTGTGCGTGTGTGCACTGGGGATGGAAGCAGGGTGGGAGGAGGATTTAGACCCATCATAAAGGAATTCTCCCCCCCAGCCCGTAGCTCATCCCGACACTTTTATGCCTTTTTATTTTCAGGCCCATTGCAGCCAAGCCCAGAGATGTGATTTATACTGCCTGGCAGCATGGGCACTGCAGCAAGAAAGACAGATGGAAGGAGGGAGGATAGGAGGAGGGGGAGCTGGTGGAGGAGAGGGGTTAGAGGGAGTTGCCGAGGGAAAGAGGTGTGTGTGTGTGTGTGTGTGTGTGTGTGTGTGTGTGCGTGTTTAAAAGAAAAGGGGGGGGGGGATTTGAGTAGGGAAGGCACAGAGGAAAATGAGGATTGAGAAAGGCAAAAGTAGACCTATAAGACACAAGATCTCCATTCTTTTGTGTTGAGGAGCTTTTCTCATCTGCCTTTCCTCCTCACTTCCTCTCTGCCACATCTTCGCCTCTACATCTCTCTCTCTTTAATGAGTTATTGGCCCTGTCTGACTCAGGAAGAGAAGTCCCATCTCTCCACCACACTGGCGCCCTGACAGCCTATATCCCCCCACCCCTCTCCTCTATCCTCCCACCCCACCCCCCAGGCGACCGGGACACTCCCCCTCCTCCTGCTTGCCTCACGCCTGCCTGAGGTGGGTGAAATATTCATGGCGCTCCCATTGATTGGATGGGAAATATTGGGAGTCTGTGTGTGTGTGTGAGGGGGCTGAGCATTTGACAGGCCCTGGTCTGAGGCAACGAAGAAGATGAGGAGACCGCCGCCCACAAAGAGACAGCTCACTTACAAGGAACATGGACTGAGGGGAGGGGGTGCAAGAGACGGGTAGACAGAGGTGGTGGAGTGAGGTGGCACAGTTGTGAAATGGGAGCCAGGTGAAAGCCAGCAATAGTGGAGGGGGAATCTTGATGTTGGATGCAGGTGCACGCATTGGAGATGTGTGTTTCCGTGTGTGTGCGTACGTTCCCGACACCTGCCTGCCAATGTGACGGCTGTACTGTCTCTGCGCTGTAACATCTCTCTCTGTCACCCAGCCACCTGAGAGGAGATGAGCTGCCATGCCGACTGTCGTTCATCCATCACAGGAAGACAGAACACACACGCACACGCAGACACTCACTTATTCAATCTTTTTGGGATACAAAGCTAAACGTGCTTTAATGCCTTCATTTACATTTCCACTTAGATGTAATGTTTCTTTGGTCTCCATCGATACATTTTCCTTTCCCGCTCTCTTACCATCCCTCTTTGCCTCAATTGCTGACCATAACTGTCATGAACGCATATGAGAGAAGTAATTGCCTCCCAAATTTATCTCTAAATGACAGCAGTGATTGGTGAAAAACATTTGGTTTATTACCCCATTAATTCACTATTATTTTGCCCAGAGACTTCATATTTAATACTTAGCACACATATCTATCTGGTTCAAAGCATCCTATGTAATCTCTAAATAGCAGTGCACTGGTATCTGAAGCAGAGGGGCACATTGTTATAATCTAAACACAACTAGGGTCAGTTGAAACATATGTTGAGATTAATTGCAGCAGTCGTAAAAAGTGCTCTTTTTTAAATTAAATCCTAATTACTTTTGTCATTAATTTTAATGGGGTCATTTATAACGTCTCAACAAAACCCTGCATGCTGCAAGCCTCTGTGAGTTTCAGGAAAACAAAATACTGTCACATATATGCCTTTTTTTTCCCAGTACAGATTATGATTTCTTCAGAGTAAGAATAATATAAGCGTGGATTAAATTAAATTTGGCCAACTGGTGTTCCTTCCAAAATGTCACTTTGTTCAATCCTAGAGTGGCACACATAGGCTATGACACACACGTAACAAAGTGTCAGGTTTATTTGCATGGATGTGTTCAAAAATACGTAGGATAGTATTGCTGGTTAGTATACCAGTCATATCATAATTAAGTATTTCTAAGAATGTCAGCAAATTTATTAAAAAAACAAGCCAGAAGCATCAGTGTTTTAGTTTTCATCAGTATTTTATACCCCGATCTTTCTCATTCCCATGCCTATAGCTGAACCACAAACATTTACTTAACTTAAAAAGTCCACATGATTTACTTAAAAGGTTGGGCACTGTGTAAGCAGAACGTTCATATTTATTATGAATTTTATTCCCTCTCTTCCTTAGTCTGTCTCCCTATGCTCTCTTTCCTCTTCTCTTTCCACTTACCCTCAGTTGGTTGTAGCAGATGGCTCCTCCTCCCTGAGCCTGGGTTCAGCTGGAGGTTTCGTCCTGTTAAAAGGGAGTTTTTCCTTCCCACCGTTGCAAAGTCCTTGCTCACAAGGGGTCATTTGATTGTTGGGGTTGTCTCCAGTATAAAAATGCTTTGAGGCAGTTGTTATTGTGATTTGCTCTATATAAATAAACCTGAACTGAACTGAATTTGGAGTACACATGCTATAGTATGTGTACTAGTTTGGGCAGTGTATTGATATATTTGTCAGCATTTCCTGTAGCAGGAAAGTATACGTCAGATTGACTTAGTCCAAAGGTTGTCACCCTGAGACATATAGCAAATTTATGTAGTTTTAATTGTTTTGTGTTTTTAGCACATTCGTGGCCTTAAATTTCATTACAAGTTATCTTATATGATTGGCTCTAAAGCATTTATCAAGGGCAACTGTTAGGACATCAGTGATTTCCTTTATCATTGTATTTTTATATATTTCATTCATTTCATTTTTTCAATTCTTACTGAAGGAGTAGAGCTCAACTAACATGTTAACCTGTGGCTACAGTCCTCTGTTTTTCTGCCATCTTGCAGCAGTGGCAAATTTAAAAACATCGCTCCCAGTGGCTCTTTGTAGGAGTAGAACCTCAAACGGGTCAAACAGATCTTTGTATGGTGTTTTTTGATAAGGCTGTTTGGAAGACGATGATAATACGTTTGCTGGGTACGACGCTGCTTGTGCTTTGTCATGACATGACAAACATGAGATTTCGGTTGGACTTCCTTCCAAGTAATCACGTGCCTACTGAGAAGACACATTTCAATCACAGCTTGCGGTTTACACAGTAACTTTAAACAATGTCTTTTATGGTCCTTCACGTTTTTTTTTCTTTTTTAATTTTACGAACAAGCCTGTCCATTGGGTTTTATTTAACCACAACAGTCAATTGGCACTAGAGTTGTTTCAGCTTGGCACAATTTATGATCACTCTAATTGCTCACCGCTCCCATCTCTTGGCACATATCTTCGAACGAACAAACACGTGCTGCGCTGTTTCTTCAACCGCTCGTCGTAGGCCTAACAGCCCTTACTGGCACGATGAATTTGATAAATCCTTTTATCGCCCCGGGAGACAATTAAAGCGCATGTGACAGGGGTCCCTATCTCCGCTCTCCTCCTGTAGCGCTTCATTTAGAAGCCATTTGTCTCCGCTATGGATTTCCTATTTTTAATGGCGCGCGTATGCAGGGGTCGGGCCCGTGCTGAATAATAGATGCCTTTCGCTCCCTCTCTTTCCCTTTCATTCGCTCTCTCGTCCATTTCCTCATTGCAAGGCCCCGTGGGAAGCTGCCAGTGTCACTCCGGGAAACTAAGGTGCAGTGCTTCTCGTGCTCTCCAGATTCTGACAGGAGGCTATTCAGTCTAGTGGACAAGGCTTTTGGTGTGGAAGCTAGCAGCAGACAGTAAACTGATATCAACGGGCACACGTTAACCCTCAGCCTCCCCCCACCTTCCCTTCTCTTCAGTAAAGGACGTTTATCAGAGAAAGTGGGGCTGCTGCGCAGTGAGGTGATATATCGCCCTGGCTGAGCGCGGATGAATAGACTAGTAATTATCCCGTTAAAAGGGTGGCCAGACAAAGAGAGAGCCTCGCTATAATTTAAATTGTTTTGTTTCCCCCCCAGTCGAAGCCTGGCCCGCTGACTGACATCATTGGAATGGGAAAAGTGAACCTATTTATAGCCTGAGACGTTCAGCTAATTGTAGAATTTAATAAGGTTTCTGGAAGAGTGGATTCTGTAAAAGCCAGAGGCCTGCACCTCCCTTGCACTCTGCTCTTATATCTCCTTCACATCTTTCTTTGGCTTTGCAGTTTTCTTGCTCCCATATTTCTCTCTGTCTCTTTTAGCTGAGCCTATCCTCCTATCTTGCCATCTTCTGTCGTACCATCTTCTCTTTTTTTGTGTGTGAGTGTGTATTCTGACCTCTCCCCCCACGCTTCACCTCCCAGCGACCCCTCGATTTTTCTTCCCCTCCCTCGTCCTGCTATCTCCTATCACATAAAATCAACCTTAGACTAATGCTCTGCTCAGTTTGACTGTGTGTGATTTGGATTGTGTGATTCTCAACATGCCACAGTGGTTTAAGCTGTGCAGGGAAATGTGTATGTGCATGTCTACGATTACAACCGATGATGTGTCCAAGTGTGTGCTCGTGTGTATGTGCTTGTAGTCTTGTCTGGTGTGTGTGAGACAGGGGTAATTGAGCTCAGAGGGTTTTCTGTCTTTGGTGGCAGAGGGGAAATTGGAATCTTCAGAATCCATTAGAGAGGCCCTCTCACAGTGTGTGCGCGTCTCTCTGTATATGTGTCTGTGTTTGCTGTATTTCTGTGTCTGTGTGTGTGTGAGTCATGTCTGCATGATTAGTGACAAAGAGAAGAGTCAAGTGTGTTGAGGGGTAAAGAAGTAACTGTACCAATGAGCATGCAGAGGATGGGCATTATAAAAAAATATATAATATCACAAATTAACTGAAACGGTCTTGGTTGCTTGCTTTTGTTTTGCACTGTGTGCTTGTGTGTGGAGTCCCCAGTGTGCATACGCCGGTTCTCTGACACTAACTGACTGAATGCCTTCATAGACTACAGGGGAAATTGGGAGAAGGGAGCTGGAAGGTGAGTGGAGAGAGAAAGGGGGGAACAGCAGGTAGCCAGCACCAGATGGTCTCATGCTTCTTCCCTGCAGAGCTATCACTCTCCTCTTTCTCTCTCCACTCCTGCCTCATGTTCTTTCCTGCATCACACTTAATAATGTATCATATCACCTCAGCGTCCTTGCTTATGTACAGTAGGGTATTTACTGACTTGAGCTTAACTCATTGGTAAAGCATGTTCTTTGGCAGTTCTATGGCTACCTGAAATTGTTGTAGGATTATGTTTCAGGTTTAAAGAATTCTGTATTTTTACACAAATCACATAAAAAAACAGCACTGATATATTTATGCCACTAATATGACTTTGCATTGATGCTGACAAGGTACGTCCGTACCAAGTGTAAATACTCTGTGATATAAAATATTTAAAAACCATCTATCACCTTTTGTAGTCGATTACTGTTTTGTTAAATTAGATTTTTTTTGTATGTTTCTCTCTGACCTTTGGGTTAATAGACATTATACATATGTTAATGAAATGTTAAAGTGACATGACAGATTGGCTTTATTTACATAGAAATTGTTTCCAGTGACACCTCACCAATTTTCACACATGCGATGCAGTCTTGCACGAGACACCACCTGACAATCGTCCATGTGAGAACACATGCAGTTTCTGTTTTTACACTGCTGTTGCCAACTCTTCAGGTGAGTAGCACAGCTAAACTCCTGGTGAATTTCTTGCTAGCCAGCCTGGGTGTCATGTCTGCTGCTACCTGCCTTCTCTGTTAGGAGTACAAGCACCTTTTTCTGCAGTGTGCTTCATATAAGAATGGACAACTGTGAAAAGAGCCTTAGTTTCTAAAGAAAAACTTTGAAAACTGCTCCTTTATTTAAATGAATTGTCTGTTCAGTCTTGAAATGAAAAGCGTAGTAGTATTCTTTAAATAATTATTTTGTTATCTCAGATGAGGTCTGGATTACCATGGTGATGGTAATAACTCTTAGGAACTTATATGAAGGTATAAAGCAATTTTTTTTTTTTTTACTTGCTCACCTAGATTCAGTTTGCGCAGACTACAAAGCATGCTATCCACAACACAAATGCAAGAAACTGTGTGCATCACAAAGTAGAAAATTCTCATCAATTACTCATCTACAGATCTGCAAATGTGATTTAATTTTGTTTTCCTTCTCTATTCAAATGCGTGCCCTGACAGTTGCAGGTCTCACACAGAGCACTTCAAACTGTCATTTTGAGGACTGGATATAGCACCCTGCTTAACAGTAGCAGTGTGTTCCTTATGGTGTGTTTTGATGCCAATGTGACCTATCGTTGTTTTTAAAAGAACAGATTTTTTTTCTCTGACTATTTCTACGTGGTTTCCTTGTGCTTTGAAAGACAAATGCCCCTGCAAAACCCCTGGAACATGTTAGCATTGAGTGAAGAGAGTCCTATAGGTGTCCGCCCACTCTGGTAAGTGCACATATTTTTGCTTCTATTTTTCTGATTCATTCATAGCACCTGAGAGTGTAGCGCAGTAAGTAGCCTAGCATCTAACTGGTGACAGTACTGACTAAACAACTTCCATGAAAAATTCATAGTTTCATTTAAAAAAAATTATAAAAATGAATTGCCAGTATCTGGAAATATTCACATGTATTTTGATTTACTTGTAATTCGAATTAAAATTAGAGCAACCTTGCCATAACATGGGTTTATGCTAGTAAGCTGCAAGCTAGTGCTTAAGATATTATTACTATTCACTCTTAATATAGATAGGTTCATTAAGACATGTAATCAGTATGTTTACTATGCGGTATTATATAAGAGTCAAGCATCCAGGTATTAATGAAAAAGAGAATTTAGGAGAATGAAAAGAGGTCAAAATTAGCAGGACAATGGCTAATGAATTTACAATGGCTGAGGTAAAGATAAAACACAAAGGGCCTACTATGACTGAAAACTGATAAACTAAATGCCACCGAAGACTCTAAGTTACACTCGATGACTTATAATAAATAATTTGCAGCCTTTTTGCTAACAACTGAGCTATTGATAGGCTAATGACAGTTTTGTTGTGTTCTGGTTGAAAGTACAAATTGTGTGACAAATTGAGCCTCCTTGGAGGCACAGGGTCTTGCTGTGGCATCCTACAGCAAGATGACGATAACGAAAATGAATATAAATGCACCCAACCAAGTCTCATCCACAATAAGGTTTGTGATATTTTGTTGTGTGGTTGGGCTTTGAATCGTTTTGCTGCGAAAAAGTCACAAATTCTTTCATTTCTAAAAATGCTGGAATGCTGTGCACTCAGGGGCTGCACAACACTATTTAAAAGCTTGGTTTAAAGGCACGCTATACACGAATAAAGCAAAAAAAAGAAAAAAGAAAACCAAAGAAACAAAAAACCCCCCAGAAATTAGAGGCCTGAACTTGGAATCAAAGTTGACTGTCATTACATAACAAGGCAGTTTATGTAAAAATAATATATATATAGAAACAAATGTGTTTCTTGGCAATTGAAGTGATAAGTGGGTTATTTTGTTCAATACCATAGTGTTTGTTCTTTGGGAAAAACAGCACAGATCAATACAGTCGTAGTGTTAGCGCTTTACTTTATGTTCTAGGACTGATAACAGTGTGATGATGTAGTTTTTTTAAGGCACTATGTGTGTAAAGTCATTCCTATGTTGGTAGCTGCTTAAAATTATATAAGACTGCACAGTGCAGTAAGAAATTTGCATATGTATGTGTTTCAGTTGTGTCTGTGTGAATAGCTGTAAGTGTTGTGTGTGTATGTGTGTGTCGGCGTGTGTGTGTGTAATGATTAGCCTTCTCTTAATGGGAAAATAACGTCAGAGCCACTGGGACGTTTAATCCATCTGAGCTGATTCTGTTTCCATCACAGCTATTGATCAACTCCAGTGACAAATCAACAAGGGGCTACATGTATTTGTGTGTGTGTGTGTGTGTGTGTGTGTGTGTGTGTGTGTGTGTGTGTGTGTGTGTGTGTGTGTGTGTGTGTGTGGAGAGCACCTTACACAGCATTTTACTATGTCACAACCCCAACACGTAATGCAACAGTAGACTCCAATAAGGTGCTTTCCTGTTTCTTTACGCTCTTTTTCAATCTTTCTCTCCCTCATTCCTTCATTTGTTTTTCATCTTTTTTCCCCCTTCTCTTGTTTTGTCTCTGTTTTCTAGCTCACATGCCTCTCTTCCCTCCATCCCTCTCTCTGTGTCTCCTGTCTTTAAGTGGTATTGGCTTTAAAGGGGCAGCAAATCAGTTGTTGATTAATACTGAATTTTTGGGGCCATTTGTCTGCACCGTTGCCCCTGTCTGTGACACCCACCCTCTTCTCTCCCCCCCTTTCCTCCTTCCTTCTCTCTCTCTACCTCTTTCCTCTCGTGCGCCTTCCCTCTGCGGTGATGAATGGCCGACCGATTGCCGAGGGATTAGAGTCGTCACGGTTACCTGTGCCTTGACAAAGTGGTCCTGATGGGTGACCAAGGCACTTCATGGGGGGGTCATATCTCAGCATAGACTAGTGTGCACTTATTTCGGTGTGTGTGTTTGTCTTTGTGTGTGTAGCCAGCCGACCCTTTGTGTGGTCTTTATGTGTACAGGTAGTGTTAGTGTACACAGTTTATCATGTTTGTTGCCGTGATAAGAGGCAGGGCTTTGTTGCAGTTGTGTGTTCGTGTTTTAAACGGGGCAGGGGTGAGCTCCAGCTCTCTCAGATGTTGATTCTGTGTGACAGAGATTGGCGAGGTCCCAGCAGCAATGTGACCACACTGACACCCGAGAACCCAGTAAACGGTTGCTGGTCGACACTGATGAATCGTCACTCGCAGGAATCGAACACAAGCCTAATCAGTGCATGCAGCATTTTTCAGTTTTGTCCTGCCTTATCAGGTAAAGGCCATCAGCTATGTCAGGTCTCCTTGGCCCAGCCCCTCTGTCACTCACACCCGTTGGTGATTAGGTGCATTAGAGATGAGCAAGGAGAGGCTGTGATTTCTGTCTTCAGGTGGATGCAATTGCATGACTGTGACTATATACAGATCAATTGTTACTGGTCACTTTCATAAACACTGGAAATTAATTTCTTTTGCACCGATCGTGAACATATGCTTTAAAAAATCACGAGCATATTATGCAAACGACAGCGAACCTAGCGTGAAACTGCTGAAGAGTGTCAAATTAAAGAACAATCATGCATAGACGGGAGAAATGTCACAAATATCAGGGATCATTGAATAGATTAAGGAGTAAGAAAATAATGTGAATCACATTGCCCTCCGAGACACCAATATTGAACCAATGTATTAAAAAGTGAGAGCAAATGAGTAAATATAATTTGGAAGAAAAGCAATAGTTTCTGAAACAGACTTGAAGAGATTTGTGAATTCTGCACTAATATGGATTTAAGCTTTTGCACTAAACGCTGGTGTGTGCTCGAAGCATATTTGAAGTCAAACGTTCCAAAATGCAAAGCTCAAAATCAGAATGAATAGGCTGAATGAGTCAGATGCACTAAATGTGGACATGCTCAGACTATTTCCCCTTGAAATCATTCGCAGTTTTGCACTTGTTGCATCCATCCTATCACTTTCATAAAGTTTGCTTGTTGGATTGTCTGTTTTGGAAAAGTTACAGAAACTGTCAGCCAGCCGCTCCAACTCCATGCTGTTAGACAATTCAAGCTTAATGACCCCTTTAAGATACTGTATAATGTTTTTTTCCCTTTAATCTACCCATTTAACATTTTTGAAGAGCAGAGATTCTGCATCATAAGAGGAGGAAGCAATCACAGAATGCATTTCCACATGATGGAACAACGTAGCCCATTTTCTTAAAGCAAAAGAAAAAAAAAGAGAGAGTTTTTGGTTCCTTAAATCAAAATAGCTACGAAATGTCTGAGTCACAGATAAGAAGATTCTTTCCTTTCCTTTCACCACACTATGCTGCCAACAAAGGCGAGGGTCAGAGCGGGTATTACGTTCCTCCAGACCATAAAGTTAAGAATAACTTGAACATTGCGTTACAAAAACTGAATTAATGCTGGGCTTTTGAGTTTGTATAACCGTGTGAGTGCAGGTGTAGCGCTGATGATCTCATTTCAGATTAAATTCTGTCCATAGCAACACTACAGGGATCATTTGAAAGTTGTGTTATCCCGCAAGCAGGGAGAAACAAAACACGACTACATTCAGCCAGATCGCATCAAGCCTTGGAGTGGAGAGAAAGAGAGGGAGGCTTTCTCTGGTGGGTTTCTCTGAGAAGCTGTCAGACAGGGGGACCCTAGGAGGAGGAGCAGAAGATCCTCCTGTCCCTCCAGGCTACAGAGAAATGAAGAATGAAGAAATGGAGATACGAAAGGATGTGTAGTTTGGCTAGAAGATGATTATGTCAGGGCAGTGGAGGCTGAGAAGAGCCTTGACTAATTATAGTCATCTATAACAGACACAATTAAAACCTGGCTAATTTACTGCAGCTCAACGCTCACACACCCAGCTGATTTATACCACAGCTCAATGACACCCAGAGGACATACTTATTCACACACAAATGCGCTCCGCATTAAAACTCAAATAGACGCACACTCTCTGTGTTTCCTGCATTTCTTTCTTCTGCTGACTGTTTACAAAATGTTACATACGGTCTTAACCCCGTGTTTAACTGTGTAATAGGGCACAAAGCCACAAAAACATAGATAACAAGTGCTAACAATAAAATGCTTCTAAAATCAGAAATGTTGACTTTTCTTAAGGTCACAAATTCTTTGGCTTTGATCCACAGATGTACGCCACTGACTAGCTTCTTGCCAGCACAAACCTTTGAAGGAACAGAAAGCTTCTGACATGAGCTACATTGCATCATTCACTTTTATTTAACCTTCCCATACTTTATAGTTTTCTACATTAGGAAAAGTTTGTAGGTGTTAAAGGTGCAATAAGTGAAATTCTGAACCTCTGTAAGCCACACAAGTGCGCCAGCATCTCAAACACGTGGTGCAACCAAAACACAGGTATTTAGAGAAATTCGTGGAAGTGCGGATGATCCAAGGAACTGCACTGACTTGCTTAGCTTTATCTCTCAGCACTAAAAACTCAGTGGACACTAAGAACTTCTCAAGCACAATCTGATTTTTTTGGTGTATTTTCCCCACAAATTTGATTTTGAGCTCCAAAATGTTAGTAAGGTCCAGACCTCAGGGACAGCAGGGCATCCATTCCAGACAGTGCTAATGCTAAAACCTGTAGGTTTTACTGCTTTGATATGTCATTGAGTCCTGAAACTGGTCTTTTTGAGCATCTATATAAACTTATCTAAACTTAGTTTTTCAAGGCC
>NW_005187431.1:1213842-1215029 GCF_000239375.1 Pundamilia nyererei
ACACACACACACACACACACACACACACACACACCTGCAGGCTGGCACAAAAAGAGAGAAGAGAAGAAATTGTAGAAGACATAGAGTCGTATGTCAGCAATTTTCTTGGTTGTCCAATTGCCTGTCAAGTTGTTCGGTTACAGCAGAGACGAAGCTCCACCTCCTACCGGGACAGCCTGTCTGCTTTTGCTCCTCCCTTAAATTTATCAATCAAGGGAAAATCTTGGCAGGAGACCCACCCACATGGGTGACTCTGCCAATAGAAATCTCTCTTTCTCTCCCCCGCTATCTCTCGTCCCCTCCCGATCACTCTTTCTCTTTTATAGCAGCCCTCAGGTGAAGCAGCGATTTAAGGGTTAAGTCGGCAGCGTGCTGGATCTCTGCAGAGGTGACAGATGCTTCCTATCCCACCCAGCACCACAGGGGAACCGGAGACACTCAGCATACCAATGAGCTACCGTCTGACACACACATACACACACATAGCATGGATACGCAGGAATAAATATGCATATGTGAACACGTAGATCACAGACGAACCCATAGGCACAGACCCTAACACGCGCACGTGCTCAGTTGCGCACACTGCATACCTGCTGGGATATATAAAAGATGTCATATTTATGATAATCAGCTGTATGCACATTATTTGAACATCTTCCTGATTTGTACGACTGACGCTAGAGCAAATAGATATGCATGACTTGCCTTCTAGCAGGAGTCAGGCAGATGCGATCCTTTGTCTCAACATATGACCCGTTATGGAGGGCCAGTGCACACAGGCGCAGACATAAACATACACACACATGCAGATCTATTCAAACATATGGCGCCAACACAGTATGCGCGCACACGCACACACACACAGAGACACATACGCAAACTATAAAAGTGACAACTGTCGTCATGATGGAGCACTCGGAGAAGGGGAAGTGAAGGCTTAGCCACCGCACAACACGGTGTCGAGAAGACCTGCTATTCATTTTCAGCTTAATATGTTCCAGCCCATTGGAAAAACATTGCAGCATATAATGTAAGCAATTTCATATGCGCACACCACTCCTCACAGCTTTCTCTCTGAAGCGCTCGGCAAAATGAAGAGGCCAGATTTAGCTGATGGTTGACTGGCTTCAAAAATAACAGAGCCAGTGAATGTGTGCGAGTATAGATGTCTGCTTAGTTTCGTG
>NW_005187431.1:1215115-1231481 GCF_000239375.1 Pundamilia nyererei
TGTGTGTGTGTGTGTGTGTGTGTGTGTGTGTGTGTGTGTGTGTGTGTGTGTGTGTGTGTGTGTCCGTCCGTTAATTAATCTGGTCCCATCAGCAACTCTGATATGCACCTCTGCACATCCACTCTCCATCGCTGCATCACTTGTTTGTGTTGTTTATCTACCAGAGCAGAAAGGATGATCAACAGAGTGACACGGGGATAGATGTCTTTACCATCACAGATGCAAATATGCTGAAACACAGGCTACGACGCACACACACACACACAACACTGTTGCCCAAACAGGCACATCCAACATCCCCATCCGAGAAACCAAGTAAGTTATTTGAAAACAAAACATTAGTTTGCCCACGCCGCACAAGCTACACATTGCTGTATGACGAATAAAATTCTCTTTGTCTGTGACAAATCTGCTTATGTACACACATGCACAAACAAGCACAGTAAGCCCCAGCCGGTCCCCTAGCATCTTTATATGGGTAAATAAATGGTGTGCTTGGCAGTGGGTAAATGCATGCGCTCTCTGCCTGCGGGCCCAGATGGCGGCCCAGTCGTTTGCTTTACCTTGTTTTGTTTAATTACTACAATCAACTCTCTATTTCTTCAATTAATCACTACCAACCTGTTCCATTAGTTTCTCTCTCTTTCTCTCTCCCTTACTCGTGCACACACGACACAAAGGCACAAAGGCACTATATGTGCACAGATATGAAATAATAGCAGTATGCGCACAAATACTAAGCAGACATGCACACAGCACTGCTCACCTCCGTATGTCAACGATTTTTACTTTTACTTTTTATTTTTTTGCCGATATCAACCTTGCAAATAATAATAATAATAATAATAATAATAATAATAATAATAATAATAATAATAATAATAATTCAAGAGACAAATCAGGCAGCCGGCTGTGCAGCACAGTGAAATGATGGTGAGATGGAGAGGGGGTGTGGGAGGAGTGGTGGAGCATCAAGGCAACGTGGAGGTGGCTGACAGCAGCCGGGCGCACGAGAATAACGGGGCGGAAAGCACTTCATTACGCCCTTTTATTCCGTTATAATCACCGCACGACCATCAGTCCTCGGCGACACCGAGGCCCAGCCACTGACACGAGGATTGATGCACCGGAAACGCGGGGTTCCTGCAACACAATAAACAACGCCATTAACCAACACGGCCCCGTCGACGCCGTAAACAGTTCATATTAATTATAGCCTGGCCGGTATACGCGCCTCCACGTTGCATTTAATCCGCCCCTAATATGACGACAGCCAAGAAGATTGTCAATTATGGGTTTATGTGTAAGTGATCACGGATGCAGGTTTTAGCAGATTGTATAATAGAATTAGATGGAATCAATTTGGAACACAAAGCTAGACAGTTATGAATTGATACACAAGATGGCCCACGTAGCCTAATTTCATCATCAAACCAACGAGGTATTTGCTCCGTGTAAACACTTTATACACTTCAGAGACTGCCTTCAGAGGACCTTTGTATGTGTGTGTGTGTGTGTGTGTGTGTGTGTGTGTGTGTGTGTGTGTGTGTGTGTGTGTGTGTGTGTGACACTTTTATATAGGCTGCAGTGCATCCTGTGTGTGGGAGCGTGTGAGTGTGTGTGTTGATGATAAGGCAGGCTATAGGCTATCAGCGTTCACTGATGCATGCCTATTAACACAGCTCTAATCATCATTTTATCTTTGCTATCGCTGTGTAGTCTAATCTGACTTGTTCATTTGTTGTGCTAAATGTTATTACCAAGTTTAGGTTCCTAAAAGTGACATTAAGGCATGGTTAATGCGCGTGGAACTTTGGCCACAACACACGCACACATACCTTCCTGCCAGTTGGATGTGACCAGCAGCCACTGTTTGTCTACTACTGCCATCTAGAGGCGGGTGATCAGAATAGTCAAATCCTTCACTAAACAGTAGGAAAAACGAAGAAAAAAAAATTAGTTTCATCTTTTCCCTTTACCCCTATCCACATGATCTTATACTATAGATCATGATCTGTCCACCACGCTTTTAACTTCCTCTCGTCCTTTACTTGCCAGCCATAAGTTTCTCAAAGCACACCTGTTGCCCTTTCTTCTGTTTCATTTTATTTTAGCAGTGCCATTATTGTTAATTGACATTCTGCGTCTCCTTTTGCCTTAACTTCCGAAGGAAACACTTCACATAGCCGTCCCGTTTTCAACTTGAGAATGCGTGTTTTTGGTTTTCAATGCCACAAATAGAAGAAAAAAGCCAAAGGCAAAAACGACTGACACATTTTCTGTAAAAATTTACAAGCCTTCTTAGTTAGGCTCTGGGCAAAAAGTATTCTTCTGTGTTGTCTGTGCACTTTGACCTCATGCAAGTGGGGAAATTCAGAGAAAATATGGCAAAGGGACTGACCTGTTCAAACCTGAATGTAAATTTTCAGAAGTGCAAAGAGTTTGAAACCATTAAGTTGCAAGATAAGAGATAACGTTTGACCATCAAAGAGCATTATAACTCATCACAGAACACAACACACACTGCTTACATAACCTTCATTACTGCAACGTGATATCAGGATGAAACAATGCGGTGATGTTCAGATGTCCTTTCAAAGATTTTGACTTGGGTCCAATAACGAGGATTAAGTCTTTGTTTGGCTGCATCATAAACAAATTACATAAATATTCCAGCATAAAATGCATCTCAGGCCACCTGGGGATCTCTCAGGAGACTTTATGGAGTGTGCGTGCGAGCTGCTGATCCACAGAACTGCAAATAAACTCCAAAAGACACACAAGTGAGTGCGTTACAGTAACGCTCGTGTTAAAAAGGTGTGTAAATATTGTGAAGTTGGAGCGTGAGGAAAAAGCTCATGTCAAACCTTTTGTTGAGCTCAACAGAAGGAAGTGATAACCCCAACCCTGCTTCTCTGTTTGCTCTGAAAGCTTCAGTCTTCTGCTCTTCCATTCTGATATTAAAGTCAGAAAGTGCTTCACGCAACATTAAGAGTGAATTACATATAATGGTTAAATCTTTCAGTGCAAAATGAAATACTACCACCGCAGATTAAACTGTAACTGCCCACCTCTTTTCGCATTAAGTAGACAGTAACACAGTCTTTGGCCAAAATTACTGTGTTCAACTCAGTCCAACATAATGTGGCCTTGGCCTACATGTACAGCCATCAGTAATGGGCAGTAACCCCCACCTCCTCTGCTCCCTTCTCTTTCAATCTGTCTCTCTCTCTCTCAAACACACACACTCTCTCTCTCACATACATACACTTAAACCCTTTTGCCTTTAGCCCTTTTAAAGTCAGGATAAGAGACCTGAGTGAGAGCAATAAAACTGGTCTAATAAAACACCCTTCTGTTTCTTCCTTTTTCCCGCTGCTCCTTCTCTTCTGTTGTATGCATGTGTACTGTATGCCTATTCTTATGTACTGGGCACTTTTTATGACCAGGCTATGACTTGTAAATGGTGTAAAAATTACTGAGATAACCACATTATGGGAATATTAGTTCACTTTCAGTTTATTAGCTGTGTTATTGTACCAGAATGTAAGTATACTCACTGCTCACCTACATGCAGATATTATAGCTGAAGGGTTTGTAATGAAACTAGTGGCCAAGGAGGTGACAAAAGATTTCAGGGGTTTTTTTTGGTGCTTTTTTTTTTCTCTTTCATTTAGCTAAATGATTTCAGACCTCATGCCTTAAAGCAGCTTGGGTACTGCTGGATTATACAGTCATGAAAAAGACCTAAGCTTTTGAATACCCCTTTTAGGGAGTTTTTCTTTTTAAAGAGGGCACTTTATGACTCACAATGTGAACATGAACGTTACAGACTCCAAATACAACATATTTACAAGCTATCAGTTAATATTCAGCATAATTGTAGGCCTGCAACTATACATAAAAACGTCAGGCAGCATCATTATAACCGGTTTCATATGAATATTATTTTGACACGTATTGTACCAAAGAGGGCGTACGCCAACGTTTTCTGACTTCGCCATTGCGCTTTCCCGTCGGTAGATGGCAGGCTTGAATGTGTAATTCTTTCAGGAAAGGAGGCGCGCGCCCTGTCACTCCAGGGAGCGCGCGGCCCGCACGCCTCCTTCCTGTTTGGATCCTTGCGTCTTCTCGCCGCCGTGCCGTGCCCCGGTGAAGAGTTCACGGTGCGTGCTTGTCGCTGGATGATGCGGAGCTCATGTCAGAGTTTAATCTCATTTCGCAGCGCGGTGAGAGCGAGCGACATGTTATATTACTGGGAATCAGGAGGGATACCCAAAGAAGGCATGCCAATAAGCAAAAGTAGCGGGCAGCCTGTCATTTATAACTATTAGGAACACTTAACTTTATGGTCGAGTTATGATTATAAATAAATCCAGTTGCCATTTACTGCCGCGTTTTATTGAGAGGCTAGCTACTGAATCATCAGTATTAGATTTGAGGAATAACAGATATTTTATTGGGCGTATTTGCATCTTTTTACTGTCCACTGCGACCTATGATGAAATAGACGTGCTCACCCTGTGACTGCACGCAAACACGCACGCGTATACAGACCCGTGCAAACGTTGAAGTGCACCGAATTGTTTCACGGTTAATGGCACTGATCAGACAGTTCAGAACTTATTCTGCAGTGTTGAGTGCACCTGTTCCCCGTGTCTTCTGAGAGAGAGCGAGCGAAAAAAGCTTGAATATTCCTCAATTTCGCACAGACACACACACATACACACGCGCATACAAAAAGCCACAAATTGTCCCACAGTGCCCAAACAGGCTTTGCTGTGTCCTTCAGTGTAAAGATGCACTTGAATGATAATGGCCAGCAGGGAGCACTCTGTGTAATCATAACGACCCATCTTCAATGAGTTATATCAGCATTGGTCCATATGAATCATGTTTCGACATCATATACATACATTTAGAATGATAAAGTTTACTCTTTGTGTTGCCACCGAGGTGGTTTTTTTGTGTGGGATATCTTGTTGTGCAGTAGAGAGAGATGAAATTGCCTCTGATATGAGTTGCACTAGTAACTGTGTTTGTAAAAGTTTTATTCCCACCAGCAAACTGTGCATATAAACAAGCTGTATCTTGGATATGCTTTGGGTAAATATAATTTGGCAGAGACAAAGAACAATAAACTGAAGAATTGCTGGTCAGGGGGATATTTAGTGGCATTTAATATGTTGGATTCTCCTATTGTCAAAAGAAAATATTTCTATTCTTTGAAAATATGATGGACAGAATCACTATAATATACAGCTGAGCCATGCTGCATTTATAACAAATCACTTTCTGGATGTTAAACTGCGCTATACAGTAAAGACTGTTTGGAATTTAAAACAAAAATCTTTGAACCGTCGGGGAATTTAAAGGAAAACATTACAATCAACGACTTACAATGACTGACCCCTAGAAGTCCTTGACAAAGCCCTCCACTATTAAATGTGATGCCTTTTTAAATTAATATTTGACTGGAAGCACAGAGGTTTTCTGGCAATATGAACGCATTGGAACAACGTGCTTATTTTCTCTCCACAGTGGCTAAGAAAAGAGCAAAATGGAGAGGTCCCACAAGTGAGAAGATCATGAAAGGAGGATCTTTCATATTCACTGTGAGTTTCTGCTGTTCCTCATTTTCTCCAGTTGTTGGCAGCAGAGGACTAAAGCTGTGATTCATGTTCTTATCCCAGCACTCACTTATAACACCTCTGCTGCTGCGTCCTCACTTCTTTAAGTGCATCCTACCTGCAACTATGCAGCGTATAATTTTTCTCTAACTAATTTAATCGAGATACAGGGCAACATTTTTATTCTGACAACTTGCTGCAATTGTACTGCTTCATCACTTAACCAATTGTTCAAACTGAAGATATAAAAGACTAATACTCTACTGTGTGAAAGGCTCAAAAGCCTTGCTGTGAACAGACTGATAGGGACTAATTGCAACTTGAATATTTTAAATACAAAGTCTGTTTTTCTGCTTCTGTGCTGACTGCACGACTGTTCTGTCACACATACACACACATCCAAATCAAATGCAAAAGAGAACTGAAAAGACACTAAAGGCTGCTCTGCATGTGTCACCAGTTTGACCCAGACTGCACTTCCTTCTCACCAGACAACTATCGACCTGCACAGACAAATGCACCCACACACACAGACACACACCCACTGCTAAGAGAGCCAACGCCAGATGGAGGTGCTGATACAGACAGAGCTGATAACGGGGTTACCCTCATCATTCCCACTTACACCCTGACGACTGTGGGCCTCACACGCACACGTACCCACACAGCCACACGAGCGAGTGCGTTATCTGTGGTCATCGGCCCCCCGCTCGCGTCACACTCCTGTCGCCTTATCGGCACTTCTTTGCCCTGAGCTGTAATGCTCATTCTCCTGAGGGAAACACGGAGACAGTGAGACACCGGGAGTGTGTGGATATGTGTGTGTCTGTGTGAGTGTGCATACAGTATGTGTGTGTTGAAAAAAGTATAGTTTCACTGGATGGAGGAAATGTGTAAAGATAGCACGGGTGCAGAGGGCAGCAGACAGACACCCAGCCTGGCAAAAGAGTTGGTGTGAGTGAGGAGGATGTGTGCTCTGATTACTGAGGTGAAAGTGTTGCCAGCCAGATGTGCTACACCTCTGTTGCTCTCCCTCGTTTCTCCTGCAGTTTTGCTCCAATTCTGTCTCCCCACAGCCGTCTCTACTCCTCTCCCTAGCTTTGACTCTGAGCCCTTTGCTCGCCTGTATCCTTCCTGCCGCAGGGCCCCTCATTTCTTCATTCCCGACCAGAGCTGCTCTCACTCATCTGCTGTGTTCACATCCGTTTTTCTTTAACTGTAAAGAGAAGCTGTAAGCTGCATGAGCATCTACTACATCTTTGTCGCTCTTTTTACTACTTCTTACACCTTTTAGAGCTTGTCTTGCTCTCCCGTCTCCACCTCCCACCTCTCTCTGACCATTTAGCTCTAACAAGTGCTCTCATAGTTAATGAAATTTCCCTGTCTCTGCTCAAATTTCTGCTATTAATCTTACTGTCCCTTCTTCCACTTTTCATCCTCTCACCTCTTAATAACACTCCTTCCCCTCCTCTCCACAGAGAGTCACGGATTCCTGCCCGCCGTCCCTCCTCTTGCTTTTCGTCTCTGCTTCTCCCTCTTCCTCCTCACTGATTCAGCCCTATATTTTAATTTGCTAGTGTTTAATCATATGCAGAAAAGAGGAGGGCAAGGAGGAGAACAAGGAAGAGGAGGAAGGAGGAGAGCTCGGCCAACATTTGCCTAAGGCTCTGCAGGCTGGATCAATAAGTGGTCTTAAGTTTATCTGATTTTTATCAGCGGAGCTGACAGAGGGGCAGGTCAATGGGCTGTGCCCGCGTCAAGTTGACCTTTTCAGGGACGATGGTGAGAGAGCTCCCCCCGGGACCCACACGGTCCCCTGTCACAGTCTGACTGGCACAAGTCTGTTGCGCTCAACGACAAAGTCTGCAGAGACGTCTATATCAGCGCTTGGTGCGGCTGACAGGGCCTGGCTGTTGTATTTATAAACTGTCCTTTGGCCGTGACACTTTGCCAATGATCGGGTCCTAATTTATGCAGGCAAATCTCCTCGGTGCAAAAATGAAAGCTAATAGAGTCATTAGCCGCTAATTCGTGCAGGGATACCTTGTATAAATTGGCTTACTTTGTAAAGCCCTCCCCTGATAATACCTCACCTCCTCAACCCACCCTCTCCCACCTTCTCTCTCTCTCTCTCTCTTTCGTCTCTCACTCAGACCATAGCATACCATCATACACACGCTGAGCACGCGTACATTATTTTAGTGCCTAAATGGTTGATGGTGTGTGTTTGTTTAATGGTGTGTGAGGCAAGACATTTAATGTGTGTGTGTGTGGGTATGGCGCAGAGCGGCAGTTCGTTCCACCTCCGTGGCTTTGTTACATAAAATATACATACTCAATGTACCAGAGATGTAACACTAAAGCTGTGCACTCTGTGCATGCATTAGTGGACGAACGTGTGCGTTGCCATCCTGCTGTCGCTGCCCAAAGCTGCTGATGTGTTATTGTGCCGCCTGATGGCTGATTATGACATTAAATGTTTATGAGCATTGATCAGCGATAGCCCCAAAGTGAGAGCCATTTCATATCCTCACTGGCCAATGCTTAACGGCATACTGATGGATGCACAATGATCTCCGATACGACGCAACAGGGAGACCTGCGCACGTTGCATACAGACACAGTCACACATACTCATAGTCAAACACACACTGGCTAATACACACACAAGATGTATGCATGGTCATGCTGTAATGCACAGACATTAGAGGATCCATTTTTGCCATTACCTTCATTATAAAAATTTGTAATATTATTTTATTTGCGTGGCAATTATGGGGATAAAATCGTTCTAGGAAAAAATGATAGGAGGGCAAAACTAGCGGGACACTTGATGAAGAATAAATGCACATTACATGATGTGTTTACAACTCTTAACCTTTTAAAAGACTAATTTAAAAGTGACGCATTCAGTGGATTCTGCACATTCATCATCAAACACAAATGTGGCATACCACTACTTTCTTTGATTTCCTTTCCCACTACAAGACGTTTATTAGTATTGGAAGGCAGTGTGCCTTCATGTAGTAAGTATAAAATATTAAGGTGAGTATCCAACAAGTCTCACTTTCCCGTAGGAGTTTGAATTCCATTTCCTTTCACTAATTTGTTTATTGTAAGTGTTTCCCAAACTTTAACCAGGTGTTCAAGATGCCTGAAGATAATCAGAGTTTATTTTGCATAATTCCTAATGTTAATTGTTGTGTAACTGCAGTGCAAAGATAATGCAATGAAAAGCAGAATCTGAACATGAACTGCATGCAAGTAAAATGTATTTATATAGCACTTTTCTAAGTGCTTGACAACAATAATCAACAAATAAAAATACAAATAATAAATCAAAACAATAATATCCACTAGTTCAAAGCAAGCCTATTCAAATCAGTCTTGAGTTGATTTTTGTTACTTTAAGTGGAGTGCTCAGATCTCAAAATGCAAATGCAGTGTTTCCATAGTTTTAGGAGCAACACAACCTTTAATGCCTACTTTAGTTTTTAGTCTTGAATGAGGAACCACCAACAGGTGTGATCAGAAGATCTCAATGACCTGCATGGTATACGTGAATGCAGGAGTTTGCTAAAGTAAGCAGGCATGTGACCGTGGAGAGCTCTGAAAGTGATCACCAGAATCTTAAACTGAAGTCTGAACTTCATCTGGAGCCAGTGCAGTGCAAAGATGAAAAAATAAGCGTCACACGAGACCAGTTAGAGGACTTAGTAAATCTTCGCAGCTACTGGGCTTCTAGATTTTTTAGTTAAAAAACACAGGATCGCTCAGGGCTATAAATATGTTTATCAAAATTAGAAGCCTGGTCAAATGTAACACTGAGGCATTTAGGTGTGGACATGTTTCCACTGTGCAGAATCTTCTGGTATCAATGTTTTGGAGTGGCAGTAGTTATTTTGTACATTAGTTTATGTAACTTGTCCTTGACGTTGTGTATTTTGATGTGATCCAGTTTGCACTAATTAGGTCCAAAAGTCAACACAGCGACAGACAGAAGACAGACTGGAGCGATTTTAACAGCTACTGATTTCACAGGAAAATGTTTTAACTCTTGCAAACTGTCTGCAGAAATGGGAGACAGTGACTCTGTGTTATTTCTGCCACAATAATGGCCAGTTGTGAAATACTGTTATGGCAGCCTGTAGCTCCCAGGTGTAAGTATGGTGGTGAAAAAAACACACAAAGAAATAAAAGGTTGTGACTTATTTTATTAGTGTTTCAGCAGACCTAGATAAAGTGATGATATGTAGCAGGAGACCTCGGACTGGGATTTGCAGACATGTTCGCGAGTGCTATACATCATTAGCAGAATGATCTCCAGTGATTTCCAATAACTACAAATTTAAGGTTTTGCTTAAAAAGCTGGCCAAAAAGAACCAACATATTATTCTTTCTGTAAAGTTATGGGAAGTCTGAACAGGTTTTCCGTATAACATATGCAGGAGCTTGTGAAGGGTGACAGCTTTGTGAGAGAAAATCCAAAATTGCTGCATGTTTTACCTGGACAAGCTCCCATTCCTTCCAGCAGGTCCAGGAAACCTCCCACACACCCTCTTTACAGAAGGCAGCAGATGGATAGGACAATGTGGAATCAGAAATTTTTAAATTCCCAGATGTTCTGGGAGTCATATGTGGGAATAGGATCACAGGCTTAACTCGCCATTAAGATAGTTAATCATCTATATTGTTATTAACAAAATGAAAAACAGAAACAATTGTGTTTGGTTCTCTTAGAGCTCTTAGACATGCCACCCAGATGGTCATAAATCTGATCATCTAAATAACAAATCATCCCGCACTTTCATTTCATCACATGGAGAGATTTTCTTTCTGTGACTGGAAAAAGCTTCCATGAAATGTGCCAAAAAGAAGTAAATTATCAGTTTATATGATCTGGATGAGAGATAATTTCTCACTCGTACTGGGATGCCTGCTCCAGTTCGCACTGACTGAGAATGAAAACACAGCTCACCTCATCACCGACACCCCCCCACTTCCTCGGCCCCCAATTTCAAAATGTAATCAAACTTTTCTCCGACTTCAAGGATTGAGAAATAAATAATTAATTCAGCCCAATTACTTAATTAATTATTTCATTAATCACGGGCTCACAAATTTCCTTCCCCTCCATTCGTCATGCGGCTCAATGGCTTCATTATGGATCAATGTGGAGCTGTCCCCATCAAGAGTCGCACTGTCATCGTCAAGATTAATCAAGATGCCGCCTGCATGCAGAATGGGCCTCAAAGCCATCTCTATGGTAACTAGCATTTAACACTGGGTGCAATCTGAAATTGCTGAGAGATGACAGGGACTAAATGTTTACGTGAACCTGATGATGTTTAAACGGAAAAAAAAATCCACTTTTTCCCTCCTTGTTCAAGGTCTGTGTATTTTGGGATTTTCAAAAGTAAATGACGATGATTTTTATTCTTTGTTTCATATGAATAACAAAAATGAGAAACTGACAAAAGAGTCCTTTTAGCTTTCTACCTGATAGTTAATGGTGAATAAAAGCTGCACCACAAAGCAAAATAGGATAAATACGTAAATAAAACCAACTAACAGCGACAAACAGACACACACACACAAAAAGAATCACGTGTCATTTTGTAGGCAGCATAAATGCTCACAGCATAATCCAGTTCAGAGAGGAAACCTGAAAGAAAGCGAGCTGGCTGGAGCAAATGTTTGCCACTAAAAGCTGGATGGTAGTTTGCATTCCTGACTGCAGTGAGAAAATTGCTCCATGACTGGAAAATGGGAGAGTGCATTGGAAATTATTTTAAAAAAAGAAAAGAAAAAAAACATTAAATACCACCCTTATTAAGTGCTTGCAATTTGGTCTTCCAAGAAGACAGACATCTTTAACCAGAGAACTTTGAGAACAATTTTGGGCTCCAATATAAAAACATAATAGACATAGGTGCTCTAAAAATGTCCTTCCTAAAACAAAAACTTAATCGTACTTAACAGTCTTCATGGACCAGTTTTATTGCTGAGGGAGTTCATGATCCACTGTCTATATGCACTCATTCAATGTTTAATCACAGAGGAAAAATTTACCACTAATGCCAACTGTAGATGGTTATTTGCTTGAATTATAGAAAAATAACAAGAAATAGCAGAAAAAGTCCTACTGGGGAGAGCAGGTGAACAAATAATAAAGTGAAGACAAAACAAAAATTACATCTCCTACAGACACATATAGACACATGGGTATTGTAGAGTGTAGACTATTGCAGTGTCTGCATGCTTTTTCTCTAAACATCCTTTTGAAAAATTTCAGTAAAGTAAGTTGGGTTTGAAAGAAGCTCAGAAGTTCAAATGACAATTTCATGATGTTGATGCTTTCTGATGTTGTTGTTTATGTTCTTGTCAACTAGCTAACATTTTCATTAACACCAGTTAATGGACTTGTTAGCTAGTTGAAGAGATCCATGCCTCCATTAGTGAAGAAAAAAAATCGGAGCAGCAATGAGCAGAATACAGGGTGAACAGCAAGTTCATTAGTCACACTACAATTTCAAAGCTGTAGCTGGTACTGCTGAAAGAGTAGGCTTCGAACTGTGTGAAGTTTAATGGGAAACAGGTTGCTTGACTAATATTTGGATATAAATATTTAAATTATGTCATGTATTTCATGGTTTAAAGCTTTACTTTTCATTACTCGAGTTCCAGGAGACATCTGGTCCAGAGGAAAAAAAAAAGACTTTCTCACTGTGAAGAAGTTAAAGCTTTGGAACTATTCACAGTGTCACAAAATAAAAAGTCAGTGGCTGAATCTCAAAGCAGGTCTGAGTTTGATGGACTTTGCCATATGACTGTGCAGGTAGCTGCTATCTTTGCACTAATGCTTTTGTACATGCATAATTGGACTTTTGTGTGTGCTTTTTGTCTGAAAGCGTCTGTGTCCCAGAGAGGGCAAACACGGGAGCTGCAAGACAAGAGAAGAGACAAGAGAGGACGGGGGAGATCTTCCCTGTTTAAGTCTAAATTCCTCGTTTATTTGTTTGATTAATTTGCGCGACGGCGTGCTGTAACCTCGTTCTGTCACACGCCTCCTTCACAAGGGTTTATTTTAGCAGGGCGGTAAGTGGCCCCATAATGTCACCGTAATACTGGGTCAGGCTTTTCCAAATGGAGGGATGGGACTGAGTGGGGGAAAGACAGAACAAGGGATTTGAAAGTGTGAGATGAGAAGAGGAGGAGGAAAACGTCCCTCGTTCATCTTCCGGAAAGTGAGTGCTAAAATAACACCTGGCCTGAGTGAATTCACTGTGGGTGTGCTGGAAGTATCTGCACATCAGGATAAAAGGAGGTGTCAGTGGATTTTCATGCACACACGCACATACGCACACTCACTTATTGAGGAGGAATGCATGGAGGAATGCAAAACTGGAGTTTACGCTAGACGTTAGTGGCGAGAATTCGTCTCGCTAGCACACATGTGAGGGAGCTGAATCTGCAAGTCTTCATCTGTCAATATCCTTGGAGGTCAACGCCGCTTTGTGAAAATGCAAATGGGTGAAATTGTACCATTTCACAAGG
The DNA here is from genome assembly GCF_000239375.1 of Pundamilia nyererei. NCBI lineage: Eukaryota > Metazoa > Chordata > Actinopteri > Cichliformes > Cichlidae > Pundamilia > Pundamilia nyererei. Next base: position 1,228,303 of record NW_005187431.1, read on the forward strand.
CTGTATGTGTTTTGTGAGGGCATGTGTGTGTGTCCATTTAAGGTAGCCCTGACAGGGTTCACAGCTATTAGATGGTAGAGGGATAGAAGGAGAGACAGCTTGCATATTCAACGCTCTGTCGCCTGGCTGTCATCGGCCAAGTGAGCGCAGAGGAGATAGGGAACTAGTCAAATTACCGGCCGTGCTCGATTCTGTCTTCTGCACTGACAAGTCTGTCAGAGACGGGATTTAATCTCTTAATAACCAACAGGGCCGGGGATGTTCTTTTTCCATTTCCCCCTCCTCTAACTCTTTATCCTCTGACCATTTTCTGATCATATCTGGTTATGTCGACAAATCACACACGTTTCAGAAAGAGAAATATCCATGTCTGAATATCTTAAAATCCCTACTCTCTCTCGCTCTCTCTCTAACTCTCTGCATCCATTTCTCCATCCCTAAAACAAGCTGTCATTCTAGATCATGATTGATCAGGGCCTTAGTGGCCAACACCAGCTCGCTCTCTCTCTCCCGTGGAAATGAATAGGGATCAGATGCGCTCCAGCTATGAAGTTGGAAGCTGAGTTATTGGTGGCACAAGCTGGAGAGAGGGGAAGAGGGAGAGATGGAAACGAGGATGCCTCGGATGACACTAGTTTAAAAAAAAGTCTATTTGTCTTCATTCTTACAAGTTTTAGAACTTTCAAATAGCTTGAAAATCATACCTTGTGATAAAAATAACCATTTTAATGTCTCTCTCTCATAATATTTTTGTGCTTCTTTTCCTTAAAACTGCTAGTTATAAAACAGTATTACACCCCTGTGAGGGATATGGTCTCATTCCAGAGCATCCAAAACTGCTCCTAGCATCTGAGAGATATGCACAAAGTCCCCTCTGGCATTGGTGCCGCGACCAACCGGTAACCAATGCATCTTGGCACTGACACCAAAGACAACTTTAATTAATGGGTAGTATTTGATGAGCTGGGATTGAGAATGGGCTCTGCTAGAGTAACTGTACATTTAACAGTAGACATAAAATTAAATAAAGTGAAACTTAATTTTTAAATATAGTTGTTGAAAAAAAACAAGTTGACTAATTAGCTATTAAATATTAAAAAAAACACCTTTAAATAGCAAAAGAAAAAAAAACACACTTTTAAGATTTTAGCATGTAAAATACACTGGGGAGGTAGAGCATTGTGGGTTGGTGGTTTGATTCCTAGCTCATCTGCATGTCAAAGTTTCCATGAGTTGACAATGTCTTTCATTTCTTTACCATCTTGTTACCTACGAACATGTAGTGAGGTCTTCTTGGGATCACATGTGAACATAGTAGGACCATTGAGAGTTTTTTTCTGTGGCTTTTTTTGTATCGTAAATCGAATCAAACTGCAAGTGAAATAAAAAACACAAAAACCTCAACGAGGACATTAACCATCTTTCAGCCACTGACACCTCATTCATATCGTTGGATTCTTAACATATGACAGAATGATAATTTTACAGTTTGCCTTTGTTTTCCTGTTTAGCTCGCATAAAAGTCATATTCACTAGTGCAACAAAAAGAACAACATCCTTGCTTTCTGTTGAGCCAATTAGCTTGAGTTATGCGTTCACCTTGTTTTATTACTAGCTGTTGGATAATAATCATGTTTTTGTCGCATACTTTCCACGTTCTTCAGAAAAACCGTGGCACATGTTTCCAGTCCCTCCCTGCCATACCTGCCGGCTGCTAACTCACACCTCTCACCCTGAGGGTTGCAGCCTGTTCCTCTACTCATTCTTACATGGCAGTCACTATGGTGACAGTTGTAACTCCGATGATTAATGCCGCAGGAAATGAAAGTGTTGCCAGGGACGATGTGGGAGCATTGTAAGTTCCTGTGTTATGCTGGAACTGGAATGCTTTGGTGTTCGACATCGAGCCTTTAGCTAATTAGCTAAATCAGCTCGCTGGGGCTTAATTAGAACCAGCTCGCAGACACACCCGTGTCCTGGGGCTCTTTAATTACCCTCAGGTTCATTAGGAGAGAAGGGCTTCAAGCTCTAATTAACTGGCTCTGCGCACCTATAGGTGTTTGTGTGTGTGTGTGTGTGTGTGTGTGCTTTTGCTATGTGTGTATGATAGCATGTTTGTCACCCATATGAAAACTAAAATTTAGGCCCACAGGGTATGCTAATACCTTGTTAAACTGTGCAGCAAATATAGAAAACACAGTACAACTTTTCATTTAGAGCCAGAAGGAGTGTGGGTATGAAATAAGAAAATGAAAAAGGGTGAGGAAGAGGAGTGAAAGAGAGGTTAGATAACTGGATAAGAGATGTGATAAACCTTCCTGCAGCTAGTGAGTGACAACTTTGTGGAGGAGCAGAAGGAGAGTGGTGAGGCAGAGTGAAGGAGCGTAACAGAGTGTGTGAGAGGATGGGATGAAGATGGAAGGACAGAGATGGTGCCAGCCCTGAGTATTTTATCTGTTTATTTTATCAGTCATGGTGGTTGCCAGCCAGAGACACCAAATGTGCCCACTTTGTCTCACCATGGGTGTACAGCATTAATTAGAGAGGTGGAAGGATGAAGAGTGTGCAGTGCACAGAATAGACACATGCAAAAAAACATATGCCATAACAAAAAAGATTTCAATCAAAGGACTTGAATGAATTTCAAAGTGTTATTTTTTTTAAAAGGACCCTTTTGATGCCAGACATAAAAGTGCAGCAGATTTAAAGTTTTAGCTCTGCTTTGTGTGGTAGTTTTAGTGTTACTCTCTACAAATCCTATCATTTATTTAATATTACAACAGTGTATGCTTAAACATGACCAACATTTTCACTAATGTAAATAGTTTTGACTATTGGCTCTTTGATAACAAAGAGAAGAGTTAGTACAATAACTTTTATAGCAATATTAATATGAAAAGAGAACTGGTCCACAGACAGAGCCTTGAGGTACCACACATGGGAGAGAAGCAGATGTGACTTACGTGTCATGATGACAACCTTTTGCAAGCAGTTACAGAATACGAAAAAGGCAACACAGAAAATGTGAACGAACCTTCGACGTTTTACTGTGGACCCACTGTAAAAAAAAACCCAAAAGAAATCAGTCATAATTGTTTATCTTTTACTTTATTACTTTGGTGTAGCATGAATGGCCGCCCTTACAAGACTCCTAAACGCCTGCTGGTCAACATCACATG
>NW_005187431.1:1233353-1241915 GCF_000239375.1 Pundamilia nyererei
CTGCAAAATGTATAAAAATACAATTAAAAGTCCAAAATGTATGCCCTCCTTTTTATTTTCCAAAGCCTTCCAGTGGGCCGGTTTAGAGTCTTTGACAGGCTGATTCTGGGCCTCGAACCTCATGTTTGACACTCCTGGCTTAGAATATGATCATCACAGACACACAGATCTTCATGTGAGAACAGGAGCGCTATTCAACAGTTGTTCAAGCCTTCTCTTTGGGAGGGACAGGCAATCAGAGGGGTTCTTCTGAGGCTGTAAGCATGAGGGTCGCTTTTACAGCGAGGACAGCTAAGCTTTTTCTAGACAGTTAAAGAACTGACAAGCTGCACAATAAGACGAGCTGGGATACATTTGAGTTGTAAATTGTGCAAATTCTGCTTCTCTTTAAGTATCTCAGTAAGCCATGACAGCGTGACAGTAGCTGAAAAATCTCAATTTAATGCAGCAATAATTAATGCAATTATTTACATTTGCTATTTTTCTACTGTGACATAATATGATGGCAGCTGTGAAAGACGTCTTGAATACAATCTAGCATTTAACTGACACTGGCATTTAAATTAAATAATTGCTCCCATGTGCCACCATGAAACGCCACCTTCTTAGCACATAAATTCCTGGAGAAATACAAATGCTGTTTTTTCGTCCAGAGTGTTTTTGCGGTTGCAGAAGCGTTTCCTGCCAGGAGTGAGGATAAACTGTGCCAGGGGCAAAACCAGTCAAAGCGCTTTGAAGGTAGCATGCAGAGCTGGTTCTTGTTTGTTGTTTGTCATTTTTTTCTGAAAAGCTGCACACAGTTTGAGGAAATGTTGATAGCTGTGTAAGGAGTGCCGGGAGTAAGAGCGAGACAGATTCAACAGGAAGCTGTCCTTTTTTCGTCTCTACGCTCCGTCTATGTCTGAACAGACAGACATAATTTTTTCCCAACAGTTCAGTTTGGCTAATTCGCTGTCAGCTGCAAAGCTAGTGGTTTTGGCTTTTTTTGTGTTTTTAAAAAGCTCCACTTTCAAGTGTGAAAAACACATGCTCGGTGTTGATGGAGGACCAAAACAGAGAGAAAAAGCAGGTGTTGCTTCATGTGGAAATCATCTTTGTCTTAAACATGAAAAACCTTTTTTAGTCTCTGTTTTCTCAACAGTGATTTCAGTCATTAGATGGAGAGTACTGTGCAAAAGTCTTGGGCCGACCCTCAATTTTTTGTAATTTGCTAGGAAAATGGGAAACAGGTGCAAATGTGTAAACATATATGGAACTACAATATATAGAGCAAAACAATTGTTTATGGAATTCTAACGAGTTTAAAAGTCAATATTTGGTATTACATTTATTCTTCATCACAGTCTGATCTCTCAAGCTTTCTTGGAATTTCTTTTAAAAGTCCTCAGGAGTAGCTCTCCAGACCTTTGGAAGGACATGTAAAGCTCTTGTTTGAAAGTTGGCTGCCTTTTTTGTCTGTTCTTGGTCAGGATGATCCTACACTGCTTTAGAAATCTTAAGTTCCAGGCTCCAAGGAGGCTAATCCTTGACCGATAGTGTTCCATTGTATGTTTTTCTCTCCATGTATGCTTTTAACACATTGGCAGTGTGTTTGTGATCATTGTCATGCTGAAAAATTAAGCCTCAACACTTTCCAGATGGTATTGCGTGGTGGATCAAAACGTCTTTTCTGCATTCATAATTCTGACAACATCCCCACCTCGATTGGGTGAAATGCAGTTCCAAACCATGACAGAACCTCCACCGTTATAGAGGGTGGCAGACACGCTCTGCTCTGCCTCTGTCAATTCGATACATAAATTTTAAGTTGGATTCATCACTCTATGAGATCTGTTGCTGTTCCTGTGTAATTTTGCATACCTCATACATTAGTGAACTGCTTGTGATGTGCAGTGAACAGAAGCTAGACCAACTAAAGGGTCAAAAGGTCTTGACTCAATTTTTCCCTCTTTCTTAAGGACATGACTTTCAGCATTAATTACTTTATCTGGTGTAGATTTTTAGGCCTGTCACTTCTTCTTTGTCTGCCACTTTTTGTTTTTTTCAATTTTTTTAAGGATACACTCCTCAGCATGTCCAGATATGTTAGGTTTTCTGCTAATACCATGGTGGGAATCACCTTGTATCAGACTGTGTTGTGTTTGGCCTTTTTCACAAGCTGAAACTGAAATGGAAACAAAATTATGTTTTTTGTGACAGGCTGCTAGTAGCAAAGTACCTACATATACAAAGTTCTTTGCTAAGTTATCTGTTATGTGTAAACACAACACTGGTTCATCTCTTACCTTCAGTTAGGTGCCTGAATGAGTCATAGGTCAGTCTTAGGTGGTTAAACAAACAAAAAATATTCCTCTGAAAAGTTTACAACGTACAAGGACAGTTAGTGAAAATGCAGCCAAGAAAAACTTTTAAAGGCCTCCAGAAAGCCTGGAGAATTACTTCTCAAGATCATTTAAAAATATGATTGAGGGGAGGCTAAAGACTTTTTAACATGGTTTGGATTTGAAAAATGGACTAATGACTTTTATTATGGAATAATAGGGTTTCAAATATTTAACTGAGCAATGTTGACCCATAACATTCTGGTATCTGGTGAGAAAGTCCCTTTTCAGGGTTAGGGTCATCCAACTAAAACGGGTTGATTGAAGCCATTAATGTCAGTGTCTTGGTGAATGTATTGTGCACCTTTTAAGAAAGATGTCAGTACAAAAGCAAAAAACTGGAGCCGGTAACAGCAGGTACGGGCAGTTGTGGCTTCAGAAATTTGATGGGGAAAAAGAGAAAGGAACAAAACTAAACTAAAACAAAACTAAGCCAACTTTCAGATGTTTGTGTGACATATATTTTCTACTCAAAAAAGGTCCTTGATGAAATATTCCTGGAAGTCAAATTTTCATTTTGCAGATTTACTTCCAGTAAATCCCAGCTTCATATGTTTTCCACAGTAGCTTCCCCAGTTTGGTGAGAAGTTAGTCAAACTTGCTGTCAAATTGCTGCCACAGTGTTGTGTATGATGTATACGTAGCTTTCAATGCTCTTCACAAACTGCTGTGCCATACTCTGTCAGGCCAGGCTGAGACAAGCTTCGTATGGATTCACTGATTGACAAGATGACTGGAAGCTGCCAGGCTTGAAGCATTGAGTTGGCTCAGTCGATTTGTCCTTGGCTGACTGTGATGACACACAGAAAGCATGCTATTCAAACACAGAGCCAGTGTAACAGAGTACAGCACTGGAGAGAGAATGCATACAGCACGAAGAGGAGAAGAAGTCGGATGTTTGACAATGGTGACGACAGGGATGATTAAGTTAAATGTAATGATTTTCAATTTTGCTTGTAGTAATGATGATGACGATGATGATAACGATGATAATATTGATAAAACGTTGAAGACAATGTGGATGACAGTTACTTTGTTAATGTTTTTGGATCAATTCATTCATGGAAGAGACAAGATTGTTATCAGATACTTGACACATAAGAAGTTTTGCACCATCGCTATGAAGAACTGCATGAAAGTGAAAATGCTGCGCGTAATGAAAAACTATGGCACCATAGCTGAATTCTATAAAAACTGCCAAACCTTAAAAATAAACAAATGTAAGTGTTTTCACCTCTCTTGGCTCTGTCATCTTTAGCCCTTGTGTGTCGTTATCAGACTTAAAATCTTTCAACTCGATTTCATCTTTTCTTTCTTGCCACAATTACGTGAAACTTTAGTGTTCACAGTCTGCATCTTTGGCTTTTCACTGAAGTAACTAATGTCTTGTAGCAGTATTCAGCTAATATACAGACAGTCTGTTTATCATCAATTAACAGTCTTGGTGAAAAAATGAATATTACTCCTGGAATCTTGGGCAATTCAGTAGGTGGTGAAGGTATAAAGAGCAGTGAGAAAATATGTTAAACCAAAGTCCTGGTCCAGAAGCAAAATTTTGTTTCATCCCTCTAACATTTGGAACTGAGGTAGAATATTGGGTATAGTAGTTGCAGCTACTTAATATGTCACCAGGACAGAAAGGACTAAATGCTGTAGTTGTTTTAGACAGCAATGCCTAGAAAGTTATTAAAGGTTCAGGGGAGAGTCTATTTGGATATGGATCAAACCAAATTGTAGCTATATTTCAATGAAGCACCTGTTTGTTTACCAAAGTTTTATCTTAATGAAGATTTCTGTGAACACAGAAAGTAAAGCCGGTTTATCAAAAGCCATTATTGTTTTTTTAACAAATAAAAGAAACGCTAAGCGAGAGATTGCAATGGATCGCAGAATCTATTGAAACTGTGATTCTAATATATAGTTTAATATGTAGTTTGATAATTGTAATTGTGATTTTGATAAAATGATAATAATGACAAAAGTGATGAATTTAATGATGAATAGAAGGATATATATACCTGTGGTTGTAATGTTAATGATGGTGTGGTAACAATGGAAACGTTCAAAAGCACATTCAGCAGAACAGCGATGCTACAGTGATAGTTGTTGTCCGCGGTGCTTTGTGTTAATAAAATGTGGATAATGAGGTGACAAGGATCATGTCGTAAATGTGTAGGATGACGTGGATATTGACTGTAATGATGATTATAAATACAGTAATGATTTTGATGAAGTGAGTGGTTAAGACTGTAGCCACTTTTCCAGTAATAATGATTATGATGGTGATAATGATAACAAAGCTGATGGGGAAGCTGGTGCTTGTATCCACATGTTTTTTTTTGTGAAGAGTAGTAATTACATATTAGATGGTAATGCTATTTATGCTCCCACTGTGTGATCTAGCAGATCTGTGTGACTGATTAAACGCACACACAGCGCACTGTGGCAGCCTGACAGTCCTCGCTCTCCTTCCAACTGTAGAGAACGCACCTTCAGCCATTCATCAGTGTCACCCTGTCGCTGTCGGTTACAGCCCGGGGCCCGTCGCGTCTTCATTACGGTCCAAATAAATCTGAAATAAAACCACAGATGATTTATTAGCTTCCAATGGCGTCGCGCTGGTTAGCATGGTCTGCCGCCACTATGGCCTAGAGAGACAGTTTTCAGACATGAGCAGCAGAAATCGGATGTGACAAGGAGACGTTGGCGTGATGATATCAGTCTGTGATCACAAGTTCTGCCTGATGAGAGGAAGAGGGCATCCGGGAAACTGTCACAGACCAGTGACGATTTGCTGCATGTCTATGTGATACACAAGGTGCCTTTCAGAGAAAAGCATACAGCGATGCTGTTCCTCTGTGATTTTTATGCAAACCCTGAACATCTTTTTTCTTTTTTTAAACTTACCTTCGGGGCTCATAAATTATCTTAGTGAACAATAAAGAAGTGATAGTTCTTTTCGCAAACATGAAGTATGAGAAAGATCAGTTGACATAAGTTGATTTCTTTCTCCCACAAATGCTGCTAGATAAATTGCACTGGGCTAAGCTCATAATCATCATTTTAATCTACAAATAAAGTAGAAGTAGCACTTTGTAGTTGAATGCCTTCCAACAGCAAGTTCAGTCTCCTCGGATAAAGAATGTAATCACTTCATCATTTTATCTTAAGACATTCTTATAAAATTTTGCTATAATTCACATGTAAATCCACGAGTTAAGACCCTATAAATACTCTCAGAGGTCACAACATTGACTTTTGGCTGCTAAATTATTAGCAGGTCACCCTCGAGTCTAACTGGACTTTTGCGCCAAGTGTAATGATTCACAAGAAAAGGGCAGACATGAGATACTTGACCTTTGACGTTTTACTGCTAAGATGTAACCAGTTCGTGCTCAAGTCCAAGTAACATTTTTTCCAAATTCAAAGAAAGAGAGAGATATGTTTCACAAGAATGGGACGTACAGTACATACACGATAAGAAGACAAAAAATTAATTGTCCACTGTGTTCTCCTGCATACGGATGCATTACTTTCAGTTCTCTCTGAATCAACAAGTTTAGAAAAAAATAGCAGTTACAAAAAAAACCAAAACTGCACAGAAATTGGTCAATTTCACTTGTGTCATTTCCAGCATTTTTTCCCACCAGTGGCTCAGCGGACCTCACAATCATCAGCACGATTTGCTGATTTTCTCCATTTTTGCCTACACAAAAACAACAACAATTGTCTCTTGATGACTGTTACAATGCATGCAACACATCATACTGGTAGTTTTCTTAGTAAATCCTTTAATGGAATCAGCTTTTCCACTCTGGAAAGAAAGCAAAACAAAACAAATAACATAAAAAGAAATCATGGCAACAAGATTCAACATCTTTTTTCTTTTTTTAAACTTACCTTTGGGGCTCATAAATTATCTTAGTGAACAATAAAGAAGTGATAGTTCTTTTCGCAAACATGAAGTATGAGAAAGATCAGTTGACATAAGTTGATTTCTTTCTCTTACAAATGCTGCTAGATAAATTGCACTGGGCTAAGCTCATAATGTATTTCTACTTTCAAAAGACACTGAAATTCCTGTTAAGTGAACAAAAGAACTTCTAGCATCAGTAACACAAAACTTTACAGTTGCAACTTTTGGCTCCTCCCGTATTTCCTGCAGCAGATCAATCTGCCCTCCCATTTATCTCCCCCACCCCTTAGAAGCCTCCCAGCTGCAAACAGGGACCTTTCACTTTTGAGGTGATTGTGCTAACCCCTACACTATGGAAACACATAATATTTTGGTTAAGTTTCAGCTGTGTCCTCTTAGTTTATTTATTCAGTATTCCATATAGGCACAATTATAGCAACATAAATATCCTTGAACATTTAAAGCGTTTCAGTAATGTCAGGAGTAGCATGTTTGCTCTACACATTAAAAGGCCCAAGTTCACAACTAGAAGGAAATAAAAAAAACCACGCATTGTGCACAAAGGGGATCACAGGCGTACTCCCACTGCCATTCCCAAGCCAAGATAAATGGGAAGGTTGGGTCAGAAAGGGCATAAAAATCAGTGCCAAACTAAAACTTTTATGGTTTAAAATTCCTCACTGAGATATTGTATTTTGTTGAAAAAGAAAATTAAAGTTGCCAGAACTCTTGTAAAGTTGACAAAAACTGTCAAAAGTCAAAATGTCTCAAAAAGCTTTGAATTTTGCCGTGAAATGTTGCATTTCTCAACCTTTTCTTTTTTTTGTTACAGTATATTATTCATATACATTTGGTTTACATTTGATTAAATCAGATATATATTTATATTATTTAAAACCAAATAATCAGAATCAGAATACTTGGTTAATCTCTAAGGAAATTATGTAAAACCAAATATTTATTTTAAAAGTGACAATTGTGCTGCCCCTGCTCGGTTTGTCAGACTTACCAAACTAAGTGCTGAATCCCAAACTATATTTATGCAGCCTATTTTTCTAGCTGCTCCACTTTATTATTTTAGGAGTTACTCTGAAAAGGAAAATAACCGAAACTGCCACAATGGGTTTTTTTTCTTAAGAGATTTGTTTGCCACCATTTCTGAATACCCTAGGATGGACGTCACATAATCTCTTTTGCTGTCCTTCACTGGGGCTTCATGTCAGGCTAAAAAGACAAAAGCTTAGGGATTTAGACTGATATGTGTGTTGTGCTCAGCCGAGCCTCTAACCTGGGATCAGTCCCAGAATGGCCATTTTAGCGGAGTCCAGTCCAGATGACAAAGCTCCAGCTGACTCCAGGCCAGTTCAGCAGGGAGAGGCACAGCTGAGACCTGCAGGTGTCACATTGTCCTGGTTGTCACTAACCCAATTACACCTGGATCACTGAGGACACGCACGCACGCTCCAGTATGCAACAAGACAGTGCAGAAACACACACAAGACCCGTAATACATGCAGATGGGAGCGGTGTGAGGGAGCGATGAGGTAAGCCTATCCAAAATAAAATAAAAAAGCCCTCCAGGAAATTAATTTCTCCACTTGTTGTTAATTAATTATGCATTAGAAAAGGCAAATAGAGAAGATGATAGAATGAAAAATGAGACATTAAAGTAAAAGTGAATTTTCAATGCTCTCCCACATCTTCCATCCTTTCTTTGTTATTCTTTCCTTCCTGCTTTCTTGTACACCCAGGTTGAAGCAGTCCTCTAGCACTGATTCTTCGTCTTTTCTAGAGTGTGTCTGCCTGTGTGTGTGTCAAGGTGTAGTGAGTCGCCAGGTATAACTTATATTGTGGGGACCTAAATGTGTTTACATAGTGATATTACGGGGACTTGTGTCCTTGTGGTGTCCCCATAAATCAGTTTTAAGTAGACAACATTTTTTTAAGGTTAAATTTAGGCAACTGGCAATGGTTATGGTATGGTAGAGGTAAGCAATATTGTGGTTAGCGTTTGAGTAAGTCTCGAGAAAATGAACGTAAGTCAGTGCAATGTCCTTTGAAGTCAGGCATACATGAATGTGTGTGCACGTGCACGCTTGTGTGCTCTAATGGTGTTTAATGCCCAGACTAATGGTTTCAGCAGGGAATCCTTGTGCAGAGCTTTGGTCCAGGCCTGGGCTGATCGCTGGCAGGACCATTCCTCATCCTGATACCGCATGGAGGTGAGAGCCAGGGGAACAGACAAACACACACACACACACACAC
>NW_005187431.1:1241935-1245205 GCF_000239375.1 Pundamilia nyererei
AATTTTGCAGCTTTTTTTTGTTGTTATTGGTAGTTGCAATAGATATTTGCTCTTTAACATTTATTTATAAGGAGCAGCCAATTATCACAGGAGAAAATTATCACAAAGGGGGAGGAGTCAAAACAACTTGTTGAAGAGACTGCAGGGAGGCCAGGTATCACATCAAGAAGAATGAAAAGCTGCTGTAAACCTGCTAAGTTCTGCTGTAACTTTGAAATTTTCATTTTAACATGGGCGTTTATGGGGACTGACTCACTGCTGAAGTCCCTAGTGGACATTAGAGGAACTGCAGCTCTCAGTGCTTCAGGTTGTTTGGTTCTATGTTTTTATTTCTCAGATAGATCAAAAGTAAAAAGCTGTGAAGTCTGACTTTAACTCAGAGACAGAGGACTGACTGAAAGGGGCCCATGTGGTCATATTTAACCCTCGCTTATGTTTTCTGGGTCTCTGTGCAAAAAATATCTTCACTAATGTCCTCACTCTGTGAATGTGTCCTCACAAAGACAGACGAGGAGAAACAAGGTCTGTGAAGGACAGAGGAGGGAAAAGGCAGGGGAGGAAGGCCGAGGAGGACAATGTCAAGTCACCCACCCACACACACACACACACACACACACACACACAGTTACCATGGCACACACACACACACACACACACACACACACACACACACACACACACACACACACACACTGTCTCTGTTTCCTACTAGCTTGCTTGATCACACACACAGTTTCTCTTCCTTTGTTTCCTCCTGACTTTAATCCTGCATGTCTCACATTCACACATATTCTGTTTTCTCACCTTTATCACATTTCTCACATCTGTGTGTGTAGAAATCCTTTGCTCATTAGTAGTTGTAATTTGATTTCTTTTGTATGTTATATTTTCATTTTCTCCTTTTTTTCATTAACAATGAACTGTATACTCTGCATGAACCTAATGTCTGATTAGGCCATAGAGGGTCACCCAAATGTAAAAAAACAAAAACAAAAAAACATTGCCATAAAGAAACTGTACTCTGTAGTTAATTCTGTGCTAATTCGGATAGCTACATTACCACGTTTATTAAGATTTTTAAAAATGAAACTAAGGTCATCGTATCCTTCGTAGAGATTTTCATTATTTTGTCCCATTAGAAGAAAATTGACTTGTAGTATAATCGGCCCTTCGGCACTTTCCAGGTGTAATATCAGGTACCTAAGCAAATGTAATGTTGAGTTTGCGGTCTTTCGCATGAGCACTAGTCAAATTTTTGTGGGGAGGGGCTTCTCCTTGTTGCTAAGCAACATCATTTGGTACTATGACATCATCTGTGGTTGTTTCACACCTCTTTGTGGCCTAATAATTATGTTACGAACTCAGGTAAAAACAGAGATATACTGGATATACATATGATAACTAAAGTAGCAAAGAGGCAAAACGGATAGAGGCAAAACTGAAACTGTAAGGCAATGGAGTGCAGGGGAGAAAGTGAGATGAAGGCAGTGGCTATCTGTGTGTATGTGTGGTTGTCTGTAGAGAGGTGTAGGCGGTATAGGCATACAGTTGCTCAGGGCAGTAAGGGTAGGGGGGGGTGTCAGTACAGATGCTCTGTGACCGGGTGTCACAATTCGGGCCAGGAAGCTGAATCCAACGATTAATCACCGGGCCCCTCCGCTTGTAATCAAACGGGCTCTGGCCATGATGTATGAGCCATGTCACAATTACTGACTCACATTCTCATGCTTGCACGCACACACAGAACACTCAGAGTTGATCATGTGCACACATGTATGAGGACGTACGGACATGCACACGTACGCACACACAAACGGCGCGCAGAACAACCACCGGCCGCGCACTAGGATTATGGCTGTCTTCCAAAAGGCCACTGGGGCAGTCTTCAAAGACACAAACATAAACATCCTAACAAAGCCAACACATTATAATCTTAGTCAGCAACACAGGGGTAGCAGAGGGGAGAATGTCAGCACGCAGTGAGAAAGAGGAAAAGAAAAAAAAATAGAAACCGAGTCAGTGGGAGTTCAGGACTAATGAGTAAGACAGATATACTGAATAATGGGAGTAGAAGAGAGACAGATGAAAAGAGCGGAGGGGTAAGAAGGACTGAAAGTAGGAGTGAGGGTGAAAGATGCTGTAGAAGAACGAGTCAGGGAAGAGCTAATGAGCGAGCGAGAGCAAGAAAAGGAAGTGAGGGCTGAGGAGGGGATGAAGAGGTGAATCCGCAGGGATGGAGGTAAAGCTCTTGGTCAGCGGTTTCCACAGAGATGGTGGACAGGCCAGCTGACAGAATGAATAATTTAGGACAAGGTGTGGACATCGATCCCACAATGCACTTCTGCCTGACCACACTGTCCAAGGCATACATTCTCAATAGCTGCCTATCTTTCTCTCTGTCTCTCTCTCTCTTTCTCCCTCACACACACGCATAAATTAACCTCAGTAGTTCCTCAGATTCCAGCTGACCGCCTCCAAACAAATGACCACTACTCACACACACTGCGTTAGTTACAGTATCGTTGTGTTAATATTGTTATATCTTTACTGTGATTTTTTTTTAACTTTGATAAAAAAAAATTGTCAAAAACAAACAAAAAAAAGTTATAGTGATATTTAATCTCGAACACGGACAAATAATACTTGGGCCTACTTGCTGGCCTGTGCTAACAGACAATGATAGCTTTCAGTAGCCTCCTCTGTGTAAAGTCCTTCCTGTTTGGTTCACTAACTTCCTGTCTACTGCAACCTGATTCTTCCTTGTTGAATGAGATGTCTTTGACCCTGCTGGCCTCCTGTCCAAACCAAACACAGCCATTTCCACTTGAATTTTCCTGCAGGAAAGAATCAATGGACATATGACATATAGTGGGAGCAAATTTTGGATACTTTGTTTACTTGCAAAACCTCTCGTTGAGCAAATCTGCATAATCAAATGGCTAATATGAATATTTTATTAGTTTATTACTTTGCCAAGATTGATATTAAATGCTGGATATGATGAACATCCACTTTAATTGCAGTCTTACATTTTTTTTAGTAATGTTTCCCCAGCCTCTGGCATAACACAAGACCATTTTTAACCCCGTGGAACAATGTTTCTCCCAAATCTCTCTGGCTTTGCAGGCACCTCTCCTCTTCATTCATCACACAGCCTGAACAAGTGACCGGGGAATGACCTCGCAAGTGCGCAGACGCACATGTTGTACACACTCACTCACACACACACACACACACACACACACACACACACACACACACACACACACA
>NW_005187431.1:1245245-1247047 GCF_000239375.1 Pundamilia nyererei
ACACACAAGTCCGCAAACACAGATTCAGCTCACACACAAAAGCATGATTCATTTTTCACAAACGATGGATACCTTGGAAGCCATGCTCAAACATGCACATGCGTACACTTGCACATAGACACACCCCTAAATGTGCACGCTCATGCGTAGAGGTTCCTATCACATCCGTTACAGATGGGTTCTCCTCCTCCTCAGTCCTAAATGAATATAAATATGTCTGTTTGACATCATTCATCTGCCAGAGACAAACACATTTACCACATCCGGCCAAAAGAGGCAGTGTTACTCTCTACTTCGCTGGGGAGAGACGCATGCAGAAAATAGAAACTGAAAAGGAGAGTGGGAGCAGGGATGTAAAGGCTTCTAAAAATACACATGAAATCTAATAAGGTTTTTTCACAGCAGGGAATTAGTACATATACGTAATGCACTTTCTCTTTTCTTTTGTCTCTCACGTGCAGCCGTGCGGAAAAACAAACTTCCCTCGCTTTTTAAAATACATTTTATTCTGTTGCCGTCGCCCCCTAATCAAATCTGATCCTATCTCTCCCCTCTTGACAGGTTGCATTCACAATGAAGCATTTGAAAGCCCATTAGCTCCACTTTCCAGCATCGTAAAGCCAACAGCAACCTGATATCATCAGTAACAGTCCACGAGAAGATGACAGCCAGACGACAAGTGAGATGTGGACAGACTAAAGGAGCTGAGAGAACGAAGAGATATCGGTGATGGGAACAAATTGAAACAAAATGGCGGGCGATACGGTGCAAGGAGATGCTTGGGGAGATGTCATGTGGGCCAGTGGTGAGAATTTACGGCATGAGACGCATCATCATGGGTCGTCTTAGATAATGATCGCTTTTGAGAAGCAATCCTCGACACTTTACTTCTGCTGTTTCGGCAACGGGAAAAGAACAGCAATACACCTGTTGAGAGTCATTTACAGTGACATTTAAAGATCTTTCAGCTCATGAAAAGCTCCTTTTCAGTTATAATTTGAAAACCATTAAAGTTCACCAGACGTGACCTGTGTCCTCAGTCTCCACGTCTTCATAATGTTCTGCCCGCGAAGCCCTGAGGGAGGCGACAGCGGTTTCAAAGTGAAACGGCTCCTGCTGCAATCTGTGCTCCATATGTCATTAAGCCCATTAGGGAAACACTTGGTTAACATTAGAGCCAGAGTACCAGCCTTTGCTATGGGAACAGTCGTGGGTCGACATAAAAGCGGCGTCTCACTTGGTCTCGCTTCCTCTCGCTTCCTCTCTTTGTCTGGCTGCCTGTATTAACTAGCCATTGTCTTGTTTTTCACCCTCACCACTATGCTTTCTGAAATGCATCCTCCATTTCCTCACTATGAGTCATTTCTCTTTCACTCAGCTCTTTTTTTTCTGCCTTCAACCTTCACTGGTTATACATTTTGCCACTGGGGGCAGTAGAAGAAAAGATGTTGGTTTTGTTTGAACAGCATTTAGACCGTACTCTTTGTCAGTGTGGAGTAATGACAGCCTGTGTAAATGACCTTCCTTTTGCTGGCATGGAATGTTTTGTTGCTCCCTTTCCATTGTATCCCTGCATGATACTTCAAATAGAAAGATTTTGACTTTAGTGACACTGAGTAGTCTTCGTGGTCAACAAATCATAAATTTTGCTGGACTCAGGTGATGGAAGTAATCAAAAAAAGAAAGAAAAAGAAAAACAGCCTATCATAATGTTCTCTTGAGGAAACCAGGAAACCGATATGGCATTTTCACCTAGAGGTCAGGTGGAGGTCAGCATTGAGTGTCGTGCCCCTGCTCTACAC
>NW_005187431.1:1247067-1248888 GCF_000239375.1 Pundamilia nyererei
CCCCCGCCACACACACACACACGCCCCTCCCTTCCCTTCTCTGCCTCCTTCTCCATTCCTGTGACAAAGAGAGCCAGTTCGGTTGCCAAGGAAACAGGCTTTTTCAATGGCGATGCTGGAACACGTGGGAAGGGCAGGGCGGCTTTGTTTCGCCCCTGTGATGAAGGATTCTCCCCATGCATGTTTAATCGCCAGACTTATGGTCCCAAACCCAACAGCCGAGCCCATCCACTACCGCCTGATTATGTTCAATGGAGCTTCTGACACCACCATTTTGCCAGCTTTATCATGCTGTGCAGCTCCCACCACGGGTACCTTAGCCATTGTTGCACAGCGTTCTTGACGAGTACAGCTGAGACCACAGATAGTCAGATCAAACAAGGAAGGCACACATGCGACGCAAACAGCAACCGAAAATACGCCTGGCCAAATAAACACACTTACTTTGCATACACACTTTGAAAAATACATAAGGCCGAGCACACAATCCTTTTTGTCCTTTTTCCGTATCTTGGCAGCCACCCACCACTGTTTGGCTTAGCACAGCAAGGGGGAGAAAAAAAAATGGCTGATCACCATGGCAACTGTGTGTGCCGTTCTGCTACAGCTGTGATGTATGTGGTGACACTTTTGACCCTGTGGTGAACTCTATGAGCCTTGACTGTCCTGCCTCTATGTGTACCATATAGGTTCAGTTAATGCCCCGGTCAACATCCACCACCAAACACATTTTTAAACCCAGTCAGACAAGGTCAGGGCTGCATACCTTTGTCGTGGAAACAACATTTCTATGAAGTCTTAATCATCATCTGTGATCCGAGATTATATTTTTAATAGTCAGTGTTGTGTGAGCTCACAGATATAATATTTTGCAGCAAAACACCGCACTAGCAGAAAGATTTTGCAGATTTCGACATCAGATACAGGCAGATATCTGCTACATTCACTGTCTTCAAATCCACTTCAAAGACAAAGGCAGCCTGTGTTAGACCCTGATAGAATTCAAGGTTTGTTGCCCCTCATGTGTTTGCTTCCTGCCTGTCAGTTATCTGTGTCCTTTATTGTCACACAACAAAACACATCTTCAGATCTTCCGCTGGCTCTCCGCTGACATTTACAGATCAAGCACGCTGTTTCATATATATGAAAAAAAGGTCAAACACAAACAGCCTGTGCACAGATATCAAAGTGTCACAGAGTTTTCTCCAGCATTACACACACTCAGGAAGACACACATATTTTTGTGTGATGAGACAGACAGAAAAGTCACGTAGGCTTGCAATGCAATGCAGTACTTATCAACACAAATTCCCTCAGTCAGCAGTTGTCTCCTTCTGTCTGGTTGGTTTTGCAGAAATGTAGCACCTGTTCTGTGTTTCCACCACTAGGGGTGCTGCAGCTTTGCACAAAACCAGAGCTCCTAAATCTACCACAGCTGCTGCTGCTGCTTAACACTGAGCTGCTGTGGAGCAGAAGAAGGGGAGCTGACACCCAGAAAATGCCATCGAGCAGAGCAGCTTTTTTTTTCCTTTAAGGAACAATTGATTCTTCATTGTACCAGTGAACATATATAATGGGGAAAGCACGTTAAAAAAGCAGACCAGTAGATGTGGATAAAAACACTGAAAACACTTTGTTTAATGTGTTCTTTATAATAAATTACACCCAGTCAGAAAGCTGATAATCACAAAGAGAAAAGAGACAGTGCATATGAAAATAGCAACACAGAGCTGTTCTTGAGCTTTTACAGGTTTTACTGTTATCGTGTAATGTTCCTTATATAAACCCTTCTTCATTCTTTGCCAAGAAGTTTGGGGGGGG
>NW_005187431.1:1249503-1264419 GCF_000239375.1 Pundamilia nyererei
TTAAAGCTGCGTTCATGCACCTGATTAATATTTTTTTCCATATCAGTGCATAGTTTATGTCTCTTATACGATCAGTTCTCTTCCATAATTTAAACTGGATTTGAAAGTTATGGATTCTGCACCAGTGGGGGATGTAATGTGTTCCAAAGTAATGCTACATTGTAAGTTGGTAATGCAACGTATTACCGGACGCAATTCAGTCATCACATTGCATTTACTAAGCAAACAATTATGTCATTAATTTCATTATATTGTTCTTTAATTTGCTGCATAGTGAGTAGAGAAGGCAAGGAGGGGGAAATGGTAGTGCAGTCTACAACTTCTAAAGAGTTGTCATGCTCTCCGGACAAGAGTCTTACAGTAAAGTGCCCACAGCAGAATTCCCAACTGCAAAACACAACACAGAGTCAGGCTTTTACCACTGTAGATTCCATTTCCACCCATACATGTGGCCACAAAATCTTCATGTAAAGTGCCTTTTAGGCTTTTTATTTATTTTTTACTAATTTTGCTGGCAACTTTGTATTAAGGCTTAAACAACAAGGCAAAGATTATGTGTGTGTCCTCATTACAATAGGGATTAGTGTCAGTGTGTGGGACTGCAGCCTAAAGTTTATATTGTTAACTGGTAATTATGTGACAGTTCATGCAATGAGTAACACAGAAGTAATGTAAAGAATTACTCTGTTCAGGGATTAACTATGTAACACAATTCATTAGCGTTGTCAGGCTTTCTATGTGAAATTTCTTCTCTTAAGATTTAAATGTACAAATTGCAAAACCCTTGGAGGTGAATTTGTTTTTTTGTGATTTTGAGCTATAGATAAAAAGTGACTTGTTGGAAAGTTCATTCAGTTCATCTGCACGCATTACTTTTCCAAGTAACGTCTTCTATCACACACTTGTACTGCAGGTTTGCATTGACACAGGTGTGCCAACTTGGGTCACTCTGGCAGGAAGCTATCTGCTGGCCTTCATAGCTAATTTGAGTCACTGAACTGGAGTTCTAACTCGTATTTTTGGTGTTTGGTGCTTTTTAGCTAAATTATCTTGCAAACATTGTGGCCTGTTGTAAAGTGCTGCTCTTCCAAAGAGTGGTAATTGGTAAATGGTGAATAGACTGGTTTTTCAACTCTACTTAAGTAAGCAAAGCGCTTGATACAACATACCACATTCAACCATCCACACCCATTTATACATGAACTATGCTTTTTTGCAATGCAAATATAACCCAAACTCTTTAAAACCCAAAGTCCATACACACCGACTGGTTGAACTTTATTTGCTGTAGAAAACAACCTGATTAAATTTGTAAGAGAAATTATTATAATTAATACTATTTATAGATATTTTGTATAACTCTCAATAGTACTGTATCCCCATATCTCTTGTATTACTTCAGTTTTAACAGTTTTTTCACCACAAATCAAAAGGACAGAGAAAAAATGACAAAATTTAGATGAGCCTGAAGAATCCTTTCAGCCTATAGGTACATGGCCCTGTCATTCATGGTCATCACATTTGGGGACAGTCCCCTTCGTCTGTCCACCCCTCCCTCTCTCTCTGGTTGTGGTCCTGCCACTGATGTTGAGTGGGTGACCTTTTCTTTCAGCTAATCCACACCAAAAAGCCCTAATTACTGCTGCCGCTCCACCAGCCTCCCTGGCCCAATAATCAATACGGCCGATTGGCCGGCGGATCACCCCATCAGACACCAGCGCTTTACATGTGACTCAGAGTGCATATGTGTGTGTGTGTGTTTGTTAGAGTTATTTAGTGATGGTATTTTTATGGGAAAATGCATAGAACAAGAAAGATTGCACCAAAGGGCTGAAAAGACATTATTTGGAAAAACTCCACGAGCAAAAGAAAGAAAAGAAAAGCAACCACACACACACACACTTGTATTTACACACATTCCTCACACCAAGCTGAATGTTGTGACACTAGTTGACCTTATTGAGCTGCTGTTGTGTAAAGAGTCCCTGATTAGAATATCTTCCCTTTAACCTTTAACAGAGTGACGCACCGCCCAAAAGCAAAGGAATATGCCACGGGTTTATGCAGGGAGGTAAATGTTTTGTGTCCTAATTTCATTAAGCTGTGGCATTTCACTAAAAGTCCTGAATGCATTGCTGAAAATGTTGCTTTTCAAAAACACTTCTTTTTCTTTACAGGTGTGTGCTTATGCTATGATGAGCTGACACTATAGCATGTATGCTGCCGTGAGCATTTCTCACCTCTATATTTGTGTGTATGTGGTGCATCTGTCTGAGCAAAAACGCCTGAGGACGTTGAAGAGCAACCAAAGGCAGGATGCAGTGTTATCAGAAAGAAAGAACGAGTTTAATTTTAGGCAGTCATATCTGTGGAAAGAAGTAAGCGATCTCTCTTTCTCTCTTCTCGTCTTCTCTTTCTCTTTCCTTCTTTCACTCTTGCTGACAGTCTTTGATTGCATTAGACAAGTTAATGAAAAGCAACAATGAAGAAACGACTGGCAGCCCTTCCTGCAGCCCGCACCTGCCAGAGTGTACGTCTGTGTGCGCATACCTGCCAGTGCTTATGTCAAGTTGTCTCTTGGCCTCCGGCGTGCCAGTCACCACGATGATGAGATGGTAAGAGAGTGATGAGAACCTTGTTCATACCCTCAGGGTGAAGCTCTGCAGACGTGAAATGGTTATCAATATAAACTCCTGTTCCCACACCAGAAGTCATGAGAAAGTTGGAGAGAAATCTTTCTGAAGCGTTAAAAACTCAGCTATGTTTCAGAACCCATCATCACAGGCTTTAGTTAAAAGATGAGATACATTATTTGCTTTAATGAGGCTTGCTGAATCACTTGATTGACATTGCATACCTTTCGTTAAAAATTGTTGCAACAAGATGATCTCTTAATAGAGCTGCTGGCATATTAATGTCATTAACAGCCATTAACAGCAAATAGATTCTGCAGTCAACTCAAAAGGCTCTAAGTAACACGCAGCCACAATATTGTAATTTCAATATGCGAATTCAATCCTTTAGGAACTTACTTAATACCAAGAATCATTTCCAATGGCACTTTGAATTAGATATTAGATGATGCTGCACCTGAAGGTAAAGGCCCTACAATAACACAGAGAAAACTCCAACAATCAGAAATGACTGCCTAAAATTAACCTTGTTCTTTCAGGGATCACTGAATAATTTAAAATGATGCCCTATGAGCAAGCGGAAAGGAAAAACTCCCTTTTGGCAGGAAGAACCAGAACCAGAACTCTGGCAGAACCAGGCTCAGGAATGGGCAGCTATCTGTCGTGATTAGTTGGGGGTGAGGGGAGGAAGACAGGACAAAACCATGCTGTGGAAGAGAGCCAGAGATTAATAATAGAAGATTAAATGCAAAGAGGTGTATAAACACACAGTGAATGAAAGAAGAAAGAAGAAACACTCAGTACATCCTGGGAAGCCCCCAGGAGCATTGCAGTGTAACTAAGGGAAGGTTCAAAGTCACCTGATCCAGCTCTAACTATATACTTTATCAAAAAGGAACATTTTCATGCAGGTAAATAAAACTGTATTGAAGATATTTTCCTAAAAAATAAACTAAAAATATACAAAATAGTTGCCAAATTTAACTTAACTTACAATAAGTTTTCCCTTACATACACCATAGTTTCCTTGATCTTATTTAAAAAAAACAAAACAAAAACGATACTACCCGTATTGATCAGCACTGATGCTCGTGTCTGGTGTCTGGGTTTTAGGATCTGCAGTGTTGTACTTTGTATTATGCCCTGAAATGGGCACAGGAAAAGTAATGGTGTTCATTGACTCAAATAAGTAACTAAATAATTTAATAAATGAAAATGTCCTTGATTAAAACAGACTTCCCTATCATGACACTGGGACTAATCATACAACTGAAAGAACAGTGATATCTACTTTATGCTGGCCCATTAGCAAAGACTAAAATTGTCCTTTAAATAGTGATGGTTCTATTGAGTAGAATTTTGCCACAAGCAATCTCTGAATAAATGATCTTTCCCAGTGTGCGACAACAATAGGCATCATAGTTTCTTTGTCAGTAAGTAATAGCTGCAGTTTGTTCGTCCATCACCAGAAGCCGATGACATGAAACCATTACAGAGACCTGCGGTCAGTTGCAGATAATCTATCATCTCTGGCTGGAATACAGGTCAGAAGGAGTCAATAACTTTTAAGTATCCACAGTTATGACACGTTATATCATATAAAGGAAAAACCTGAACTCTTGACCTCTACAGTGAGAGTATCCAGCAGTTTTTTAATGCTATGGGGCGCATTTTGCTGACATGGATTGGATCCACTTGTCCCTTTAGCGGAAAGGGTCACTCCAATCAATACAAAGTTGTTCTGAGTGATCACTTTTATCTGATCATGAAGCATTTTTATCTTGATGGAAGTGTTCCCCGTCCTTAAAGTGTGAGGGATCACTGAATAATTTAAAAAGTATGAAAATGATGTGAATCGTACTATATAGCTTACCACAAGCCAAACTGAGTGTTAACAGGAGACTTTGGTCTGAGGTAGGCAGAGTCATCTACTAACATCATCAAAACATCCAATGGGGGGATATTTCAAGAAGACTGACGTTCCTTCCTTCTGGTAAAGATCCAGATTTTAGAGAATCAGTCGTTACAGATCTTGGTGAGGTGTTTCATATTGGCTTTTCCTTTAATTTATTACCTGTTTTTAGTTTTGTTTTTTTGATATGTAGTGTTTAATCTTGGTCGTTTGCTGTAATTAGGAAGTAGTTGTGAACAGTTGAAATGGTAGCTCAAATCCCAGCTTACTGAGGCCTGTATATAAAATTTGATGGGTGCATCAGAAGAAGGAAATGAGCGCTCTATATTTAAACTTCACAAAACAAAGGTTTTACTGTCCAACAGCACAAAATTACTGTAAAAAAATATGTGAATGTAAATACAAGCAATAGTGACATAGTGAATAGTGCAATTACATTTCCTGATTATCTTAACTTTAATTATACAATTTTAACTTCTTGGGCATTCCACGTGTGCAAGAGCCGTATTTGTGGGAGCTCATTTGTTTTACTTCTTTAAAACTGTGTATCATTTCCTACGTGTACGTCTGCCTGTGCAAACCTCTGTGCAAACATCTGAATGTGAATGCATGTCGGTGAACTGAAGACAAATGCAGTCCCACAGAGAGCTGCCCCAGTCAGCCTGGCCTGCTGAGTGAAAATCTGCGGTAATGTTTAGCTAAAGGGGTGAAAAAGAAGGTGAGTGGGGGAGAAGGAAGGGGGAAAGATGAGAGAATGACAGGCTAGGGTTCTGTGGGTAGAGAGTGAGTAGAGAGAGTGAAGAGGGTAGCGTCTGAACGAAGGGAAAGATGGGTCATGGTGCGGAGCGACGGGGAGAGGGAGGGAAGGAAGGATAAAAGGCCCAATCAGGATGGACTGTAGAGAGGTCCCGCTTGGCCTTGTCAGTCAGTCGTCTCCCTGACACCTGAACCTCTGCTGACCGGGTCGTGACTGCCTCTCTGGCACAGGAGATATCACTAGGGGAGCTGACCTTTGACCTTGCACCTCCTCATCTCCACCACAGCACTCACCCTGCTTTCTTAACAATCCCTTTACTTGCTTCCTTGCCTTCATTTGTTTTCAGCGCTTCCTCCAGTCTTTCACTAACAGTTTGGTTATCATTTACCCATTCACCATTAGTGGACATAGGGATAAAATACAGCATAAACAAGTAAAGACAGGCAGTTATAAAATACGTTATGGGAATTACACAGGAAGAAACACAGGATTAACCTGCAAACAAAGTACAGCTGTTTATTGAACTGGGGTTTCACTGGTAGCGGGTTGCCTCTAAATATGAAAATTGTTTCTACTCTCTGGGTGCGTCTAACCGAGGTTTTTAGTAAGGAGCAGTGACTTCCTTGGATGTCTGTTGCCTGGAAATTTCACACGAACCACAAAAGGAGGAAGTTTCTGCACCTGGCCAAAACAAAATCTGGTATTTAACAATCCATTAAACCACTATGTGTGGTTTTGGTTATCAAGATATGATACAACAAAGCAGTGTGCTCAGCCTCAAGTATGATACAACAAAGCAGTGTGCTCAGCCTCAAGTCTTAAACCATGTATTGGGTGCTCAGTGTTGACAAATACAAAAATAAACAGAATAGTGGCATGTGGGACTATGTGAATGCGCAGTTTCAGCCAAAATACATTAATGTTTATCGTAATAATTTAAAAAAAAAATGCTAAAAACATACATTTATCATTGAGCTCAAGTGGTCGTGTTGATTTTTTATTATTTTTAGTCACTTGGTGGTTTCTTTCATAAATCAGTAGTCTGATTTTATTTATCTTTTATTTGCCTTGTCACAAAGCAGCCACCTCAAAGCACTCCAGTTCATAACAATATCAGAGCCACTGCGACCTTTTCAAAATGATAAAATTCTTCAGTGCAACAACTATTAATACCTTATGCATTCTGACAGGAAGCCTTTTGTAGCTGGCAAGCTGAATCAAACACACAAGCATGCGTGCATGTATCCCTGGAGATAGGTCTAATCCTGGGTTTACATTGTTAGGACAACAGGGATAATCCTGCTAACAGGGTGTTTATCTAGAAACTGCAACTGCTGAATCCCCAGCACGCACAGTATTGACCCGAAACAAAAAAGACAACAAGAGGGTGAGAAGGCACAGTAAAAAAAAAAAAAAAAAAAGTTCAACAGGACAACAAAAAATCTGAATAAAGAAAACATGCAAGTCATGAGGAAATGTAAAATGGCTTTAAAAGGTTGCACTGGAGTAAGCAAAGAGGCAGATGAAAGAAAGGTCTGTGCTGTCAGGTATGCAGATGAGAGTGTGATGGCATCGATACAGAGGTGGACACAACCAATCCCTCAGGACTGCACTCCAGCCAGAACAAACACACACAGAGGAACAAAAAACCTTTATTTTAGGTGAATGTGCAGACACATAAACAGAACAAACGTGCCTATACAATAAGTTAATTGGGATCATTTTTATGGTTAAACACACAGTATACAACATAATCAATGAAATGTTAAATGACTGCAAACTTTGTCCATTTAATCCTATTTTACTCGCTTTTTACATATCAAGTATGTATTTTTATGGCAGATTTAACCTGGATATGGACGATATCTCATGAAACTCTACAGAGATGTTCTGTTACGCTTCACAAATCTTTTATGGGAGACTTTAAGTAAACCTGGGTGCAATTTGATGTAAATTTGGAGAAGATGACAAAAGATAAAGGAAAGGCTGATTGTGAATTAATCAGCGTGCCAAATAGCAAACAATAAGAGGCTAGGACATAGTCATAGTGTCTTGTTGCGGGGACTACAACTGATAGAGTTCTTAAAAAGGAGGCAGTAAGGTGGCTGTAGTTGCCATTAGAAATTTGCAAACTTCAGAAAGATCTGTAACCACATCAGATTAGTGGGAGCTGGCTATCCTGTGCCTGACTTGGCTTCGATGTGACTCCTTTGCCTCTTGTCTGCTTGGCGTACGACTCGAGTGGGAGCAGGCTGAGCTGTAAAAGAAAGAGAACTAGTTGAGTCAAGAGAAGCAGGCAATTATCAAAGGTTATGGTTAGTGACAATCAACTATTTTGTCTGAAATGTTATACTTTTGTTCTAATTATTTGGATGAGGTACCCATAATGGTCAAAATTGTGGAATACAACTAACTCTTAATGGTCACCATCTTAGCTATGCAATGTAATGGGGAGGGGTCACCAATTACATCTACTAACAGTACAAGTATTTGAATTGAGACACAATGTACAATCTGGCAGAGGTATTGTGGTAGAGCTGATCTCAGTGAGATGGGATGACATGAGATGTTTGTAACTAATGTAATTACACTTCTAGGTTAAAGCTGTTACAACAAAACCAAGCGGGGACTGAAGAAAATTGATTGGTAAGAACAGACTACCTCTCAGACCCTAGCAGCCTCTTGCACTGGCAGAAAGTGAAACACTGGGATAATCTTACTGATAAGTTTGGACATTTGCACCCCTACTTTGTGCAATTTGTACTATGCCTGGCGTCATCTGTGCATCTCTGTGATGAGAAGGGGTGTGGTCTAATGACATCAACACCCTATATCAGGTGTGCAGAATTATTAGGCAACTTCCTTTCCTTTGGCAAAACGGGTCAAAAGAAGGACTTGACAGGCTCAGAAAAGTCAAAAACAGTGAGATATCTTGCAGAGGGATGCAGCAGTCTCAAAATTGCAAAGCTTCTGAAGCGTGATCATTGAACAATCAAGCGTTTCATTCAAAATAGTCAACAGGGTCGCAAGAAGTGTGTGGAAAAACCAAGGCGCAAAATAACTGCCCATGAACTGAGAAAAGTCAAGCGTGCAGCTGCCAAGATGCCACTTGCCACCAGTTTGGCCATATTTCAGAACTGCAACATCACTGGAGTGCCCAAAAGCACAAGGTGTGCAATACTCAGAGACATGGCCAAGGTAAGAAAGGCTGAAAGACGACCACCACTGAACAAGACACACAAGCTGAAACGTCAAGACTGGGCCAAGAAATATCTCAAGACTGGTTTTTCTAAGGTTTTATGGACTGATGAAATGAGAGTGAGTCTTGATGGGCCAGATGGATGAGCCCGTGGCTGGATTGGTAAAGGGCAGAGAGCTCCAGTCCGACTCAGACGCCAGCAAGGTGGAGGTGGAGTACTGGTTTGGGCTGGTATCATCAAAGATGAGCTTGTGGGGCCTTTTCGGGTTGAGGATGGAGTCAAGCTCAACTCCCAGTCCTACTGCCAGTTTCTGGAAGACTCCTTCTTCAAGCAGTGGTACAGGAAGAAGTCTGCATCCTTCAAGAAAAACATGATTTTTATGCAGGACAATGCTCCATCACACGCGTCCAAGTACTCCACAGCGTGGCTGGCAAGAAAGGGTATAAAAGAAGAAAAACTAATGACATGGCCTCCTTGTTCACCTGATCTGAACCCCATTAAGAACCTGTGGTCCATCATCAAATGTGAGATTTACAAGGAGGGAAAACAGTACACCTCTCTGAACAGTGTCTGGGAGGCTGTGGTTGCTGCTGCACGCAATGTTGATGGTGAACAGATCAAAACAGTGACAGAATCCATGGATGGCAGGCTTTTGAGTGTCCTTGCAAAGAAAGGTGGCTATATTGGTCGCTGATTTGTTTTTGTTTTGTTTTTGAATGTCAGAAATGTATATTTGTGAATGTGGAGATGTTATATTGGTGTCACTGGTAAAAATAAATAATTGAAATGGGTATATATATGTGTTTTGTTAAGTTGCCTAATAATTATGCACAGTAATAGTCACCTGCACACACAGATATCCCCCTAAAATAGCTAAAACTAAAACCAAACTAAAAACTACTTCCAAAAACATTCAGCTTTGATATTAATGAGTATTTTGGTTTCGTTGAGAACATGGTTGTTGTTCAATAATAAAATTATTCCTCAAAAATACAACTTGCCTAATAATTCTGCACTCCCTGTATTATTATTCATCATAATTTTTTTCTTTCAAAACTAACAAGAAATGGTTTTATAGTTTTATTTGCAGTAATAAAAGTATAAGAAGGAGCTTCCTGTTGTTGCTCCTGTCTCAAAGTAAATGAAAAAATACCACACAAGTACTGCATGCTAATGCTAATTTAGCGTGCGATAGCACTCTGCCATGTAGGCTGTACCGTCTAGTGTTGGGGGTGGTTCTATCAACAAATGAACACCATAATTTTAATTTCAGAACAAACTGACAGTATTTTGATGGGCTGTCTACTGTGGTAACACTATTCCCCAACCTCAGATTGACTTATCAGGCCAAGAACAAGCATCTACATGTTAGCATATCCAGCTAACATTTACAGATATGCTACCATCACAGACTTTGATTCCTTTACACAAGCAGTCTTTAAGGTCACAGCCTCATCAGGTGCAGCAAACCTGCATTGTTGTGGGAAACAGTTTATTGACTGTAAGCAGAAAATCTCAATAATTAAGCAAATCACTTTAATGCTATCAGCTTCATTAAAACTTAAAGATGAAAAGGCATTTCCATGACATGCAACTGAAATCACTTACATTTTATACTTAAATGCTCAAACTTTAGTAACAAACTGCCACTCCAGTATCTAATATTGCCCTGGCTGGTGTTAACTTCCTGTCTGTGGAAGGTTAGGCGGGCAGGGTTGGGGGCTGGGGATATCGGCAAAACGGCTGCAAGCTTTAGCATGCATGTCAGGGCCGGGGGACGCTCTCTGAGCCAAATGCCAGTCTATAGATCGCAGAGGGGACTAAAGATCACATCATCGTCCACCCGGACATCGGTGACACCGGACAGCGGACGTGGGAGAGACGGAGGACCAAATGATCCCTGCCAGGACCAGGCATTATAGACAGCCGCTGTCATTACAGGGCAAACATGCACTAGCTTTAGTGCACAAATGTAAACAAACACACACACAGGGTAACACACACACGTACACGAGCTGTGACAACGACATTATAGACAAGTGCTGTCATTAGAAGAGTCTCTGCGGAGCTCAAATGATAACGAGCACGGGGGAAGAAGAGCGGGGGGTTGACGAGGATGACTGTCCAGCTGTCTGCAGGTAAGCTTGGGGTGTTGGATGTTGCAGTCTTATTAGCTCAATATACACAAAGCATTTGGGTGTCTGATGAGTTTTCACTTTTTAATTCTTAATCAGCTAATGTCTGTTCAGCTTACTCTGTTCCTGCTTCAGTTATTCACCTAAGAGTGTCTAGTAGCTTAAACTCGACAACTCTCAAAAGACTAATGACTTGTTGAATTATATATACAAATCTTCAACTGTAACGTTTATTTTTCCAGTTTTAATATTAACAATGTGAAATTGTATAGCTAAGTTTCTGGGCTTCTGTTAAAATAAACAAATACTACAGATTCAGGGGATTTTTGAAGTAGGAACTACAGTACTTGGCACTTACAACACATGCACCAAGGAATTATAAACACTGAAACTAAGGGCAAATGATTTTCTGCATCATTTTCTTTAACAAACAGAGTGAAAGCAGGAAAGCAAATCTGGTGTGCTTTGATCAGGTATATCCTATTGACAGACTTAACCCTTAAGCATAAATTAAGATCGGATCAAGTGATGACAGTTTGTAGGAGCTTCCAAAGGGAGTTCATGGCCAACAGGTATGTCTGGGTCATCAAAGCACTCCTATGTATCTATTAAACTAATTGTCAGGACTGAAGAATTCACATCAAGTATGTTGTGTGGGCCACATGACACCACAGAAAGCAAGGGTAGTAAAGACAATTTTTGTGCATCAAAGGGCAAATCGCCAATAAATGGATTACCTGATAACTTAATTGTATGAGATGACATTGACAACAAATGTCATCAGAATAACTTGTTGCTAACCCCAAGGCATTCTCTAAAAAAAGAAAAAAAATGCCAAAGAGGAAATGCTAGAAACCGCAGTTCCTCTAATGGCCACTTGTGGCTGGTCCCAAAAGTGAGCAAATCTCTATAGATTCTATGTAAAAATGCCCAGGTTTGCTAGGCTTTACTTCAGCTGAATCAAACCCCTGAACTCTACCTCTCATCTGTATTTGTGTTATTGGCACTGTAAGGAGTTTTTTAATTCAATTATCTTTTAATATTTTAGATTTATGTTTGGTTTATTGCAGAGCAGTGAGTCGCTGTTTCTTTTAAAATAAAACCTAATAACAAAAATAGACAAAATTACAAGTGAATCAATGCAATGATTCATTTGTATATAGCCACTTGTTTGCGCCCAATTTACTGTAAATGACATAGAAAACTGAAAAGCACTTTTACCAGTCTGTGCAATGTACAGTCCACATTATACCACAACTGGATATGGAAATGCTCAAAGTGGTTCCATTGCCAAAAACACTGGGTATGCTTGAAAATGGGTTACTCATGACAAACTATATACAGTAAGCAGTTACATCAGATAAGCCAGGAAGGTCTTGAACCTGGAATACGAAAAAGGGAGGCTGCCCACTTCTGCTGTCAACATCTCAACACCAAAAGTGTTGTAAAGAAAAAGCAAAGCAAGTACTCTGTGCTTACACACAGTGTGTTAGAGATTTAACTGAACATTAATTTGTCTCACTAAGCTTACAGTTGGAAGTCTGAAATGTAAATTGCTCTTTGCCTGAAGGGGACAAGTCTATCAGTGCTCAGTTTCAATCCTGCTCTTCAACTCCCACAGTGTTATGCGCTTCAGGGTGTGTACATACTAGAGGCTCAGAGTTACCCTATGCCTCACATCTGTCACTTAAACATCTTCACAATAACAATCTTCTGTATTGCTGCTGCCTATTTTAACACCAATGCTTGCTTTACTGCTGTGTCTCTTTCTGGCTTCAAAACAGCACACTAACACTGTCGTGTAGTTGGGATCAACTCATCTTTGAGGGTATTGTCTGGCTCAAAAATATCAACATATGGTGATTTCCCCTTAAAAAATGTAAGAGGAGAAATCTAAAAAACTCCAACAGCTGGGTCAAAACATGCTGAAAAATGTCTTTGGTGTGACCTGATCTAGTAACTTATATCAGTAACTGTCAAAGAAGCTGAATACTCTAATTTGTGTCAGTTAACGCACAAATGGTTCCCTAATCTTCCTCATATTGTGTTACCAATGGTCTTCTATCACAGTGTACATGACTGCGATTGGGCTTCCTGTGGGCAAGACTGACAGGTGGTTTTCAGGTACAATGGTGTCAGGTGAGCTCAAACATCCTGACAGTTGCTGACACAGCGGTGTTGAAACCTGTCTTGTGCCTTGAAGCTGTGTGTGTTCATATCTGTTTGTGAAAACTATGACTATAGCTCTGTGTTTTTTGCTTTGATATGTTAGCAATTACCTGCTTGAGGCCGTTTCAGCATTTGCTACTTCATCTGTCTACTTATTCATGAAACCAAAGGCTCAAAGACCTTAATATCAAAGGCCTGGCTCAGGCTCTACTTGCTTATTGACAAGTGCTGCTGGCCATGCAGTTTAGATTATGTTATTATATTTTGGCTCTGTTAACCTTACAGTAACTCTTTGGCTCAGTAGGAAAACTATAAGATGCATAACAAAAGGCATGGGTACGCACAACATGTACAAAGAAAATGCATTTAAAATACATGTTTGGGTGATTGAGCTGAGCAAATAGGCCTAATAATTTCACATAGCCTACCTTGTGGTCTTACACTTGATTGGACTTTACATAATATTAAAAGTATGAGAATAATAAGTAGTAAAAGTAATTCCATTTTTCTAGGTTTAGAAATTCTAAAAGAATGTGGTGTCGCCTGATCACAGTAAGTATAGAAAACGTTTTGCCAGACATGAAATTTTGGCTGAATTATTTTCTTGTTTTCATCTTATTTCAGAATATCATTATTGCAAAATGTGTCTTCGGCAGATGTTTATCTTTTTCTGTGTGGGCAGATTTTGTCACCATACAGTGGACACAATGCAGTGACTGAACTTTAAATGTATACCTTCATGCATATAGTTGACACCAAAATGAAGAGCAGGTTCTAAAGTAGTTATAGTAAAACTCACATATCATTTCAGTTTTTGGAGTCTGCCATAATGAAAAAAATAGCAAACAAAAAAACAACTTCCAAGCAATCAGTTTTACAGTCTAGTTTGGCAGGTTCTGTCATGGGAAAAAGGTCTCTGCGCAGTCTTGTAAAAAAACTAAGTGCACCCTCACTTATTTTTATTTTTGGAAATTGAGAGTGTAATTAGCAGCCAGGTGCTGCTAATCAAATGCACTTGATAACTGATCAACAAGTATGACCGCCTCCATGAAAGCAGAGGTTTTGGCAGTTTGCTGGTCTGGAGTATTTAGATGTATGTTTGTACAATACCAAAAAGAACATGCATCAGCAATGACTTTAGATCCTAACAGTTATAGGATCATTTTCAATCAATTCCAAAATGATTGGTCATTCTGAAGTGAGAAAGAGTGGAAAATGTTTCAAGATTGTCATCAGTCCTCTCAGGAGTGGATGTCCCAAAAACTTCACGCCAATGTAAGACTGCAGTTCTCAGAGAAATTGTAAAAAAAAAACCTTCTCACTCAAAAAAACATGGCAGCATGGCTTAGGTTTGCAAAACTGCATCTAAAGAAACCTCAAGACGAAGAATGTCCTTTGAACACAAGATCAAAGTAGGGATGTTTGACCATAACACACAGTGCCACAATTGTAGAAAACCAAACTTAGCATGTTTGCACAAACATCTCATACAAACTGTCTAGACCTGTGGTTGAGGGGTGATGATCTGGGCTTGTTTTGCAGGGTACCTTGTCGTTATCGTGTCGAGCATGAATCCATCTTTATGCTAGAGTAGCATTTGTGATATTCTAGAGTCAAATGTGAGGCTATCTATCTGAGAGCTAAACTTGGGTCCAAATTGGGTTGTGCAAAAGGACTATGATCCTGAGCACAGCAGCAAATCAACAGAATTACTGAAGAAAACAAAAGTTAAGGTGTTTCAAAGGTACAGTCAAAGTCCAGACCTCAACCTTACTGAAATGCTTTGGCATTATGGCAAAATGCAGTCAGACCAACTGTAGTGGGATCCACCACAAAGGCAGCTTTGACTATTTGGCAGGTGTTAACATGTCTCTCTATCTGTGGACAGATTTTGTCAGCAGAGTAGTGTCCCAATCATCCTTTAATTGTATGACATCAAAAGATTTTGAAGATGACTAGTGTGAGAACTCTCTCCATGGTCTATATATATGTACATTTTCAAGGTTCAAGGTTCAAGGTTCCTTATTTGTCACATGCATAGTTATACAAGTATAACACACAGTGAAATGTAGCCTGACACGCTCCTCGACATGTGCAAAAATTGGGGGGG
>NW_005187431.1:1264809-1268271 GCF_000239375.1 Pundamilia nyererei
ATATATATATATATAGTATATAGTATATACATTGGGTGAATAGTGAATGTGCAGTAGTAGCAGCAAGCAGGTGAATTCTGTATATTAATATGAATAGACATCTGACTATTTTACAGGATAGACAATATTAACATATTTAAAATTAAAGGAATTTGGAATGTACATTGTGCCTTGGTTTAGAGTGTCTGTAAGAGTCCTGTCTCAGTCAATTACAGATGATGTGAGAGGGCGGGTGTGTGTGTTTGTTTAGGGCCCGGATGGCTTGGGGATAGAATCTCCTCTTGAGTCTCTCTGTCCTTGCCCGGAAGATGCGGAACCTTCTACCAGATTGCAGAAGTTGGAACAGTTTGTTGCCAGGATGGGACGGGTCCTTCAGTTTCTGCGCTGCTCTAGTCCGGCATCTCCTGGTGTAGGTGTCCTGAAGCGGGGGGAGAGCAATCCTGCAGCAGTGTTCTGCTGTACGGATCACTCTCTGGAGAGCTTTTTGGTCCTTCACACAGCTGTTCCCAAACCACAATATCATGTTCTGTGTGAGGATGCTCTCCACAGCGCCTGTATAGAAAATCCTGAGGATCTTTGGAGAGACCCTGAACTTCCTCAGTTGTCGTAGGAACCTTGAACCTTGAATCCTGTGGGTATGTTGAACTTTCCAGTGCATGGCTCAGGAGAGCTGAGGGTCATATAGTCTTTTACAGAATAATACTTCTTTCTGAAACCAGAAGAATCTCCTCCTAATGGACATTAAATAAAATCCAAGTTTAAGACATCTCCATCGGCTTGATTTTTCAGACCCGAAAGCTACGTTCATCTTTGATATGCAGCCTATGCTTTTCCCATTCAAGACTCACCAGATGCCCACAAGATTACAACGCTTGTGTTCATTCAAAGTATTCCTGAAGAATTCCAAGTATGCTTTTACAGCCATAATATGAAGACCACAGGAACGTCCTCTCTCTTAATTTGAACATGACTACAGGCAACACAGTGATTGCTCACTGGTTTCAGGCTGAAGCCTGAGAAATTGTAAGGCTGGAGTTTCCAGTTCTGGCATGGCAAACACACAGACCATGA
This sequence comes from Pundamilia nyererei, assembly GCF_000239375.1. NCBI lineage: Eukaryota > Metazoa > Chordata > Actinopteri > Cichliformes > Cichlidae > Pundamilia > Pundamilia nyererei. The sequence goes on from NW_005187431.1 coordinate 1,265,881, forward strand.
CTTACCAGCCAATCCATCTGCTTTCAACCACAAACTCTTGCAACAACAGGACTGCAAAAAACCCAACAGTCCACATCATTTTCATATCTGCTCCCCATTTTTACCTGACTGACTCACAAAGCAATGACGAATTACTGGTCAGAATCACTGGGTTGAAGCAGTGCATGATCCTGTTATTAGCAAACAGAAAGATTTTCACTTTTTTGCAGGTTTCATCTAGCCATTTCAGACATCAATACCCCAAATTTTGTGACAAAAATAAACCCATGTGTGACAGCACACGGTGTGATCAGATGGTGGCAGCAGCACAGTTTATCTGACCTTTGACATCAAGTGTGCATGACTGATGTGCATGACTGATTTTCAACTATTCTGTAGACTAAATAAACCTCTGTACTTAATTTTTAAAGGACCTAATATTTTGTACATTCGGCATGACTGTCCTTGAGCCAAGTCTCTTATTTGTAAGACACACAGCTACTGTAACTGACAGTTTTCAGCCAGAATGTTTCTCTGTGGTTATTCCTGTTTGATCTGAAGTGTGTGTGTGTGTGTGTGTGTGTGTGTGTGTGTGTGTGTGTGTGTGTGTGTGTGTGTGTGTGTGTGTGTGTGTGTGTGTGTGTTCTCTCACACTCCCTTTCAAAGGGGAGTGTGAGAGAGAAAGAGGGAGAGACAGACAGGATGAACAGCCTGTCTGTCAGGTGTTGGTACTCACATTAGTCATGTTTAAAACAAAGGATTCTGGGAAGAGATGATGGCCAACACAAAGAGCATCAAGGCTCCTCAGTGACACCCGATCTCCTATTTTTGTGTGTGTGTCTGAATGTGTGTGTGTGTGTGTCTAGATAAGTGTGTGCGTATGTGTGGTGGGGGGCTTTCTTTAGGGGGTTTGGGGGTGCCTCATTGGCTGCCATGCTGAGGTCAACCTGGGGTCAGGACTTGTGTGATGGATGGACCACTGTCTCTAGACTACTAGCTAGTCCTCACTCCTCCTGTGGGCCTCAGACCTGCTGAAGTATCCTAGCTGTGCTCTTCTATTTTCACATCTCTTTGTATAACTCCATTTGGCACTCAAAGTAGGAGTGCTTCATCAAACAAAAGGGGCTCAGCGAAAACTGCAGACATCTCTTTGAGGTGAGTTCTGTTGTCAAGATGTGGCTGTGCACCACTTTACCCAGCCTTTGTTACTCATGTAACCTCTACTTTTCCTACCTCTAATCATTACAATACACATTCTGCCTTCCCTAAACTACCCTAGCGACCATGGTCTAACATGCCTGGCATGACAGACTGTTACTAACCACATGATGTCACCTCTCTTCTTGTTCCCCTCCTTCTCTTCCACCATCATTCTGTCAATCCCTCCATCGGCTCCGTCCCTTTATCGGCACATGGAGATGCACATCTGTCGATGGAGGAATTCATTTTGGCTGCCAATCACACCAGGGGAGTGGTCAATGAGCGCAGACGTGCCAATACCTCGACTACCCTGATGAGTGACTTCTGTCTCTCTGTCTCTCAGTCTCTCTGGGTTTCCAACACTTTATGTCTGAGAGAGGCTCTCTGCTGCATTTGTTTTTTACTCTGTTGTGCCCTGTGTGTGTGTTTGTGTGTTTATCCACAGCTGACCATAAACAAACTCGACAAACTTGCTTGAATATGTAATAGCACAGTCTGCTTATTTCATTCATATGTAAAGCTCTGCAATCATCTTCACTGACCTTGAAAAGAATATTACTGTTTGTGGTCATATCCCCGCATCATTGTTTGCAATGCCTAGCTGATGTTTACTCTTTTTAATTTCCTGATTCTATAATGTATTTGATGTGTGCATGCAGGTGCACAACCACATGCACCCACTCTCACTCACACACATATACGCACACGCACACGCACACGCACACACACACGCACACACACACACACACACACACACACGCACACACACACACACACACATTGTAAAAGTGTGTGTGTGTGAAGAAAAAAAAAGCAAATGAACTTTGCAGAGTGTGAGGACATGACAATTATTTCTGCAGTTATCTGCCTTCACCTTGTATTTGCATAGGCTACTCAGCAGTTTCTCTGACACACTGGAGGAATGGAACTTAATTACAAAGGTTTTGAGCAACAAATTTTTATATCAGTGTCCAATTAAAATTTGCAATGGATGGTGTAATGGCCCAGATTTTGAACTTTCTATAGTGTGCTTATTTTGAAACCCCGTCCCTCTATTTTCCCGATTTTATCAGGTTTATCATAAATTAATAGTCTTTTAAGACTAAGACTAAGTAGAGATGCAATCTTTGGAGTTATATTTCCATCTTTCGTTTGTGTTTGCATATGTGTGTGTGTGTGTGTGTGTGTGTGTGTGTGTGTGTGTGTGTGTGT
>NW_005187431.1:1268291-1270612 GCF_000239375.1 Pundamilia nyererei
GTGTGTGTGTGTGTGTGTGTGTGTGTGTGTGTGTGTGTGTGTGTGTGTGTGTGCATATGTGCTTGCACGTGCAAAATCATTCCTTAATGCTTTCAAACTGTCACATTTAGATTTCTTATATGCGGTACTGTGTTTCCAGGCGGATGTGTGTATAGACGTACAGATTTGTTTGTTCTCAGGTTTGTAGCCTGTGGGTCTTTTTTCATCAACTGCTTCTCTTTTGGCTCTCATAAATCATGCAGGAGGAAAGACACCGCCACAAATTATTTTTTATGCAACAATATAATGTAAAGTGAAAGCTTCAACAAGTATTTCAAAAGTATTTGTCAGTCACCACCAGGCAGTGTACTTGAGCCTTTAAACTAAATCACCTTTTAGAAATGGTCTGTTTCATAATTTATTTGCAGTGTAAAAATGTAAAACATTTTTAAAAAATCCGAAGTGTTTAATTGGTTGCCGAAACAGTCTAAAATACACACTAATCACTAATTAAGAATCGCTCTCAATATGCTGCAGTAGAAGGCCATTAATACAGTTATTGTTAGTGAGAGAAGAAAACGTAAACAAAACAGAAAAAATGCATATTTCAAAATAAAATAGAAAAATATCTTTCAAATATTTTAATTCAGTTAAAATATAGTAAAATAATTAATTTTACTTTGATTTGAAACTGAATAAAAACGTAGACACTTTATTATTATTGTTGTCATGCAGTTTGCTTTAGAAGTTTATCATTTCTTTCTTATGTAGACTTTGGAGGGCTTCTTCATTGTTTTCCAAATTCACTTTAAATTTAAATATTGGTGAATGTTTGAGTTGATATTAATAACATTTTATTATTCTATTATTCTATCTCTTTTTTAAATGTTATGGTTTAATTTAATTATAAAATAAGTTAATCTTTTTCACAATTGGTGGATTATTTTTTGCAATGATAGTATTTCCCTAGTGCCTCTTCGTATTCGTTTACATTTATTTTTATTTATTTACTTATTTATTTTTTGTTTGCTTCGCAGTTTTCAAAAAAATAAATTTAAAATTTGCGTTTATGTAGTTAGGAAGACACGCCAGATATTTCAGTTGAAATTCAAACTTATTTTTGTTCCTACTGTTATTTGAAAAGCTAAAAAAAAAATAAAATGCTGTAATTAACTCAGTATACTGGCACAAATATGCTTGGTCGCATACAAGACGTCTGTTTCAGTCACTTAATAGGAATAGGAATCCAATTCCTGCATCAGTTTGTTAAGTCATAAGCTTTAAACCTTTAGTCATCCGCACCAAAGCCCTAATGGTTTGAGTTAAACATCTGTCATCGTCCACGTGTTTATCTCAGGTCCTTAATGGGAAACATCAGCCGCGCAGTGCTGGATTCTGACGGTCGGACCAGTGAAATCGCCCTATCTCACTGCGCTGAGGTCATTTTTTTTAACAGTTTAACACGGAGTCTGAAAGTGTTTTGGTCAAACAGGCCGTCGTAGTTGAACTGTGAATGGATTGTTAAGGTGCTTGTTTACCCAGTAAACTGTTGTTTAGCTTTGGGTGGTGCTGTGACAACAAAAGTCAAACCGTGACCGAGGATTGACCCTTTTTTTCCAGTGTTTCCCCCCACTCTGCATGGCTTCTAGAGCGCACGGGGTCTTATAGGGAGCTTCAGAGAACCTAAAAACTGGGGTCCAGGGACACCCAAGGGTCCTTGAAGGGATTTAAAGGTCTGCTTTAACATAGATACTTTTCTTTCAGTGACGACATGGAGGTAAATTGCGTAAGACAAAAAGTATATAAAAAGTAAAGTTTCTTCACCGTTAACTTACAACATAAACTAATTTTAGCACTAAAGTCACACTTTTCACCCAAAACAAAAATATTTTTAGGTAAAATAAATGGAGGTCAAACGTAAAGAATCACCGTGGAAAATCTGAGTAAGATAGCTTTTAAAAACGGCAACTAAACGACATTAGACATACTTATTAAAACCCTCCGTACATTCGTAATATTTTGGAACACATAGTAAATAAAGAAAGAAAATTAATTTAAGGTAAATAAGACATTAATCTAAAGTCCGTTACAAGTTTTGGTGTTTCATAAATTGCAAGTGAAATGTGTATTTCCATCTTATAAATAGTAGATCAGAAATATTATTTGTTTAGTGATTCGACCTTTTCCTCTAAACCTTCTCAGTATCAATAATAAAATATTTATTTTTAAAAATGTGTTCGCTTAAGCCATTTAACAAAAAAGCAGAATTGCGCGCATAATAAGGCACTGTAACTAACTACTTTTTAATTTAGTGTTATATGTTTCTTTGCGATCTCCAGTTA
>NW_005187431.1:1271553-1288890 GCF_000239375.1 Pundamilia nyererei
ACAGGACCAGCGGGGGCACCATGCTTGTCAATACCCTAACCTCGATGTTTTAATCAATAGTTTCTTTTTGTCCCTTCAATAAGCCAAGTGCTCGATAAGGTTGTCATCACAGATGACGCTGACGTCCTCGCTCTCATCTTTGCCCTGGATAAACATGCCTTTCTTATGCCAGTAAATCTTTACCCCGGGGACAGTGGCGCGCATGGCTGCATACATTTAGAGACTTTGGGGTTGAGTCAAGCAGACGCGTGCAGCTTCTCAGGGGTTGGAAATGAACATAGGTTTGCTTTTCTGTCTGCTGGGTTTAGGAAAATTTTAACCCTAGCATTTGATATGACAACGAATCGAAAGTCTGCAGCACACTCTCCCCCTTAGAAATGACACATAGGAAAAAAAAACTTTAGAGGTAAACGCACTTTAATACACATGATTGACCCGTAAACGTCTCTCTGGACCAAACAGTTGTGTGCTTCACTCGATTTAACAGCTAGCAGGTTAAAGCTTCAAACGTACAAAGCCATAAAATGACCGATTCTGCAACTGATAAAACTCAGCTCCTCAATAATACATGAAAGCATTACGCATCATGCAAACCTCACGCAACAGACAAACAGTTGACACACACAGACCTGAAACACAGAAGAGACAGTGTTTAAGTGGCTACTGGAACAGTGTACTCATTAACGATTTGATAACCGAGGTTATCTCGTTGATTGTGTGATGCCTAATTGATGGCATCCGGTGCAATCAGACTGGCTGAGGTGCACAAGTTTGGCAAATCTGAGGTATTTGTGAGTGCAGATTTGTGACACTTGCCTCTTCAGAGGCAGACTTAAAGATGGCGCTGAGTGTCCCTTGCACAGCATAATTTTGGCGAATTGCAATTTCAAAAGCGAATGGACAGAATTTAACCAATGCACAGGGCGGCAAGGCTATAGATCTTGCAAACACAACACACAATATAAAACGAATATGGTCCAGAAGTGGTCCGTGAGTTCCCCAATAGTGCATTGTTCACATCATGTATGGGCACAACTGTCATCCATTAACAAATTTTTGCCTTTGATACACTTGTATGGAATTTGGTATACACAGGCCGCCCTGACCCATAGAAGTAAAGGGGTCACTTGACCCTCAGTTGGAGGCGAAAGGATCAGGCCCCGTGGAAGACACAGTGGAGGATGTGGGAGAAGGAGTAGATGGAGCTGAGATAGATTTCTCGGATGCTGCATCGTCCATTTTCTCCTGACTGCTGTCCGAGGATGTAAGTTTGGCTGGCAGCAGCCCTTCTTTCTCTCGCTTTTTTTGCTTCATCCTCCGGTTCTGGAACCAAATTTTCACCTGAGTCTCATTGAGTTGCAGCGCGGCTGCAATTTCTACACGGCGCGCCCGGGTCAGGTACTTGTTGAAGTGGAATTCCTTCTCTAGTTCCGTCAGCTGTTTGGTTGTGAAGTTGGTCCGGACCGTATTCGGCTGACCAGCATAACCATACTCACCAGACCTCCCTGCAAAGAGGAAAACAAATCACTGTAACTCTGAAGAAGAGGGTTTTTTTTCTTCTCTGATCAGAGTACACATATGCCTTGAGACTATACTGTGTCTGTGCAACAAGGCTCAACTTTTAGGTACGAGCCAAATAGCATTAGCTACTCGAAAAAACATCCAACAAGGGCCTGAGAAGAGATCCAAATATTATACAACACATGTGTTATCACACAGGTGGATTACGTTAAAGTGAAAGGATCTAAAGTACTACATTAAAAGTTAAGTTCATATATTAGTGTTTCGTGTGCTTATTTTATTTTTTGAAAAACTTCCCAGTTTAAAGATTTTGGATCATTTATAAGACAGCATTTTTGTGCACCCGCACTTTCACCCACTATAGGCTACTTGGCACCAACCTGTTTTTGGTGGATTCCTCTTAACTTTCATCCAGTCAAAAGTCTGTGCAGACGATGCGCCCTCAGACAGAGGTGAACAGCAAGCCTCCAGATGAGCTGCATGCAGAGGTGACAGCGGATTTGAACACCCTGGATAAGGGGGCGCTTGCTCGTGCCCGCCGCTGTAGGCAGTGTGGCTATACTGCAGTTGACCCAGGGGGGCGGCACTGTAACCATGGCGATGCTGAGAAACCATGGAGGAGGAAATGTTACCAGAGTACATCAGTGGGCCGCACTGAGGGAACGCAGCTGCGGTGTCTACTTCCTGGGCGAGGGCATGGTGGTTATATGTAGTGCAGAAACTTTGGGGTCCATAGTTAGAGCTGCAGGCCGGGTGGGCCCCATAGGGGAGACTTAGAGAGCTGGCATTAGATTGGTACGACCCCGTCTGGTGAGAGACGCAGTCAGGAGAAGCTCTGCTCACCATGAAATGGTCATCCACCCCGCAGTTGTTAACAGTGGCCCCGCACGACTGGAAAGTTGTAATCCCGTGGTCCGAGTGAAAAGCCCTAACAGTGCATGAGCCACCTTCCCCGCTCATCACCGTGTAGTCTAAGAAACTGCTCATTGTAGCATTTTTTCTAACCGGAACGAGGGACCGTCCTCTGCACAGACAACCCCCTGATGTCTTCCTTTCTCCCCTCTTACCCCGAGTGACCGTGCCAATCTTTACCTATACTAGGTCTTATCAGAGAAGGGAGGGGGTCGCACGGGCCGATATCAATGAACGGGTTCTGTCACGTGGGCCCGGGTCAGCCAGTGAGGTACTTGTCCTTATCCCTTTAGCTGGTGACAGATTGGTGTTTGAGGGGCTATTTAAATTCCAAGCACTCGTCGATCAAGGTGACGCGCGTCGCCACTAATGTATTGGCCGAGCAAACAATGAGCTGCGAGGCAGACAGCGGTGGACAGCTTCGGGGTCGCATGAAGAGCGGGGCCACGGTTAAAACTGTTTCTTCTAAGCTCCACTGTGCGCTCTTCCACGACCACAGAGGGAGATTAACGTTTGTCCCTCTGCACCCTCGCCATGAGGACGACCTAGCACTCTGACCTCAGGTAGGTATTTTTGGAACAGAGACGAGAATAGGTGTGTGTGTGTGTGTGTGTGTGTGTGTGTGTGTGTGTGTGTGTGTGTGTGTGTGTGTGTGTGTGTGTGTGTGTGTGTGTGTGTGGTGACACGTGCGCATAACAGTTACGATTTCATGTGTATAACGGTGTCATTATCTTCTAGTTGGATGGATGGGTGGATGGATGGGTGCGTGTCACTGCCACGGGCTATCTGTGGGCTATTAATGTCACATTCCCTTGCGAAATGTTTCACTTCATGCGTGAACATTGAGAAAAATATTGTTACAGAGTGACGGTGAAGGGAAGCAAAAGACAGAAAACGTATCTCCCGTCACAGACCGCCTTTTTATTTTGCACAACTTTGTTTCCCCATCAAGGTCGCATTAGACGTATATGACTGCTCGCTTTGCCGGGAGGTCACAGGTGATGAAGCGACAAGACAACACATAGAACATTAAGATGATGTGGTATTAATTTCTTTCCACCCTCTGCTCCGGTCATAGGGTCTGCTATCCACCCTGATTTCACTCCCACATGTATTCATTATGCATGTATAGTGATCAAATGATCTCATAACGCCAGGCCAGTCGTGGAGCTAATGCATCCACATAGCCCGAGGTGCAAGTGTGGGCTGATTATCCTGTTAAGTTCATCAAATAAAGCTGTTGGCGAAATTAATGCCCACGACAAGCGGCGTTGAGAAGGGGTAGAGCTTGTGCGTGGGAGACTGGCGGCAGCGGCAGCAGATGCCCAACCTCTCACTGAGGAAGCAAAAGGAATGAAGCGGGAAGAAGGGAGGGAGGGAGCGAGTGAGAGAGGCTCACACGGAGGGATGAGCGCCCCCAAAGGTCGCATGTGGTCATGCACCCGAAATCTCCAAATGTTTTTAACCTCTGGAGAAAATATATGATCGTATTCTTGGAGTTATTTTATCGCTATACATTCCAGGGAACACTTTACGCAGCGGTGGTTATGGATCAAAGACAGCTGGTGTTTTTGTCACTGTATCAATTATTTACAATTCTTTGCGCTGCTTTGACTCCACTACATGTCAGAGGGGACTACTAGAGCCCACTGTTTACGCCTCACTTTTAATTAAATAATACAACAGTGTGTAAAGGCGCCCCACGTGGACAAGCACATCATTCAGATGATGCTTACTCGTTGTTAATAATAAGGATCGTGCAATAATGTGAGATGTTATGCAGCAATACCACATAATTACTTTTTTGGAGGTGTTCATTCACTGAAGTTGTTCTAGTTAAGAATTTGACTGTAGTCTGATATTGTGAATTTTAACACAAGTAAATGATGCGGATGCTTCTACCACTAGTATGGCAAATGAAATAGAAATGCATACCGGTAATCGCATAACGATGATACTTCAAAGTGTTTAAAAGATAAGAGGTGCAAACTTCCCACCAGTTGGAGGGAGGGGGGAGTAGGGTCAATACCCTCCACCCATCACTCCCCTCCCTTTCCTCCGTCTTCCCAGCTGCCTGTGAAAAAGTAGTGAGTGGGCGCAGTGGATCTTGCCTTGCCTGATTATGGAAACTTCGCCAAGCCTCGGAGCTTTCTTGGCTCTTTGTGTGTGAACGCATGTGCGCAGACAAGGCGCGCTCTCTTGGAATGATTTGGTTAAACTGGCCCTGTGGTTAGTCAGAGTGCAGGAGTGCAAGATCTGCCCCCGCTTTTACCCATACATCCCCTCCTCTCCTCCTCCTTAAACTCAAACACAGACCACTTGCTCAGTAAGACTAATGTCCAGCCAGTCAATGAGCTGCTTATGGCTTCCAGATTATTCGATAAACGTTGGAGCCTCTGAATGTCGCGCGTGTAGATGAGTTTCTGGATCGATCCGTGCAGGCAGGCTGCCTATGCGGCTTTCCCTTCTTTCCTTCTTTCTTTTTAAGCATGTTGCAGATAAACCTGTTTAAGTGGACTATAACTTTTTTTTTTTAGTTGAGCTCATAAGTGTTTCCCAAAGTGAAATCAGGTGCAATACAGCACAACAAGACACTTTATAAGCCCTTTAAAACAAGTGCAAAAGTGATTGTAAAATCCCCCCCAAAGTACAGATACTTTCTTAATAAAGTACGCCGTGATGGCCGACCCTGTTCAATGCAGCAAGCAGGCTCTTACTGGTAATTATTTATCTGATGAATCGCATTTAGTCCACGAGTAGTCTGTTTTGAGTTTAGTCTACTTTTAACACACGAGGGAAAGTGTGCGACTCATAACCTGAGCAGGCTGCTACCGCTGCTGCTGTCGCCGAGCCAGAGCCGTGTTTAAACAAGCTATAAAAATGAATTATTACCAAACGCATGCAGAGAATCAGCCCCTTTTAGCCCAGGAATTGGGGAGTCCCATATGAAAATGTAAGTGGGGTTTTATTTGTGCACATTACGCCACAATTGGTCTCCTTAATGTCCGTCTCATTCATGCCACGGAGTGATTTATGAGCTCCTGAAGGCAAACATGGCTCGCGTATTTGCCTGCAACATGCATACAATGTTAAGAGCTCTGTCATGCCTAGATTCGTGTTGCCATATTTGCTGCTTTCCCCCCCTCTCCCACTCTCTCTCTCTGCAAAATAGTTTGAAGGAGAAAATAAAAAAAATCCGTGTTGGTGCTTAATCAAACAGTGTAAAACCATCTTTTTATGTTTAAGTGTAAATGCGAATTATCCAAAAGATTTAAAGAAATGCTGCAATTTTTCAGTGTTTTTCTTTTCAGTTTGTGTACAATTATACGTCATTTGACTTAATAAAAAGTGTAACCTCCAAAGTTTTAAGATTTCAGGAAACTGATTTAATTTTTTTATGGTTCGGCAAACTTTTCAAAGAAATTTTAGTCCTAGGGAAAAAAATTACACCGTGTGTGCCTTCAACGACACTTCGAAGTCTAGCCTATTTATATTCATTGCCAACCTGTTGTTACATTTGCATAACGTCTCTATCTCTCCATGTCCTACTTCTTAAAAATTATTTTTATTTTGTATATTTTTCTACATGAATAATTCAAGCAAAAAGAAAAAGAAAAAAAGGAAAGTCTGGAAAATGGATAATAAATCACTCAAACACCAGAAAAAAGAAGATTGTAGCAAGTTAATTGTATTCTAACAAAAATATCCAAGACATTGGAAGCTATACAAAAATAAAAAGGACCAGGTTCCATAGGCCTAATATTGTATAATTATTCACAAACACTCATAATTTCCATTCCAAGAGAACAAGTTGTTATGGTAATTACAAGCCACGTTTAAGCTGCTTCAGTGATTTAATCTCATCCTTACCTTGTATTAATCGTCAAGTCAAATATCAACAGAATAAATGTGCCGAATATACAAATAACATCGGGGTTAATGTTGTTGTAGCCTGATATTTATTGTCCCGAAAGAAAGAAGGAAAAAAGGTTATTTGATTGATTCTAGTTAATAGTTCAGATGCTGCAAGTCGATTGTAGTTAGAGACTCCGAGAAAAAATAGAAACTGTCCGTAGAAATGTCCACGGGGCTGTCCAGAGACTCTGACAAGCTCGGCGAGGCTGCATCGGAGAGCTGCAGGCAGGAATCCGAGGAGAAAGGTTGAAAATCGTGTAAAGAAACATCCAGGGCCGGGGGACTGTCGCCATTGTCCGGGCCAGATGCCGAGCCGGGGCCTATTGTTGACATGCAGCCCGGAACAGTGGGTGACGGGTTGGGAAAATGTTTCAGATTTTTGTCATTGCTGTTCAGCGGCGCAGCAGCAAAGCTCATCGACTCTCCATTGTGGAGCTGCTGTGTGTTGTTTTGAAAGGAGCAGGTATCTCTTTCCAGTAGGGCCCCGCTCTGCTCGTACTGGGGGGCCTCGTCCTCTTCCTCGCTGTGAATGCCGTCCTCGGCGCTCAGCCCCTTGCCGTCCCCGTTGTGGTTCTCCTTGCTCTGGGTCTGCCGCTTGTGCTTCATGCGTCGGTTTTGGAACCAGACTTTAACCTGCCTCTCGGTCAGGTCCAGCAGGGCCGCTATTTCCACCCTCCTGGGCCGGCACAGATACTTGTTGAAGTGGAACTCCTTCTCCAGCTCCAGAAGCTGTGTGTTAGTGTACGCTGTTCTCAGCCGACGGGAGCCCCCTCCTCCCCCACCGCTCTCCACGATCTCAGGCGAGCCTAGAAAATAAGCGGCACAGTAGCATGGGATTAAAAACGCAGGACCCAGCAGTTACATAACCCTGCTGCTCATAAATCTAACGTTATGGCTATCACAGTCCACCAGAGAGTGGCTCACAGCACGCTGCAGCAAAATGGCCGCTGGAGCTATACTGAACCAAACTTATACAGCGTTCACCACCCCCCTAAAAAAATCGTCGCTCTGTAAAGATCTTCATCAGATTGTTTTATAGATAAAATAAGGCTCAGCGTGAGCGTGAACTAAACTCAGTGCACTTTAGAAGCAGTGAGGTCCAGGCTGGTGTGGGATACTAATGAATGCTCCAGCTGCCCTCCTCGGCAAAGGCACTCCATCACTCTTCATTACTGTCACACATCAAAACTCTGCCTCGGCTAGGGGAATAAATCATCTTACATCACCAAACTTTACCCAAACTTTATTTCGCTTCCTTTTATTGCTTCACACACAATAACTGCAAAGCAACAACATAACATAAATCTGCCACAATGAACCGACTTAAAGCCTATTTGTTGTTTTGAGGAAGGGCCTTTGCAGGTCTTCAATTTAGCACCAGAGAGTGAAGATAGATCACAGCAGCTCTTTCTGCTTTGAAATAACCCACCTTTCGGAGAGAAGCACACGGGTCCGTTGGAGATGGTAGTAGCAGTGGAAGTCGGCAGGTGGTTCCTCTTGGAGGCTTTCTTCTCCCGCATCCATGGGTACTCCGGGGGTAAGGAGGCGGTAGGCAGCGGGCTACATCCGTCGGGGCTGTGTCTAGGCCGGCCATGCCGCGGATGGCTGCCCGGGTTGAGGCTGGGAATGGTCTGCTCAAAGGGAGGAGGAATCAGTGTCGGGCGTGAAAGCGTCGAGCTCTTGATTGATGAACTTTGAAATGAATCAGCGACAGGGGGGAAAGATGTCAGGCACTCAGCAAGCGACGGCTGACTATTGATAAAACCGCTCTCTCGCTCGAATTCGTAATTCATCTCCTCTCCCTGAGAGCCGAGGAAAGTTTGCACGCGTATTTCTTAAAAAATATTGCAGCTCAGTGATGACGAAAAATTAAAAAAAATCATCAAAAAAATCTCCTTGTGGTGTTTTTTTTTCTATTTCACTGATTACGGCCGTATGGGGACCGAGCTGCTATTAAACTATTGAATTCATGGAGACAAGGTTGAAATTGGACCGAATTGCCTGTCACATGATTACCTCTGCCCAATGACAATTTGGGGTTTAATCAAAAGAAGCCACTGTCTGCCTGATTGATCCAAAACTCTGGTGAAGAACGCCTCGCTCAGCTGGGGGGGACGACTGTTTATATTTACATCTTTGTCTGCTGAGTTTATCCTCCTCTCGCCCTGCAGTCCACTCCACTAAGCTACAAAATGTGTTTTTTAAGAATGGCTGACGCGCTCACTATTACAGGGAAAGAGCACAGCCTGGGTGCGCGGATTCGTGCACTCCTCTTTCTCGTCTTTCTCGTATTGTTTGAGGATGTCAGTGGAGAACGCCCCCACCACACACCGCACACACACACCGCACACACACACACACACACACACACACACACTTCACGCCAGTAGCCCAGCTATTCATACAATCAAGAGTCAGCCTTCAGAGGTGGAAAAAAAATGAAACGCTCAAAACTGATTTTGAGATTTCTCGACAGAAACAAACCACAACAATGAAGTCTGTTCACTGTGAGGTGAGTTTGGACACCAGGATGAATGTGATTCTTTAAAGGTTTCATAATAATGACATATGCAGTGCATCCGCTGGCATGTGCTGCAATAAAAAGGCCCATCCATAAAGTTAATACTGACAGATATGGCACGTTCAGACCATTTCACCAACCCATAACAGTGGTTGAACATTTACAGCTATTGTGCAGAAATTTGCGCAGGGACACACAGGCATGTGTTATGCATATGCGCTCGCAAACAGTGTTATTTTTGTTATTATTATGATTATTATTATTACTATTATAGGCTTTTTATGCTGACTTGACAGATATGATATTAAGGCACATGGCAGTTTCGTTTATTCCACAAAAAGGTATTATAACGAGGTCATGCACGCCCGTGTACGTGCAGCTACTAACAAATATTATAGTAAACCCACAGGAGCTTTTTCTTTTATTATCATTGTTGGTGTTGGTCACAATTTTCGATAACTAAAATCTACCATAATTACTGCCTTTGCACATCTTTGAAACGGTTCCTTTTTCATATTAAGCAGAAAGCCACTCCACGGGCTAAGCCTGGATTTACTGGAAGGGCACTGGTTACAGTGCTGAGAAAGCCTCTCATTGTATTCCCATTATCATTTCTACCTGAAATTGCAATGAAGCAAACACAGTTACAATCGACCACTTACAACGAATCCATTTGCAGCGTTATTATGCGGATGGAAATGTTATTGAATTGCCCTTCCCCGCCGTGTTTGGTTTCATGCCTCTTCCAGAATAATCTGTGAAAACCATGTTTGAGATATTTTTTTCGTTAGGCAGCACATACCGTATTTTCATTTTTTTAAAAAGTGGCTCGGTGAGTAGGAGATGGAAGAAGAGAAGTGGTAGGCTTCTCTCAGTTTGTTGCTTATATACCAAACAAAGAGTCCTGGAAGCCTGCGCGCGATCAATCTTACTCGCCAAAAGGTCTGACAGCTCGGTGCCCTCACAACACATTTAAGGCTTCTAACTCTCTGCCGGATCAAATGCAGGCAGGAAGCCGGTGAGAAACACTGGCCCCTCAGATTAGAACCAGTTTCTGTTCACAGACATAGTCTAGCTGTCGCTGGAGGGATATTTTTAAAGATAAATACGAATCCAGCTACACGAGATGCCACCATTTCCTTTTTTATGAGGAGGCGGTAACGCGCCAGCGGTGAGTAGGGCGAAGCAGCGTGTTCACCTGGCTTTTATCTTTGAATTATCAATGCGTTTTAAACTACATTCACTTTTCGTTTAAGTAGCATCTGAGAAAGCGGGGTGACGGACGGAGTTGCTAGGAGCAAAGACGGATGACTTTTTTCGGGGGAATTACGCACAGGCTTTGTGTGAAAGAAAAGGAGTGGGTGGCTGCATTTTAGTGGACCCCAGCCTGTCCTACACACTTATCTTTATAGCAGGACTGATTTAGAACCACTTTCCCACGGATGTAAGATGCCCAAGTCTTCTCCTTCACTTAAAACTATATCAGCGTGCTACCTATGGGTTAAATCTTTGCCTTGTTGTTAAAGCGCGTGCACGCGTGTGCGTGGATGTCTCTGTGTGTGTGGCTGTGTTGGATGCAGAAATACTCAATCCATCAGCTTTTTTTTTTTTTTTTGCAGTGACACACCATGGTTCAATTGTTCTAGTTTTGCCTGCTAGCCATATGTCAGGGCCAGTAATGTTCATGCCCACTTAAATCAATCAGTTTGGCCTGAAATTATAATAATAATAATTATTATTATTATTTAGTGCAAAATTAAAGAGAGCAAATAATGTAGCAAGTGTAGAAAAAAGTAGGCATGTAAACACTGGTTTCGAAATAAAAGGAGCATGTTAAACATAATGATGTATACACTGTCCACATTTAGTTAATTGCACACCCAAAGTCTTTTAGCTCCAGCTGTGTCTCTGTTGTATACTGGAAGTTTATAAATACTGAAAATGCCTGCAAAAATTCTAGGACAGATATTAAAATGATAATACTAACAATAATTCTTGTAGCACCTTTTTAATTTTATAAAAGTAAAAAAAAGAATATAATGTCCTGTCTTTGAAAAAAAAAACTTTTAAATTGATAATTCCTTTTGTTGTAGCCATCTTCACAACGGAGCTGCTTCGTACCGAGCTGGCTTTACCACTCTGGCATCTGCAAATCTGTAGAATAATGAGACCAATAAGCCGCGTTATGATTCTAGTTCAGACTATATCCTCTATGACCGCATTTGACTGACTGAAAATATCAGCGGATTATTTTTTAAACGATTTCTCATTTAGCTTGTTGTCTTCTTGCAGATTCTCCAGAAGGGCCCCGGTGACATTTTTATTATTATGGATGTGCCCACGCAGATGAGAGGAGGGGAGAGGGCCACCCTGGAGTTTTCTTCACCTCGAATCAAGTGAAGGGGAGGAAAATAAAATAAAATAAAATAAAACAAAAAAGAATGCATCGTTTATTACGCATTTTTACTATATCTGCCAATATTTGCCTGCATGTTATTGGATAATATTTGTGGCCAATATTCCACGTTATGTTGTATGAAAAAATAGAAATATATTGCCACTTTATATGTGTGATAGGCTACTCTATGATTTATTATTGTTAAAACATTTTTGTGTCATTTCTTTTACGTCTATTTGCCTGACTATATATTTGGAAACTGATTCGATTTTTTTCACCTCCATTTTATTGCAGAGAAACCTAAAGATGTGTATTTATACTTTTTAGTCCACTTCGTGATTTGTGATCGTGTGCAATGCTTCTGCCAAGTCTAAATTAAAATCGAAGGCTATGCTTTCGGTATATTTCAATTCTTTTATTTATTTGTTCTAACTGGAGCAGCATGGAATGTATGACATCGAAAAAAAGTTTGTTTCTTATTACTTCAATAAAGAAACAGCTAACGTAATATGTCCTTCTTTTCCACCCTTATTGCATGACTGATTGACTTTTACATTCGCTGAGAAAAATAAAACACCTCCTTCGAAGAAGAAAAAAATGGAAACATAGCCTCTAACAGGAACATGGGTTTTCTGCTGCTGAGGAGCTAATACAGACTAACATGTATGGGCTGAAAAAGGGCCGAGACGCAAATTTTCCACCAACCTTCTACCCACACAAAGATGGAGGGGGTGTCAAATAATACTAAAGGACTCTTTCATCTTTCACACCAAACAAAATAAATAACATTAGAAAGTCCAAAAAATGGAACAAAACACAAGCAAGGGGGAGGGGTTGCCTGTAAGCTTATGACCCTTGCTTTTGAAAACGTATTTTCCCTCTTAATTCCAACTCGTGGCTCTTGAAGGACGCTTACACATAAGTGCAACAAAATGCAAAATGCAACAAAAAAAAAGAGAGAGAGAGAGAGAAACATAATTCTTCAATTGCGGATAAATAAGAGGACGGACAAATTCACATTGAAAATTGATAACATGTGTTCATAATACCCTGTTTGAGTTTTTGATTAGAAAACATTAAAAAAAGATTAAATAAGTCTATGCATATACTGCGCCCCCCTCCCTCCCCTCCCGCCTACAGCCCAGATAAAGGTCTCTGTGAGACAATGACACGAGCAAATTCAAGCAAGTCGTGATTATTTTTCCTACGCTACTTCACACACCAAAAAAATTAAAAAGGGGAAAAAACTATAGGGAACATAAACAAAAATAGAGAGATTGTGGGAGCCGTGAGGAGGCGCATAAACAAAGCAGTAATATGTCTGGAGGTGGATAAGACAATGGGCGGAGTGATCCAGGCAGCGCCACTGCTACAGATGCGTCAGTTTGGGCGCTTCCTGGATTCTTCCCTGAGAGTAGTGCGGCGTTAGGTCTGTGTACGTCGGTGTTGGATCACACACTCCGTGATGCTGACTGTTACCCATTGTGATTGCTCCATTATACTCCATGTTTGCGGACGGTGGGTGCGTAAGGTGGGCCAGACCGAAAACAGAGGCCCCAGAACTGGGCATTGAGTCGATGTAACCTCCGCCGACATAAACAGGGCTGCCTTGCATGTGCGTCCCGTAACTGCCATTGCCTTGGAGGGGATGCGCGTCATACTCGGGCGTGGCAGAGTCGTTCCCGGGATACCTCTTCTGGGAGGGCGGGCAGTTGTTGAGGGAGTTGTTTAAAGGAGGGGGGTATGACGTAGGCATACCGTATGCGTTTTGATGAGGTTTACTGTAAGAATTCGGCGACTGGGATTCATATGGAACACTGTTTACGAGAGAATGCATAGAGTTGAGGTATCCGCCTCCCACACCGCCAGCACCAGAAGCTGGGCCCACGGGACTGCGCGGGGACTGTCCACCGGGAGAAGGCATCATTCCGACGCCTTTCTGATCCTTCTTGTATTTCATCCTGCGGTTCTGGAACCAGATTTTGATCTGTCTCTCTGTGAGGTTGAGCAGGTTCGCCATCTCTACCCTCCGGGGTCTGCAGAGGTACCGGTTAAAGTGGAACTCCTTCTCCAATTCCACAAGCTGAGCGCTAGTGTAAGCTGTCCGGGCCCTCTTTGATGCTGCTGACCCCGGAGGGCTTTTGTCTCCGGGGCAACTCTCCACTGTCAGGATGAAGGAGAGGATGTCAGTCAGTAATTCGTTATACAGAGAGAGGTACAGAGGCAAAGACAGGAGAGTGAAGGCGACATCATGTGACAACACATAGCTGTTAGCAAACTCTGCGATCAGGAGGGGGCGGTGGTTGTTGACTGGGGAGTTTACTAAATAAGTTTGCCCACTTAAATATGTATCATAATGATCACTAACACTAATAACGTGCGTATGTGCGTATGTTCCAAACATCTCAATATTTCTAATAAACCCATTCCCCTATGGCAAATCACAGGAGTTATCATCAAGGCTCCATGAGCCAGCTAGTTACATGCACAGCTTCACAGACTTCCAAAAATAAAAGTGCAACTGGACAATAATGGCTCAGTATCTGATATGGAATCAGGTAACCTCAGGTTTACTACTAAAACATCTTGACCCTAATTTCCCCCCACAGTTGCAGGGTAGCTCACACATAATGCAAACACAAGCATTATGTATTCCTCAGGGTGTATATAAAACAGTTCGCCTTGCCCTCACTGATAAGCTTAAGAGGCTGGATCTTGGCTGCAGAATTGCAAGGTGCTAGTCTACTTACTGTTATGGCAGGCGGCCAACATTTAATAACTATCACTGCCTTTCGCCCAAATCTAAAGTAATAGCAATGCAGGATGACATAATCTGGTCCATTGTGTTATGTTATGGATGAGAAATAAGTGATCACGTGGATTTGACGTAATGCCTTAGAATCACACGATTATTACCGGATCGGTTTAGTTTTACTTTTTTGACGACTGGATTGTCAAAAGGCCACTTAGTTTAGGTCATGCAAGATCCTAACTGTAACGTATGTGTCAAGCACTATGCATCTTTCCTACGTGAGTAACAGGTGCGTATAAATAATTTTCATGATAAATACTGGGCGTTCTTCGAACTCATTAACGCACCCTACCAAACACAATTCAGGCTGAAACCAGTCTGCTTTGCATTTTAACTAAAAAATGTTTAAAAAAAAAAACAGAGCCCTGATCCACCCGATCCGGCCTGAGTTGTCCAGTGAACAAAGAAGTTTCTGGAATTAGTATATGCGTAAAATGTAAAGGACTTTCCAAAGTTGTTCATAAAGCCTGGGCTTTTATATGTTGTATACGTCATGAAGACTTCTTAACAGCGTAACAAAGTTATGAACATTACGCATTAACTGAAGACTGCTGCTTAATTTATTAAGAAAATCCTCCAGCTCGCAAAAGGTCTTTGAAAGCAATTCTGAAATTAACTCTTCGTTATGGAAGTAAAAATAAGACTCTTCAAACCACTACAGTGTCTTCATCTTGACAATGAGATCTCAATAATAAGATTTGCCGTTCTTATAAACCTTGAACGTGCATCAAGGGTTTCCATAAATCGGCTATGTGATGCTGAAAACAAATTACAAAAAACCTTTGGTGCACTTGAAATAACTAAACTTAATGAAAAGCGCCACACTGCCTTGCAGTTCAGCGATTGCACTTGGTAAGATCCTGGAATGTCATTAGATTATTACCCATTTATTTTTACAGAAAGGAAGAAGAGTTGACTACCCAGAGCTAAACTCAGAACCCCTGACCCCGAATTTCCCTGGCGCCAAAACAGCAGGTTCTACCTTGCGTGCATGAACGTGCGTAAAGGATTGGGACTTGTTAAAAAACACACAAAAAAACCCCACCTCTCCTGATACTCATGAGCCACGCGCCTTTGCTTCTATCAGTGCACTATAACCTGCACACCGAAATTAAAGCATATAGCCACTGAATTTACAAAATAAGAAGTTCGTGGGAAGATGTGCATTTCGAAATGTTTAGCTTTCCTCTAAGTAAATACGGACCATCTCCCACACATGCACACTGACCCACAGAGTTTTTTCGCTAATCAAAACAGCAGGACAAACTGAAACAACTGTTGTGTGTGTTTGTTGTCTGTCCAGGACCATTATGAGATCAGAGGAGAGGTGTGTTTACAGTAGGGACAGGTCAGCTGCAGGGCAAAAGAGACAACAAATGGTGATATCTACTGTTAATGTGGCATACAGTTTTTCCGCAGTCTAAAACGTCATATTGCGCAAATAATTTGTAACAATCCTTACAGATTTTGACCAGGATGCAGTGTAGCCAGTCTGTCAGTTTACACTGCAATTCACTACAACTGCAGTGTAGAATAAATAAATGTAATAGTAAAGGGTATGTGTGGGATTATGGTAATTATACATTACAGCAATAGCAATGTAATTCAATGACACACTGATTATTAATGATTTAAAACATTTAACAACTTCCTGTCCCCGATGCAGAAAACACACCATTGTGACCTTCCCAGGGGAAGTATTGTTCTGTTGTGGGCCCACCCCCCTTTCCTCGTTAGCCCTTACCTGCTCACCCCCTTGTGCATTGCATCCTCTCTAAACCAAACTTGAGCAACTTTCTGGTTGCAGACCAACAAAGAGTGTGGATATTAGAGGAGCAGTCATGTTAATGCAGTGAGTACCTGAACTGGAGCTACTGGTGGGTTTCTGCTTGGTGTTCTGACGGGATTCCTTCATCCAGGGGAAGATCTGCTTGCTGCGAGCGGTAGAGGTCGGGGAGTCGTTCTTGGCACTGACTGGTTGGTTGGATCCGTTGCTTGTGTTTTGGCTGATAGCACCGGGGGACTGTGAGGGAGGGGGTGGGCCTGATACCGGCACCTGCGGTTGATTGCTTTCGGGATGAACCTTGGACTGCGCCGCCTGAATGGCTGTGGTCCTGTCGCAGCTCTCCGCCATCTCCCCCGGCTTTTGCAAAGCCACGGAGCCGTCAGGAGACTGCAGGGAGCAGGCAGGTCGATGGTACTCACTTTCCACATGAGAGGCCCGGGGATATTGGACCTGATTGGCATCATAACTGAAGCCATTTGCGCTTTGATATGGGTAGCCACTGTAAATTGCGGAGCTGTCGTAGTAGGTTGCCTTTTGCATCTCGCCGTTTCCCAATATTTATTTCAGAAACTGACAGGGTCTTGACACCCTTGTAGAATAACATTGGCACCCCGTGGTCACGTGACGCCTCTCCGCCAATGGCCTCCTTGGGTGAACCTAGGGTTACAAGAAGCACTGTGAGGAGAAGAAATGGTGGCGATCCATCTTACTTTTCAATGCAGCCCTGACACAGGAGACTATGGAGGCAAGATAGGGCCAACAATTCTGTGGACTATTACCGTTTACCTTATGGCTTACACGGGGCACAGAGGCACGCACTAACCTTGTATTACCATCTGTGGCGAACATAAAACCATTTTAAAAGCATTTCAGACTGTCAAATCATTTAGAAACGCGAAAAGACGACGGGTGGCGTTTTAAAATATTTGATTCTAACTAACAGTGAAGCAGAATATAGTTAGAGTAGGCCTTATGGAGAAATGCGCTGTGGAAATAGCTTGTTAGAGGGTTACCACACAGGAAAATAATATTTCTTTTACACTGTTATTCTACCAACAGGGCTGTCAACGGTGTATCTAATTTCCTGTATAGCGAGTGAAAAACATACCGTCGGATCCACAAACCTTCAACCTTTTATTTTTTACTTTTAGAAAAAATTCATAATTTTTAAGAGAATAAAATATCCCTGAGCTTGCCACATAGTCTGTCTCTTTTTTTAATCCCCCCCCCCTTTTTTTTTTCTACGTTTCCTCATAATAGTAGAAAACTGTAAAGGCCCAGAGGAAACCTGAAAAACCGGCCGGCGTCCGTGCATCTCCATGCCCAATGTTTGAACTTTGTTCCATAGTAGGCCCATAATAATGGCTGCTGTCGCTGTCTGCGCGGCGGCCGGTCGCGGTGATATATGAGGGCGGGGGGGTCAGTGAGCCGGGACTGCCCGCTCGGAATGAGCGGCCCGGTGAGCAGCCAAG
>NW_005187431.1:1289289-1317694 GCF_000239375.1 Pundamilia nyererei
ATCATTTAACACAGTTGAGATTTTAACTGATGAGTCGGGTTGTTTTATGTCTGATAGCAAAAGTTACCCGGGCAATAAAAATGATTTAAAAACAGGGTTTAAAACAAAAAGGAAGCCCTCTTGCATGTTTCATAATCCATAGCCCCGAAGCAGACACATAACTATGCGATGCATCACCATAAAATGAGCACACGGAAAATGTAAATGTCGAGCAATTCTGGCCTGTGCCGTTCTGCATACAATAACAAAAAGCAAATCAGTTTCAAAATGCCCTCAGCGCTGTTAAACCGCAGACTGAAAGGACGTGTCTTCACCGTGTCTGCACTCGTGATGACCGGGAAAAGATATCACGAAGCTCTGTGGTGTGTATCTCCAGGCGAACCATTGCGATAGTCATAAACGGCAGAGAAAAGAGAGACAAAAGACAGACTTGAGCTCTCTGCGCAGCCCCTCCGCTCCACGCTGGAGGAATCCGGCCGCCTGACTGTGTGTGTGTGTGAACTCTTCCTGAACCGAGATCTAAGTCATACGGTGATAAATCACCGCGCGACATACAAACTCAGCCATTTACAACCGAGGGAGCCTATTCCTGGCCTGCTTACCTTATCCTCTTACGACGAATGCAGAGCACCAAGCAATATTTTCTCATTCAGCGACGAAATCGATCAAAGCAGTAATCCAGAGAAAAGTTTAAAGACAGGGCTGACTGGGTGAAGCAGCGGTAGCAGACTGCGCCCTGCCATACACCGAGCATTAGCAGCCACAACAACAAAAAAAAAAAAGAAAAAAAAAAGGAAGAGCCAAGAGAAGCCCCTTTTTTTTCCTTTTTTCCTACTCGACGTGGACGGGTAAACCGAGATTACGAAAGCAGGCGTGAGCTGTCGGGTCAACGAGATAAGACTTATCTGGCCCCAAGATTGAATGTATCGTCCTGCTATAGAGCTATGACCAGGGCTTCATAGCAATATTAAAGTCGGCCAAGGCTATGCTGGTGTATGTGATCCTTCACTAGTACCATGCAGTCACCAGTGAACTGCCCCGAACCAGAGCGTCACCATAGACAAGAAAAATTATGCAAATGAAGTAGCGCCTTGGAAAGCCTGTTCAAATCAAGTGGTTGCCTCTCCTCCTCCCCCAACCAAATGAGGTAGTGCGTCTAGAAGAGAAAATATATACATATATATGTATTTATATCTCTACAAAAATAGCACAGTCCTTCCCTAAAGTGTTTTAAATCTTTTCTGTTATTATGTACTCCGTGGCCTGCAGTGGAATTATGAACCCAGTGAATGAGATGGGGGGAGAGAGAGAGAGAGAGCTGGAATACAAAGGAATAATCAGGCCCCGACCATGCTGCATTTCCATTTCCATGGGACATAAAGGGCTTCTATCCACGGCTTAATCATTAACCCGCATTTCTGCACATTTTGGCGAAAAAAAAGGAGACAACAGTGCGTTTTCATTTTCTGCGCCAGGTACGCCCTTTATGGCTTTTTAACACGAGAATAAAATAAATACCGAAATACACCGAAATACTGCGCACACGCCGAGACGCTCTCACACACGCACACACAAATATCTGTATATATAGTTGTGCTTTCAAATAGCTGAGATTTATGAAAGCATGGCTGATCAAAGCTGTATTCGATTTATATCAACCCCCTCCAGTAGCATGGTGTGAAAAATGGGCACAAGTTTCATCACCAAAAGGCAAAGTGGAGGACATGCAGCGAGGACCAGGGGAGAAGAGAGCGGCAGCAGGGGGAATCCCTCAGCATATTAATGCTGTCTTTTGCAGCCAAAAAGAAAGCCTGAGAAAAGTAGATTTATGTTCTCTCAGCTTCCCCGGGCTGTAAACATGTCCAGAGCTGCAGCTTCTCTGCTGGTTTCAGGCTCTGGGACAAAATTCAGTGACACAATTAGAAACTGTAGAACACACGGACGGCGTGGGAGGTTGAGTGGGACCCAAAAATTCACATGTGAGGGTTTTTTAAGCTAACTGCGCTTTTTTTGCCCCCCCAACCAAAAGTAGCCAGTCTGTATAATTATTTACTTCTTTGTGTTGTGCTAAAATGCTGATTCGACTTTCTCTTTAATGTGGCCCTGAGGAGAGGGTTAAAAGTCAGCGGGGCTCGTATACTGCCGGACATAATGAGGCGCAAAATGTGGGAAGGAAAAAGAAAAGAGGAAAATGAAAGAAAGGAATTTTGATAAAAGAAAAAAATATTTTCAAAAACTTCAGTTCTGTAAACTGTGGCAGCTAGAAGCAGATGGCTTTCACAGAAAGTGGTTTTTGAAATGAGTAAGGCACCGCTCCAAGAGCTGCGATTCCTCTCGTCACTTTTATAGTGACAAATTGCACCACAAAGACAAGTGGAAGAGAAGGAATTATTGCTCTCGGGCTGGTCATATTGCTGCTACAAGGAAATGTACAAGCCATAGGCTGCTTCTCTATCCCTGCGAGTGCTTCGGTGG
Organism: Pundamilia nyererei; assembly: GCF_000239375.1. Taxonomy (NCBI): domain Eukaryota; kingdom Metazoa; phylum Chordata; class Actinopteri; order Cichliformes; family Cichlidae; genus Pundamilia; species Pundamilia nyererei. The sequence goes on from NW_005187431.1 coordinate 1,291,765, forward strand.
GCGTGTGTGGTGCTTATTAGAAATTGAATAAGGATATCACCATCAAGCATTCATAACACAAATCAATAAAGATATATGGACTTACCGAAGGCAGTTCAAGGTGTCTGGGAGACCGTGCGTTGGCCAGAATTTACTAAGCTGGAATTCTGCAACGAGGAGTAGAACAAATATTAACATTTTCTCGGAGAATGATCCAACATTTCAACGATTTTGTAAATTAAATTAGTGTGGGTTTTATTTTAAATCCAGGGCTCCAATATACTGTTAAGATCGAATGTAATTATAAATAATAAGGCAATTGTTGTTATGCGTGCGTTGTTTAGGCCCGCGCGTCATGACTTAAAAAATTAAAGTCAAACATAAATCTTTAAAAATAAATAAATAAAAAAGAACAAATGAAATTAAGTCATCTTTTATTTGGGATTATTTGATTAAACTGCAAGATCCAATGAGACGTTTTTTGTTTTTGTTTTCTTTTAAACAAACTATTTTTAGTCAAGTAAAGATATCTTTACAGTTTAAAGGAAGCAGTCAATTTTAATTCATTTTAACATAAAAACACAGACTTACACACAGACAACGTCAGTCTATGAAAAACAAATACACAAAATAGAAAACAGAAAGTAAAAGGCCAAATTCTGATATTCTTCGTGGACAAACAGCGTTACAGCCACAAACGGCTGGTTATCAGCACAAAATCATAATAACATAAAAATTGGCCTATATGCAAATAACGCATTTGTTGTTTCCCTGCTGGCCGGCAAGCAATTTCTCCACAAATGGATCGAATAGTCATTAGCTCTGGCGCACCATCTTCCCCAAGTCCCCGCGCCCATAAATCAAGCAGGAGCGCCGTGACCTCAGAGCGGCCGCCCGGTCCTGGATGGCACTCCGTCTTCCATTATATCCTCGTTTCCCTGGCGGAGCGACACAACCCCACCGCTTTCCTATACTTTTTTCTTTCTTTCACGGATCTCATTTTGATGTATGATTTACGCACAAAAACGTAAAGCAACGAGATGTTTTGTTTTACAGAGGTGCCGAGCGCTTTGACTATTATTATTTATTTATTTAGCTTTTGCTTGGAAGCCGATATTTAAATGGCTGCTTTATTTACAACACAGGCCTCTTAATCCAAATGGTATAGCTCACGCTGTTAAAGCAGCAATTAATACTGAAATCTCCCCCCCCCCCCTTTTTTTTTCGCGCTTCTGTTTAAAGTTTTGGACTGAAATTTAAGCTGCATTTATCACAGCGTTGGGCAAACAAGCATAAACTGGAACAATGTCTCAACCTTAATGACCCAGACAAATCCTTAAATGGTTATGCATACAATCTGTATAAATCGCTCTGGTCTAAGGTATTTGCTTCGCTCTGTTAGCTGTGATAACTGAGATATTAATACATAAATGAAGCTTCTTGATATGTGTCAATTTGATCTCCCTGCAAATAAAAAAAGAAGAAGCCCTGGACCCTTTGTTACTGACCTCTGCCTCGCGCAGCAATAACTCACGACAGTAATGAACAATCAGCGGAAATACCTCAAAATAAAATCCATCCTCCCAAAGCTCGAGCTCTGACTCCGTCCGCGTGGAAAAACATATCCGTCCGTGACAGCAGAATACATCCACAAACCCGGAATCCTCTTTCTCTCAGACTGCCTCTACTTTCTTTTTTCCTCCCCTGGATAAACAAACTACAAAGCCAGGACTCCCCTCGCGGAAAGTGGGGGTAACCCGCATATAATCTGCATCATATGGCCAGTCCGGGGCTCCGGTTTTCTTCCCAGTGCCATAACACCGCGCAGTATTATGCGCCGCGCTCACGTGACGCAACGTCAACTTAAATCCCTTTTATTTGAGCCCGTGAATCATTAATGGAGGCAGTCATTGCCCCCGAGGAGAAACGGATCAGTTTGGAGGGAGAAAAAAGAGGGGTATGTGACACTGCAATGTATCTGGCAGAGGAGCAAGCCTCTCGCAGGGCAAGCAGCTTCTTTTTTTTTCCACGTGTCGCCCATTCAGGGGTAAAGACTGTTCTGTCAGTTTTAAAGTGCCATATATTTGGTGCCTGTTAGCAGCTGAAAGAGCTAATCCTGCCGTATTATGCTGAGCTTCGAGTGCACAGCAGCCCCGAGCCACACTGTAACGAGAGTGTTTTGCGGAGTAATAATTCGCGTTATGTATGGGGATGGCACCCCCACTTCTAACACACACACACACCTTACTAAAAATAATTTAAGAGTGGAATAATAATTACTCCTCGCTGGCAGTGAATGTGCTTTTTTTCCTTCTCTGTAACAACACAGTCAGGTTTGAGAGGAGCCTTGCAGAAAACTCAACTCAATATCGCCCCCCAAGTCCTAATTGTCAGACTCGTGCTTTGGCACCACTTAGTCAGCCTCTGGTCCTCCATCAGCAAAGTCTGCACAAATACAAACACGTTACACGTTTACCTGTCCTACATGAAGGAGGCTGAGCGTCTTGGTGGATGTGAGGGCTGCCTGTCAGTCAGCAGAGAGCGGAAAGCGGAGCTGAGGTGACCAAAGCGCGGCTGCTCGACCCCGCTGATCAGTACATGGACCCCCATTAGACCTACATGCACTTACGCGTTTCCTATGAACAGCTGAGTGATGGTTGAAATTACAAGCTGGCGCAAAGGTTAAGGGTTGTGGGGGGATTTTTTAAAATTATCATTCCACCATGTCTGCCTTGATATGAAGCAGTTTCTATATAAATAGTGTACCACCGTGAAATACATCCGCCTTCAAACATTCCAGGTACTGCCAAAAATCCCAGCCTGGAAGAGCTTTTGTACTTCACGGCACCGTTTGGCGCTTGTTTTCCGTCAACACTGAAGCAGCAGCGGGCGTGGAAAAAATTCCACTACAACTATTAATCATTTGGGGCGGACATAGAAAGCATCCCCACTCCCACATCAGCTTTTGTCCTCTCAAACTACAACTTGAGCGGTAAACTTTTAAAAGGCAGGAGCAGAGGAAGAGCCCCTCTTATTAGCTCACCTTCCTCACATTTAACATTTATTTTTGAAAAGAAAAATAAGGATAAGAGTTAAGAGAAAGAAGGCTAAATTTGCACTTTAGGCTTTGAAAGCATGAATGTGAAGAGATGGGCTCTCTTTCCTTTGTTAAAGCAAATGCTAATTTTGTTTAATGTCTTCTGTAGATTTGAAGCTGTCAGCGGATTTATGGCTTGACACGGCCCTGCTCTGGAAGACAACCCCTACGCCAGCTTTTGCCATCGCACCTGAACTTTTCCCTGACCCAGGACAGAGGCATGGAGTCTTGAGTGGAAAGTTATTTGGAGTTCAAAAACAAGGAGAAGTTGGAAATCAAAAGTCCTCAGCTGGTAGCCTACTGATTTCACTTTTTTTCCCCTAACCTACTACTTTCCAGATTTGCATTTAGTTCCGGAGAAGAAGGAGCAGCAGAAGAAAACAAAGCATAATAAAGCAGTTAAAACTTTCTCCTTGAGCCAAAAGTAGCTGATTGATTATGTTTTAAATCTCGGGCTGTTTTCGCATTAAACAACTGTATCAGAGGTATTTACACAAATCAAGGCTCCTTATCACTGTCAGCGAAGAGGAGTTAGAGGCAGAGACCTCTGGATATTAGCCAGACGGCGGTCCATATCTTCCCACAATGTTGACACTGGGAGCTCTTAACAGCCAGGCTTGGGTTACCGACACTCTCAGACCAAGATAACTCTTTCTGCGAGGTTTACACAGCCCAACATCAAGGCTAAAGCAAAATTCAACGCCTGAAGCTGAGGGGAGCCACCTCTGATGAGCCCACACCAACACTGTGGCGGATTAGGACGACTGACATGTTTTTGCATGAGATTGTTGTAATAAAGATATTTTAATTTACATGTTGAACAGACTCCTGGCTTTTTTTTTTTATTGGAAATGACCCAGCAAGCTTTAGTTGCAAGTAAATTTTGGAAATAGCCTTATGTCCACAACAACAACAATAATAATAATAATAATAATAATAATAATAATAATAATAATAATAATAATAATAATAATAATACTATTGTGTTCACTCTCACTGAACTGTCCATTTATTTCTTACACTTAAGGGTTTAAAGCAATATAATCATAACGCTGTTTAATAATTGCTATCATCATTCGAGATTGCTATTAATACTATTTTACTTTTATTTATTTTTATTGGGATGCGTAGTTTAGTGCATGCAGTTATTTGGAGCTGAACGTTGCCAACATAAATACTGACTGTTTATTTTGGTTCATTAAAATTGTATTGCATAGAAGCGTCTCAGTTGCCACACACACAGAGAGACACAGAAACACACGCAGTAGATTTTACCTCTGCACTTCTATGTGTATTACTTATTTTACAACAGATTTGTGTTCAGTATTTAAAAGCAAAGTTTAGACTGAATGTGACCATCGTAATGCTCTTGTTCTTGTTGTCCATAGGAGGTCCAGTAAGCAGGCTAAATAGTCTACACTTACGTAGCACTTGGTAAACTAAGCGCTTTGCATTGTCTTTGCAATTTGGCACCTAAGCTCCAATGCACGGTGCTAGCCTTCAACTGGAAGCAGTTTGGGATTAGGTGTCTTGCCTAAGGACACCTCGGCACGTGTGGAGGGGTCGGGAGATCGAACTTCTAACGCTACGATTAGTAGTCCGTCTGCTCGAATACCTGAGCTACGGCAACCCTGTATGCCAAAGGCGTATATATGTATATTTTCCAAACAATAAAAATTTATATGGATCCGATTTTAGAATTGATTTGAGGACCATAGAGAGCAAAACGCGATATTAACAGGAAAGGTTTGTTTGCATTGGAATATTCAGTGACATGCACAAAAAGATCATGGCGCAAACTGCACTTCCGGGATATTGTATGCAAAATTGTGATATCACTGCAAAGCTAAAAAAATAAATAAATAAAATAAAATAAGAAGCAACCATGTCTACTCACAAGTCATGCCGGTCTGTGTCCAGCGGACAGAGTTTTGTCAGAGGAGAAGAGATCTGACTCGCACCCTGCGGATCACTTCAAATGAAAATAAGTCAGAATTTCACATCTATTTCTGACCCCGGGGCATTCATTATTCAGCGAGTCACGTGAACGGGCGAATTAAAATTTCAGTACATTGGAAGTGACCTCTATTCGCGACTCAAATGACTTGAAATCTGTAATTTATGCAGAATTGGACTTCTTGGAGTCTGCGCAAAATTGGTGCCAATCAGCCTCAGCGTCATCTCCTGCACAGTTTCCATACCTGAAGCAACTGCTGCACAGTAATGGGGAGCTTCAGGATGTCTGCGGCAACATACAACACATTTTTTTTAATTGTGGTAACATTCAATAAGCAATGCATACACGAAAATGTACAACTATCTATTTCTCACTCTGAGGATTAAAAAAAACCCCACTCCAATCAATTTTACATTTATTTCATTGCAGACCCATCCTGTGTGCAGTTAGTGGCATAATCAGTGGGCTAAAACCATCAGTGCCAGCATACTAAATAACATCTATCCGTTTCTGCTCATATCTGCTCCCTTTCTTCGTCCACTGACAGGCACGTTTCAGTTATTATTTGCAGGAGAGCTGTCTCATGCCTCCGATTCACACTTACAATCACAGTTTTTGTTTCCGCGCCCTCTTTGGGTATCCCGTAAATGAGAAGAAAAAGCTCTTGGAGTTCTCGGTGCTGATATATGGTCTTAACATTGTGTGTGTCGAAAGGTCAAGGGTCAGAAGAAGTGCTCTAAGCCGGTGATTGGCCAGTGCCGGCCGTGTCCCCCAGCTGAACTCTCTATTGTTTGGATGTAGCAGGTAGTGACCAACACTCACACTCTGGTGTACAGCGCGTAATGGCAAGTAAGAACAATATGTGTTGCCGGATACATTTAACAGTTTGGGTTTGGTCTGATTCCCGTGTCAGTACAGCCTATAAAGCTTTGGAGCTATCAGCTGATACCTGCCTGATATACTCTGTCACAGCTCAGCCTAATCCACGAAAACGCGCACGGCGTTCAGAACACTCAGGAGTAACAAAAAGACATAAGACATGCCTTCACTTTGTCAAAGTTTGTGCATAGCATTGAATTTCTTAGGTTTCACTCTAAAGCGATTTTGCGCATCGGTAATGTGAAAATATCTTTTCGGATCAACCGTGAATGTATTAAAACGGAGGTGCGCAATACTATCAAATGAAACATTTCTGTAAAAAAACATTTATCGCAAATATTTTCTTTCTACTCTGGCAAAGTGTTAAAAAGTGCAAGAAAACGCAGCCACAATGTTGCCAACATGTTGCAAGGCAAATTGTTCGGGACTGCAACACAATGTGACCACTTTAAGTACGCATCTCAAATGGCTGGATTTCTTACCAAAAGCTTCAGAGCGCAATAGTCCACACACCGAATAGAAATTCAATGTAAACCAAAATAAACAATGTGAGTTCAAAGTTTTAATTTCTGCAAAAAAAAAAATATAAACAAAAATATAAATGAACAAATGAGAATCAGTTTTTAAAAAAATGGCACCTTGAATGTCGTGAAAGTGAAATCCGTATTTGCGGTGACAAAACATCCGAAGCCATGTCAGCCTTATAAGTGAAGCACACATTTATTTCACAAGGACAGATTTATTCTAAACTAGCCTACATCACAACGGCCATTACTGAGACAACATATACAAATATTCACAGTTTAGAACACAGCACAACATGGACGCACTATAGCACAAATAAAACTAGACCATATGACACCAACAAACATAAACTTACTTTGACGAAACGCTTTTCTTATTGTGCCATCATTGTGATTTGTCTATGTACATTAGATGTGAAAGTCACCTGGACTACATTCAACAGTAAACCAACCCACTCGAACACACACATACTACACTGCTATACTCTGACTGATGCCATGCCTCTAAAAAAATTAAAAATTAAAAAATTGAGAAATAAAATGCCGTGTGGTTTTCTAACTGGCATCTATAGAGTCTCGCTAAATATCTTTCAAGTATATTAAAACTTTTCCATGAGCAACAATAAAGAAAAGAAAAGGAAATATCAAAGAGAACATTGAAAAGAAAAAATGAGGTCAAACTTACTTTTTTACCTCACTCACTTTTAACTGCAATTATACATTTCATCCAAGTTTGATGTGCATTATCCTTCTTTCATAATAATAAACAAATATATAAACACTTCAGTTGCCACCGTGGCAATTAAAGGTGAATTTCAAGCTTATATGATGAGGGCGAGGACGACCGGAGAGAGGGGTAAGGGCACAAAGGACGTGACAGGGGCCCAATAGCAGAGGCAAGGTGAAAGAGATAACACCATGTGTGTGTGTAAAATACTGAGAATCGGTCCATCAAATTCCACTTGTGTTATTTGCCATCTCAGTCTGGATTGGGGTTTTCAGGGATGGGGGGTTCGTTCATGCACTATAGACCTGCGGTGCACGGCGTGGGGACAAGCTGCTGGCCTGTTTTGATCTGCTGCTGCTGCTGGGCCCCCGAGGCTGAAGCTGAGGCCGAGCTTGAGGATCGAATCTTAGTGTTGGGAAGCTTGTGCTCCTTTTTCCATTTCATCCTCCGGTTCTGGAACCAGATCTTGACCTGGCGCTCGGACAGGCACATGGTGTGAGCAATCTCCACCCGCCTGCGCCGGGTCAGGTACCGGTTGAAGTGGAACTCCTTCTCCAGCTCCAAAGCCTGCTGGCGGGTGTAGGCAGTGCGGGACCTCTTGGGCACTCCTCCATTGTAACTGGCATTGACTGGGAGGGGGGGGGAAAGCCATAGACAGGGAGGCAAGCAGGTGTTACATGCAGGTTGATTGCGTTTACTCCAAAACCCTTAAATCCGCCACTGGACACATTCTAGCTTCGAAAATCGTGCAAGAATTTGTGGGTTTGGTGGAAATTTGCAGTCGCTTGTTCTACACTCTGTCTTGTTTCAGTTTACGGACATGACCTTAATGTGGAGATGCCGAGTGCACAAGTACTCGCATCCAGGGACAGATCAAGCTTAGGAAATGATTAACAAAAACAGCGGGGCTGAATATTACTTTGGCTCGGCTCCAGTGGTGGAGGTAGTTTGGGTTAAAAAGCAACAAAGGCACATGGCCCCGACAGACGAACACAGGCAATAAAATTTACGAGGGTCCTTAATTACCGACCCTGCTGCTCGATAGTCGTAAATTGCTGTTGTAAGGGCTGCTACTAGTGTTGCCTCAATAGGCTTGCGTGTGTTCCAGTGGTTGTTTCTCAGTGGTTCAGTTATTTAACCGTGATGATAACTCACCGCTGCTAACGTGGACCTTTTTCATCCAAGGATAGACCACCGGCTCCTTGCCCTTCGCTACGCCGGGATAGACTTCAGTGGCGAGGCTGCAGTCTTTGCTGGCGTTTGCGCCACCGTCTGGGGCCGCCGTGAGGCGAGGACCGTGGCTCTGTGGAACCGGTTGCGGTTGCGCGTGATGCCCATCGTTGAAATCGTCGAGTCCGGTGGCGGGGACGTTACCGTAATCGTATCCCGATTCTGTGTAGTTTGACCTCGGATAGGATGGCTCTTCGTGATGGGGGAAACCCGTATCTTTTGGCCGCTCGTAATAATCACCGGGGTTAGGGATGTATCCGCTCTGCTGATATTCGTCGCATGGAGGAAAGGAAGGCTCGATATAGTTGGAGTTTATCAAGTAGGAACTCATGGTCATTAATTTGTGAAGTGCAACAATACTAATTTTTATCGCGCTGTCGTTTTTCTGATCTCCACAAAACCCTCCTACTCCCTGTCAAATGTACAAAGTTGCCTGGTCACGTGTGAAGAGCCACCAATCACGGCGTGTCCTGTGGGCATCATGTAAACAGGAACCAATGGAAAGCATGGCACTGGTACCACCAACACTGCTTGGACTGGCTTACGTTACTGTTTTCCTTATTAAATCACGGTATATAAAGCAAAACCAATCAACTAACTTGTTTACTGCACGGGACCAAACTTATGCGGGCGAGGCTTCCTGCGTTTAAAACAATCCGCCTCCCCTGAAACAGAAAGTGGATATGAAATTCAAACCCTTAAGGTTTTTTTCGTAAACAAAACGCCATTTCCAACAAACAGGGAAAGAGGTTGTTGGAGTTTTAATCTGTTGCATCCTAATAAAGAGAATCTGCAGTGGGGGTTAAAAAAAGAAAAGAAAAAAAAGGCCAGCACAGCAATGCAAACTGTAGTGTTGTGTAATATAACAGCCTTCAAATTACTGACAAAGGCACGGTGAATGCAAAAGCTTTACACCCAGCACTGACGAGCCGCTTCTATGCGAGCATCAAAGCCTGCGCATAAAGCTTGCTTGTCTATAAAAACCTAGAAGATCACACATAAGCTGCAAATTAAAAAAAAAAAAAAAAGCACGGGCTGCTCAAGTTGCACAAATGTGTATAAATGCACGACACCTCCTTTGGCAAGTGCTGTTGCATTAAAAACTCGAAATTGCACCTTTCCCCTTATTTGCCAGCACATGGCAATGATCTGAAGCTATTCCTGGTCTGTTTGTTTGATAATATCACGTTGCAAACTTGGTAAGTGTTAATTGCACGCATTCTGTGGCTTAACAGCCTCTGCGCGTTACATGTCAGGGAAAAGCTCGTCCAAACAGCGGACAAACACGTGAAGGCACCTGTCTTGCATTACAGCCAGATGCCAAAACAAAACATTGTGATTTTAAACCTCCACGTACAGTAAGACCTGCCAGCTCCAACTAGTCTGCACAACAAAAATGACTTATATCTGAGCATTTTTCTCTAATTCTGAATAAATTTGGAAGTATTCAAAACCGTTATAAGGAGCAGTTTGCACAGATTTCAGTGCAGTCCCGCGTTGTAACAGTAACAGGTAAAGAAAAGTCCAGTGTGCCCAGTATTACAAAAAAAACAATAATAATAATAATAATAATAATAATAATAATAATAATAATAATAACAACAACAACCACACGATCTGGAATCATAAAACGTAAAGTATAATTTCTTGTTTTTTTCCTGACTGCATGTTAGATGATATAAAAGTCTCTGACCGTTCATCTCCCCGGCAGCCATCACGTCCAGGCCCAGTTTCCTCTCCACGTCCGAGGTGACTTCCACACTTTATCTGTGTTTCTTGAAGATGCAGCAGCTCTTCATAAAGCTGATCCACGCTGTCCACATCAACAAGGCCTCTGCATGGAGAAACCAGAGGCCAAATTTTCGGAAATATTTTAAGCTTTCTTTTCTCCCCCATTTTCTTTATCTTCTTCTTTCTCTCTCTCTCTCTCGTCCCCCCTCTATTCTATTCGCTCCCCTAAACAGAGATAACTTCTGCCTGACCCCATAGTGACACCGTTTCCATTTTGTTTCTGATTAATCTTGCCCATTGACAGTCTTTGTTAAACAACAAGGCGTGCCCTTTTTCCAAAGAGGCGACATTTTCATATCTGTTAGACGCAGTGACCCGGGGTTCACCCCGGACTTGGACTTCAGTTTTGCGGGCTCTGTTCAGCTTTGGGTAGTTGGGGTGGGGGGAGCACTTAGCGCGGGTCAGCGCCCAGGATGGTCCCCCAAAAGAGTTTTAAATGTGTAAAATTACCTAGAGCTATTTAAGAAGCTCACACGTCCAACTACTACTGCATTGCATGACATAGATCAGAAGATAGAAGTTTGCATTTAAAAGAGGGACCTCAAAACTAAAGAGATCAACTGCAGATCGACTGAAGTAGTATATGTTTTACTTTCTTTTAGGACTTTTTTTCCTCAGCTTTTCTCAATAACTAAACTTCTAGATTTTGGATATGCTCTTGCCGAGGACTGAAAACTCGAAGGCCTTTTTTCTCTCTCGAAACAAATTGCCATTCTTTTCTTGTTAGCACACTGTTGCTGCAAGGCAAAGCTGCTACTTTATGAATCTCACAGGCTCTCCTGCACCTAACTCATTGTAAATGGCAGCTGCTGTACTTTACGCCAAAGATCCACTGTATCCTTATGGCCAAGAGACCACCTGAGAGGCAATATGTCAACATAATGTCAACGGGTAAGACGACTTCACATGATATCTAAATTTACAGTCCACTACCATTCTAACATATATATATATATATATATATACCTTGTATAAATATGGGCCAGGTCAGATCGGCTATTATCCACTTACTGTAAGTTATTCTTGTGTGAAAAACGACTTCTGATGGACAGTTCATTCTACTTGTTGCTATATGTATTTTATATTACTCTATGAAAGCCTTTTTGCATATTAAAGTGAATCAAAGTTTTGAGAGCTAACTCTTCATTCATTCACCAGTGATCATAATGTTAGGCGTAATTGGTGTGTGTGTGTGTGTGTGAGTGATATATATATATACATACATACATACATACATACATACATACATACATACATACATACATATATTGTAAGGTCCTGCTACTGTATAGTGTCAAAGTATTCAGTGGACAGTAGACTAATGGACAGTATTTGGATTACGTGATACTGACTTACATTGTACACATAATTTCGCATTTAAACTCCATTCTGTTTCAGAAATCTTTCCTTAATTTTATTCTCGGACAAAATAAGCTTTGTACAAGGGCAGGATGCTTTCAGAGCATATTCACGGAACTGAAGGCCTATTTGACCAATAGACATCTTTGCTGACAGTTTACTGTAAATTTAGATTATCAGAGAAGTGCCGTGACAATGGTGACAGATTGCAGATGGCTCTCACAAGGTTTCTTGTCTATATGGAGCTCTAAATGACGATGGAGTAAAAAAATCTTTTCTACGTGCACGATGGGATACAGATTCGGGCAAAAAAACACATTTTTGCCTTTATGGAAACATTTGGATATGGGTAAACGCTCATAATAAAATATATCCTTAAGCATAGTGTGCCGTGTGCATAGCGTCCAAAGCCATAACACAGAAAAAAGAAAGAATTGGTTTTCCAAAATGCAAGGAACAGTCACTAACCTCTGTCTACCGTTGCTAATTTTGATTAGACTTAATCAGAGCTTAAACTATTGGAGGATTAATGGCTAAACGAGCAACTACATATTCCTTATTCCTCCGCGTGAAGGGGGGTTTGCAGTTGGGAGTAGAATTTCAGAACCTGAAAGCCAAGAAATATAATCCACGGACTCACTGCAGCAAAAAATGTTTAAGCAATTACATTTTTAAAGGTTAATTTATTAGACATGCATTTCAAGGAGAGCCACAGCAGCAAGGAATATACAGATAACCAATGTCTAACACTGAGTGTAGATATTTGCATAAAACAAACTGAAGACATTTTAAAAAAAAGTTCAGTGCATGTTGTCATTTATGAGAATAAAACGTGTGTACAATCAGCATATGTTGTTTCTGTTTTTAATGCGAACGAATTCGCTGTCTGTCCGTCATTAATGACTTTTTAGTTTTCAATGAAATTATTTAAAAAAAGACTTTGAATCAAAGAAATGTGGAACGGAGCTCATCCAATTGTTTTTGGACATTTAAACGCTCCTATCCTTTGCAAGGCGCAGATTTTTTTAAGTAGATAAGCGACACATAAGCGTAATGTGTTGATTTTCTACCAGTCAGAATACGCAGGCCTGCAATTGTGTAGATTTTCCACTGATGAATTTTAATTCATTTTTAAATATTTGTGCCTTCAAATGTTTATCTTCTTTTCCCCTTCTTTTTAACGTGTTAAAAAAGAGGTTCCAGAGAAAACGAAAATGGTGATACATTCAGATTTTGTTAGTTCTTTTAAGAAGAATTGTTTTTTACACTGATTTTATGCTCATGTAATTGATTTATTTATTTTTTTAACCTTTTTCTCTGCAATTATTGCTGACTGTGTATAATCAGTATTAAGATTAAAGGAAGAAGCAAGACCTTAATGTATTTTTTAAATTAAAAAATCGACATTTATTGTTATATGTTATTATTCTTGTCAATTGTCGCGTTCCCATTGTGCCCTTACAACTTTCACAAACCGTTCACTATTTGAACTTGCTTAAAATAGCTTTATTTCAATGAATGCCACTAAGTAGACCTTATGAAAAAAAACCACTCAAAACTACAATATATTGATACTATATATCTATATATATATTAAGCCGGTCTATTTATGAGGCGCAACATCTGTGCCATTTCAGTTTTTTTAAAGGCTTCTATTCAGTTGATCAGGAAGAGTGGAGCTAAATGTTTTTTAAGGGATCCGGGGGCTCATGTTGGGGGCCGAGGGCCTTCGCATTACCCTGTGACCGGGTCGAGAGTATCAATCCTCAAAATGCTAATTTTGCCCTCGTCCCCAAACATATCAAATGCAATTTATTCAAAGGAAATTCACCAATCAGCCGCCCTAATAAAACGCCAACCACTCAATCTTGTTGCTGGGGACGGGTGGGGGGTCTCCTCCCCCGGTTTCAAACGCGAGGTCACTGCGCATCCAGGGTTCACCTGGAGTGCACCATGCAACATATGTAATGCAAAGCTATTCTGTCTTTTGTGTGGAGAGTCAAGATCGCTATTATAAGGCTGGCATCAGGCTCCGAGTGAACAGATGACGGAGAGTTGTTCAGCGCGTAAACTTTTGACCCCAATTTTTCCTCCTCTTCTGCAGCTATCTCGCTCTCATCAGCCCCAGCCCAGTGAGATACCCCCCCCGCCCCCGCGCATCACTCCATACCGTTTGAAACGAAAAAGCTGATTTTAACAATGTCTACATTTCATGCCATCACAATGATCATTGTCAAAAAAATTTATAAGCAGCAAAGATGCCATCACAAGATCTAAAATGCAATTGTAGCTTTGTGATGTTCCCAAAGACGTAAGATAAATCCGGCGGGCTCCCACTCAAGACTAATAGGGCCGTAAAATATGCAAATCACTCATTAGTGTTAGAGCAACCACAGCAGCCAAAAGTCTTTGTTGAAGGCAACACTGCAAGTTTTCCTCCCACTATTCTTGAGCAGTCTTTTCCTCTCGTGCAGGATATTACCACAGGCTCTCCATCCTTTGGTAATTTCATTTTTACGCATTATGCTTATAGGCAACGCCAAGCAAACGTGTCATTAACGTGAGTGTGTGCGTGTGCGCGCTACCGCGGATGTGCCACTGTGGGTTTTTTTCCTCTCTCTCTATGCAGCAGGGTGACAGTGAACTTGGCCTAAAGCGAGCTCTGCTGGTGGCTCAGAGAGGATGCAGATTTATCTTGGTGCTGTGGCTGACCTCCAGATGAACCTGCTGCGCTCCCCTCTTTCTCTCTCTCTCTCTCTTTCTCTGCCTGGCAGTATGCCGCACATGGGGCCCTGTCGAAGTATCTCCTTTTGAAATATTGGCAAGGATTTTAATTTCCAAACAGCCTTCCTCCACCCCGTCCTGCTTTATTTTCAATATGTCTCAAATCAAACTGGAAAAAGTATAAATTTGTGTTTCTGTTAGGCTGGCGTTTACTTTACACACACGCGTGCAAAAAACTCGCAAAGCACTGCTTCAAGGATTGGGAGAACAAAATGCAAATGCCGAATTTTTGGATTTCTTGATGATAATGATGAGAAGAAATCAAAACGATTTAAGCAATTCAAGACACTTTTTAAAGGTGCCAAGATTTTAAATACCTACCAGCATTGGTGAACATATACTAAAGTATAAACGATTTGAAGTCATTTGACGATATAAATATTTGTTTTCGTGTCATAAGGTTCAGAATTCACCGATGAATAAAAAACATGATGAAGGCCTCTGCACAAAAACAGAGAAACTTTGATATTTAAATTATTCAGACTGGCGGACAGCATGACCTTTGAAAACCCGCTGAATCAACAAATTCACCAAAGTTCATTCAGACATTCAGCAAGTTTTTTGGCTGGCAAAACATGATAAGACTTATAAAATCAAAATATTTTCAGTTTTATTCGATTTCGAGCGTATTTGCACCGGAAGTTTCAACGAAGAGAAGGCGCAGTAACACATCTTGTAGTGCGGGATAGAAAAAAAATGAATTAAATGAAAAAAAAACAACAATATACAGTTTACACTTTCATTTTCAGATCATGTTTCTGTGAATCTGTGTCCACTAGTGACCCGTTTGGCCCCGACTCTGCTCGGACAAAAGATCACCACAAAGCGAGAGTGACTTTTAAGAGGTCATCTGAACTTTTCAACCAACTTGGTTGACACAAAACGGAATTCCTTTTAAACGTGTCCCTGCTGTTGTTTCTTCCCTTGTTGTGTTTACTTGACAGTTTACAGCCTGCCCTAAAGCCAAATACCGTGCCAACATGTGGCGCGCATGCAGCGCTCAGCATAACAACTGCAACTTTTGTTTTAGCGATGGACCCACAAGTTTCAGAAGTCATCAGCACATACAGAATCCAATCAAGCGAGCTGTAAATCTGTAGGCCTGCATTAACCCTTAACTTTATCAAGGAAATCTACACGCTCCACGAGCCCCCTGGAAACTTTCTGGCGCACGCTCTGTGACTTCTCCAATGTAATAAAACGACAACAAGTTGAAGTTTGTGGGGGTGGAAATGGACACAGATAATTATCCAAGATGTAAAAATGGATTATGAGTTACACCACAGATGGAGGGAAACAAGTTACACAGGGAAGGAAGCAATTAAATAGCCATGAGCTGGACCCAACCCTGCGCAACATCTGCCGAGACCAGTATTCAGCACTCCACAACTGACAAATTAGTGTAATGGACTAATAGGGACGAATAGAGGGAGCGAATACAATAATAAGGCTGTTTAACACAGACTGGCTGTTCTCAAGCTACCGTCTAGTCTGGTGAAACTTACCCACAGACGCGGTCCCCATCCTGGAGAACGTCCGGTCCATACTGAGGCAAGACTGAGCAATAGAGCTGGTCTGTACCGGTCAAGTAACACTTACAGCCTGCAAAGAGAGAGTCAGACGAAGCCTCGCCGTCAGTGCGATTATATGTTATGTGCAATATACTGTCAACTCCCCAAAACCATAAAACTTACTTTAATGGCTACCACGTGACCGTTTATGGCCAGTGAGCCTATCTGGCCGCTCTCCGGATGATTTTTACGATCGAATTCATAGACAAACCCCCCATTCATTTAGCACCCAAATGTCAGAGAACCAGAAACGGCCCTAATAAAGTTTACAGCAAGAAAAGTCGAGCTAATTCTCTGGGAATAGCTCGGGAGTCTGTGCGCAAAGGGGGGACCCACGGCCCCTGAAGTCAGTTAAGGACCCCAGCGCCTGAGCAAGGTGAGTAAAACTGGATGCTTTAATACGAGAGGACCTGTTGAATTCAAAGAGATTTGAGGAAACTTTGCCAGCTTGGTTTTTTTTTCCTGACAGCTCATACAAGTGGCTTTAAGATTTTTAGATCAACCAGCAAAACTCCCCAAATCTTCTCCGCCATAAAACAGCAGCCCTGAATCTGAAAGATTTGACAAAAACGTACACTCAGTGAGGTGTTGCCATTCCAGTACAAAGTTTATTATTCTGGCCATCATCGTCGTCATCATGAACATCATTATTATTATCATACTATAGTTTGACTTCCAGTCTTTTGAAAAACATTTACAAAAAAAAAAAAAAAAAAGCTTATCACGATGGAGATAATACACATTGCGATAAGATTTACGGTGGGACCCTAAAAACAGCTAAAACACGCTTTTACTCGGATATTGCGCCCAGATGAAGAACGCAAAAAGAAAAAAATATAATAATAAAATAATAAGGAAAGAAGGAGAATAAAAGCAGCTCCTGCAAAAAAAAAGAAAAGAAAAGAAAGAAAAGAAAAGAAAAGAAAGATACAAGGCACAGCTAATGTACATACAAGGGTGAGTCGGCACCTTTGTCCACGTGTGTTCACAACACATACAATAACCACACAAGGCTTTTACTGCTGGTTCTACTTTTGGAAGCAAGTTATCTGACAACTCGGTACAATACACCAAACAAATAAATACATACATATACAGTACATACAGAGAAAAGAAAGGTCAAACACAAATGTAGCTCAACCTGAACCTTCTACTTATTAAGCTGTTATTGTTGAGTGCATCACACAGAAAATATGGATTTATTTGCGCTAGGCGGGTAGCATTTCAAGCTTTTATTTATTTAACTTTTTTTCCGTCTGAACAAGAAATAATTTAAGCAAACATTTATTTTCATGTCTCTTTTTTTCATTTTCTAAATCTAGACAGAACTGTACATAATGCATTTTACTCACATAAGCATAACCACGGTAGGGATAAAAATGAAATTATATTGTTGGACATAAAGAAGGTTTATAGATAGGGTGACCCACTCCTCTGTCCCTTCTCTCACACAGCCCGCTAAGTCTCTGCGCTTTTTTGGAATAGGAGGAGAAGTTGATATGACAATCTTTGTTTTGTTTTTTTTGTTTGTTTTTTGAAGTGCTCTTTTTTTCAGGATTAAAAGGTGTAAAAATCAGGGCCTATAGGCTCCTCCGCCTGCAGCCGCCATGCTCATGCTTTTCAGTTTGTTGTCCTTCTTCCACTTCATCCTTCGGTTCTGAAACCAGATTTTGATCTGTCTCTCTGAGAGGCAGAGGGCATGGGCTATCTCGATCCTCCGCCTGCGGGTCAGGTACCGGTTGAAGTGGAACTCCTTCTCCAGCTCGAGGGTCTGGTACCGAGTGTATGCAGTTCTGGCCCGCTTCCCCTCTGGCCCAGACAAATCTTGTACACACACACAAAAAGAGAAAACAGATCAGACGCAGAAGAATTAAATAATAATTTTACTTTTGCGCCAACTTTCCTGAACACGTTTCTTTCAATTTTACAATACTGTGTTTGGTAATATTATAGGTATGAATGTCTTAATCGCTGCCACACGACTGGCACCTTGTAGAGCTTGAATGGTTAAAACTTACAAGTAACAAGGTACCACACACTTTTACTACTGAGTCCATAGAAAGAGGGTTAATAGCAAAAAATATTTGAAGTATCCTCTTTTTATTTAAAGCCATTTTAAAACGCACATTTAGTAAATATCAAGTGTAGAAAAGGGTCAGATACATTTAACTAGTCTAACCTCGCATCTGTTGCTACACTATCCCGTACCTGATAGTCTAGCTAACCAAATATAAACCAAACAGGTGAGAGGTGCACATAGCGCCACATGCCCCTTTTCCAAAACTACATTTATTTGTGCTCTTTCTATCACTTTAACGCCAGAATGGCCAAAATTTGGCTTGTGCTCATAAAATGTCCTAAATAAGATGATACCACGTCCCTTTTCTTTCTTTCTTTCTGTCTTTCTTTTAAACAAACAGTCAGACAACAGCTTTTTGTTTTTTGCAAAAGATCAAAATCAGTACGAAGTCATTAAACAAAGCAGTTTACCGTGACTTATGTGTAGTTTTCTCATCCACGGGTATATCTGAGGCTGTGTTGAGTCGGTTACATTTTGAGGAGTTGTCGGTGCACTTCCCGCGGGCTTCTCTTCCTCCAGAGGGGAAGCTTTGGACACACAGTCCCGGCTGAGCAGCAGCGTGGCTCCATTCGAGTTTGAGCACGGGGTTGAGCACGGGGTCGTTATGGAGTTTTTCACAGCTCTGTGCTGAGACTGTGTCTCGGTCACTGGGGACGAGCTGGCGACCGAGGAGCACGGTAGAGAGTCAGGTGGAGGCGATAGAGACGAGTTCCCGGTGCTGTTTGCGGACTGGTTGTACCTGACAGGCTCCACCGCGGGTGTTGTCGCCGCTGAGTGACTCGGGGAGTAGCCCGGTGTCCGCTCGCTTCCCACAAAGTGTCCGGTACTGGTCCGGCCGACTGTTAGGTCCATCCCGTTGTAGCCGTAGCCATACCTGCTGGAATGCATGGCTGTTGAGTCTCTATATTGCTCGTTTGCCGTACTGTGGTCTCCATAATTATGTAACTGGAAGTCCGCGCCATTGGGATAGCGACCGCAGAATGAGTTCACAAAATAGGAGCTCATTTGTTGACAGTTCCACCGTTTGCTTCTTGTAGGTATTGCTCTTGTTTTTTATGGTTATTTTTAGAGGTAAAATAGCATAACCTGTGTTCTTGATTTGTGGCTCTTATGCTTTAGCGCGTCCTATAGCACCCTTGCACAATTTATGATGAATTATGGAAATGAGTGGGACATGGACTTGATTCTCTCTTACGTAGGCACCCAAATATGGGGTATGGCGAAGAATCACGTGCTTTTGTTGACCAGTCGTAAATCCTGCTCGGTGACCTCCAGAGGTAAACTCGTGCACGCAGGAAATACTGGGTGGGATATAAAGGGTGCGCGCTTTCCCTGCGCTCGTGGCTAGGGCAAACTCTGAGCCGGGGCTTTGGGTGTTTTGGATTGTCGTGGTGCGCCATCCTCTGGTTCAACAGTTGCACTGCGTGTCTGCGGCGCTTTCCGAGGCGTGGGCTGCACACGGGGTCATTCGGAGGTTAACGACCATTGCGGCAAAAAAAAAAAAGAAAAAAAAAAGCTCCTGAACAATACAACAAGTGACATGCTGAGAGTGCAATCTCGGCGGTGATAGTGTACAGAAATAATTCGATCAGAATCCGTTATGCATGTTATGATGGGCTATGAGTGTAAACAGTCTGCGCACTTAATAGAATAAAAGCCCATTCGCAACAGAGCTGCCTTTTCTCTCATATGATATAGCCCTATCGTGAAATATTTGAACGACTTCAAGAGCAAAAAAAAAAGACTAATGAATAAATGTTTGGGGGAAGAATAAAAGCTAAACATCACTTTATCGAATAAAGCCACAGAATGTGCTATCCGAGGCCTGATTTTTACGCCACTTTGAAAAATTAATAACTATAAATATGGGCTTTATATGAACACACGAATGTCGTTTATAAGCAGGTTAAAATATATAACTATGGGCCTCCATGGAACAGATGCTCAGATGATAGCTATTACAATCCTTTTGCGCCAAACCCGATGTTATTTTGCTCTTATTTAACGGCGACTCCTCTGCTATATTGACCTTTAAACAGTCAATCATGCCAAGCTGCAGTTTCTCGTGTTTTTATTTGTTTACATATAAGCTAAAGATTGATTATTTCTTCTTTTTTATAACATGAGAAACTACAAAGCCCGGGGCTTTGCTAAGTATGACTTTTGAATTTAATGAAATTAGTGGAGGGGTGGAAAAAATAGACTTTATTGCAAAAATGACACGGTGAAAGGATTTGCTGCTTAGGAGTGAAGTTGATGCTTTTTAAGTCCTCGAAATGTAGAATACTCAATCAAACTTTAACATTATTTTGCGAGTGTGGTGAAAGCTGAACTGCATATTTATATTTTTAGGGGTTAATACAAAAAGCACATACGTATTTACGATGACAGAGAAAAGGCGATCTTGAGATTTTCTCGTCATTTGTGCCACTGTGATCATTAAAAAAAATTCCCAAAACAATTTCTCAACACAACTCTGCAATCGATCAGTTAAACCGTCAAAAATATTATTGATAATAAACACTAATGTTATTTTTAGATATGTTAGAAGCTATTCCCTGCAGCAGTTATGTATCATTGCTTAATAAACCCCAGCACACTTGGTCCAGCTTCGTTTAACGCTGTAACCGGACCGATTCACCATTTGAAAACGGTTCGTCAGCTTTGGACTTTCTTTCAAATTAATTCACGAAGGAAATCACAAATTTTAAAAGAAGCGTAACAGGCATGGCGCAGTCAGGCGCTTCCCGTTTGTTTTACTCCCTGTGGAATTTTTATGGCACCTTCGCCTCTCGAAGGCAGTGACTTGTCCTAAGGTTTCCTCCACATGCCGTTTCCCCGGAGCAGAGCGTTTGACCAGCACAAGCCCATTCCTGTGTTAGGATTGACAGGAACAGTGAGATGGATTTATTCAGTCCCAGGTATGTGTGTGGGAGAGAGAGTGCGTTAACACACTCCCAGAAGGCACGACTTTAGGAAGGGTGAATACCGGGCTCCTACACACCCAGTGTGGGCCCACAAGAGAGGAGCGCTATGCGCGGAGTTTGTGTTGGTTAAACAGTCGAGCAACAACAGCTGATTTATGGTTGGCCAATGGCAACAAAGTTCCCACGAAAATTACTTCTCTGAGTTGAGCCAGGGACACACCCAGGAACTAAAACACAGGCATCGAAAAGAAAGGAGAGCAACGGAGTGAGTGCGCGCTGGTGTCTGACTTGTCGGGTTGAGAGAGGGGTGAAGGGGGTACGATGGTCACTGGTGAAGGGAGGGGGCGGTGCTATCCGACTTTGCAGACACACACACGCACTCGTAGTAGCTTTTGAGAAAACATTTAAAATCACTTTCTTTTTCGTGGCCTATAATCCACGTGTTACCCCAAGAAATTACGGTAGTTCAAGCAAAAAAAAAAAAAATCGAAAGGAAAGTAAAATCATACTCTTTATGCAGAAATGACTTACAACAGGGAGATTTATCACTGCATTTGATGCATTTAAATCACCCTGTTAGGACTGATTGGGGGATACATTGCATGCTTTTTTTGCATCGATGCATTTTATTAAATATTAATTGCAGTCTAGCAACATACATGACTCTCTGATTTTACTTTCGGCAATACCGCTAACAAGAGCATCTATGCAAAGAAACATTTTGCAATTAAAATATCTGATCATTTAAAAAAGCATTTTTAAGTTTAATAACGTTTAGTGGTTGTCATCCTGTTCATTAATTCCATGCACATCACGCTGAGGCCTACATGCACACATACAAGGCAATAGAATAAAACACGTGGATGCACAGATGTCGACCTTTCTCATTTGCAGCAAAAAAAACCCAAAACAAACCACGACGAGCTGCAAGCGCGATAGCCCCACTGCCTCCACAGGAGGGCGTCAAAGAGCGCTTACTTTGCCCATCATCCACCCACCCGAAAGCACATCCCCATTTAAATCCAACAACAAATACAATCCAGACAGCCTACAACAACACTAAGATCACTGCAAAAATGAATAACCATGTTAAAATATTAGTAACGATAATAATTATCATCATCAAATAAGAGCTTGTAAATCTGATAAATCAGATTTAACACAAAGCATCAGTGATGGGAATCCTGATGAAGATCAAGTGTAACACGAAACCATTTCTTTCCAAGATTTCAGTCTCTAACCAAAAT
This sequence comes from Pundamilia nyererei, assembly GCF_000239375.1. Taxonomy (NCBI): domain Eukaryota; kingdom Metazoa; phylum Chordata; class Actinopteri; order Cichliformes; family Cichlidae; genus Pundamilia; species Pundamilia nyererei. Next base: position 1,313,917 of record NW_005187431.1, read on the forward strand.
CAAAGCAGGCGAAACCATAAAGTAAGTTGCTTGCTTTAAGAAGATGCAAATAAGTACATTGTCAACCACATGCACTGGCTGACGAGCGTAAGCTGCCTTACCTTGAGAAGGTCTCTGCATGTAAACACAGGGGGGGTGACTGGAGGGAGTGGGCAGGTGCAGTGACAGAGAAAAGTCTCCCGGCTGAGACCCCTTACTTGTTTCTCCATGGGGGTCGGTTCCTTCGTCTCATTTTTCCGTTACCTAGGCACCCAAATGATCCAGGCATGTCTTACTATAAGCTCCTTGCTCGTCGAGGTTCTGCCTAACATCTCACCCCCGACCCCTTAAAAAAATCCCCAAAAACAGATATGAGAGATGGTAAAATGTCGAAGGTCGACTGTGAAAAGGTTCCCGTGGAAGTCCGAGACCGTTAAATGAAAGGCTCCTCTATCCCGCAATTGAAAATTAAATATAAAAAAAAACGGGGCGAAAAAAAAAGTTCATGTTCATGGCTCCCCGCCACGTGACAAGCTGCGGCCAATAGGAACCCGGGCCGCGTCGTAAACTTGTATGGCTATGTTGTAAATTTTCATAAACAACAACGGATTTATGGCCCAGAGCTGGAGGGAGAGGGACGAGGGGAGAGAAAGAGACAGAAAAAGGAGGGAGGGAGGAGGGCAGGTCAGCGTCAGGCGCCATCTTACCCAGCGAGGAGGGAAAGCAGAGTTCAACAGTAATTTCCCTTCATCTGCAGCCTGTCCCATCTCGCATCCTCATAGCTCACATTCCCCAACTTCACTGTTTACCTAACCCCCATTATGGACTGTAACATGTCTCATTACATGCAACCCAATACTGGTCACACTGAAGGTCACATAATGGTAACTGTGAACACAATATTACTCGACCCAGGGCGCGATTACAATCCTTTTCTTGGATGGATATTTTTAATAACACGGTAAATATGGAATGAAACCAAATAGAGAGGGTAAAAGCATTTTATTAAATGATTGCGCGTTCACTTCATTTACAGGACAGACTACAAGCCTAGCAGACTTTGATTGAAAGCCAGCAGCATTTGCTCACTGTACTGGAATATTTCTCTGATTATAAAATGATGGCTATTGCCAGCTGGATAACGGTACATGTATTTAAAAGACTAATCTGTAAAGCTAGATATCCACAGTAGCCTACGGCACAATCGCTGACGGTATAGTGAGCGGGTGAGGAATCTGAGGTAGGTTACATGCAAAACTAAACAAATATTTGCGTCGATAGTTAAATCCTCACCCCTAGCAGGCGGATTAAAATCCATGTTAATTAAAAGGGGGAGGGGGAGGGAGAAGAAGAAACTCAGGAATTCTTTTATCAAAATCAGTCAAATAAAACATTTGCCTTTACCGGTTCAAAATAAGGCACATCAATTGTATGGTAGAAAACAGGAAACCATCAATTAAATCACCAGCTCAGTTCGTGTTTACATTTCCGTGTCAGTTTTTGAAAATTATAAGGTAAATACTAGGTCGTTTTTTGCTGAAGGAATGTTAACTCAGTAGTAGTTTTCTGTAGTCCAAAATGTGCCATATTTGTAGTACTCCTATGGGATATATGCGGAGGATATAAAAAGACAGGCTAGTTAGGGTAGGTAGTTAGTATTTGTCACGTGAAGCATTTTTAGTGCTGGTTTAAATATGAAATCCAGAAGAGCAGTGTAGTGTTTTAATGTGGATTACTGTCAAAAGATTAATAAGACTTAGTGCCTAAATGTTATATCAGAAGTTATATTCGATGCATACCAACACAATATTTAACACATTATATTTCTTTATTTTGATTTTCTGTCCGTCTCTTTTGTTACTTTTCAGTTGTTCCTGAGTCAACACGGCCGCTTTGGGTCTCTTCACTTTTGGGTTCCCTGCCTTCCGACGGTGCCTGACTATCACGGTGCTGTTCCTCGTTGCTCGGCTCGTCCTTGTGGTCCTTCTTCCACTTCATCCTGCGGTTCTGAAACCAGATTTTGATCTGTCTCTCTGAGAGGCAGAGGGCATGGGCTATCTCGATCCTGCGTCTGCGGGTCAGGTAGCGGTTAAAGTGGAACTCCTTCTCCAGCTCCAGCGTCTGGTGTCGGGAGTAGGTCTGCCGTCCTCGCTTTCGATTTGGATCTGTGGAAGATGAGATGCGTGAACAGAAATAACGTTATTGTAATGTGGGACTGTATTTGTATTCTTTTAATTAAAGTGTACTTAAAATTGGATCTTACAATAAAAACCAGCAGATTTAAATGTCTATAATTCATTTGTAAGTGCATATTTAATTGCAGCCTGTAATTACTCAATTACCACCTGCACACACGCATTCGCTAACACAACTTTTTTTTTAAAGCATCTTTGCAACAATTTAAAGTGGCCCTGCTGGGGTGTTTGGCTCATGCCTCCTTTGATACTTTGCATGCCTTTCCAATTAAAAGCCAGCCAGGCGCTACACACCGAAGAAACTACTTACAGCTCCCACTTCAAAAAATATTACTATGTTTCATTTTCATCTGACTTCCCCGTGTAGCGGCCAGTAGTGGCGCATATTGATCCAGGTTTCTGAAAATACCAGAGCCTCTGCAATGCAGAACCAATTAGAAAGGGGCTGCAGAGTGCAGGGGAGCTGATTTACACAACAGGCCGGTCTTTTTTTACAACCACAAAGGGGAGAAGAGGCTGTAAGAGTAATAGGAGTGCAGAGAAAACCCCCAGCGGCAAGGTCTCTGCGTACTGAACACACACAAGCGCTGGCCAAATGAATTTATGACTGCAGAACTCATTAGTTGCGCAATAAAAGTTTTACGATTCTTTCCATGCAACACCAATGGCTTCACGAAATTAATTGAACCACTAACGGCCAGTCTAAGTATCACAATGTTTTGTAAGCGCACTGACCCGGGGGCTTTGAAACAGCACATACCTGATACTCGCATCCAGGGGTACATCCGGTGTTGTTTGTCCGGCGACGAGGTTAGGGGTTCAGTCCCAGGGTGACAGCAGCTGTCGCTGAACAGGCGGCTCTGGTCAAACGGGCTGCAGTTTGACGTGTGTGCGTCCTGCCCCTGGCCATAGCCGCAGGTAAACACAGTATGGCTCTGGTACACTGTATTATTAACGCTGTAAACTCCAGAGAGGGATGGCGCAAATGCAATGGCCGCAGCAGTCCGAGTAGAGCTATGGTCGTCCCCACGGGGTCCGATGCCGCAAGAAGCTCGTTCCACGTTTGGGAACAGGGAACTGCCCGTCGTAGATTTGCTAAGAAGACCATCCACATAATAAGAACTCATATTTTTTTTCTCTCTGATTTGTTGGCCCAGAATCCTCAGTGTCGTTTTTACGAGGTAGTGTGATAGATGACAGCAATACACCCTAGATTTACACCAAACCCCATTTTTACTCTGGACCAAAGAACTCACCCATGTGACCCCGGCCTGGTCGCTCTCGTCCAATCAGCAGAGACGTGGTTTTATTATGGCACAGGACTGCGGAGTAGGATTAACACTTCAGACACATAAACACGCACACAGATATAAACACACATGCAAGAAATTCACACGGTCCCGATAAGCCGAGGGTAACTGGCTGAATTTAATTCTCATGGGTTTGTTTCGCCATATCATCACTAATCATCATTTTATAAGCTTTCTGCTTCCTATTTCAAGTACCTCAGTGAATCTATCTATCTATCTATCTATCTATCTATCTATCTATCTATCTATCTATCTATCTATCTATCTATCTATCTATCTATCTATCTATCTATC
>NW_005187431.1:1317714-1323725 GCF_000239375.1 Pundamilia nyererei
CTATCTATCTATCTATCTATCTATCTATCTATCTATCTATCTATCTATCTATCTATCTATCTATCTATCTATCTATCTATCTATCTATCTAGTAGTACTTAAATATTTCTAAAAGTATAGTATACTTATAGAAATAGTTTTTGATTATCTACCACATAAAAACATCTGTATATTTTCTTTTGATCTTACAAAATGGCTCGTGCCATTAAAACATATTTTCACAAGTTAGTTTTCATTATATTTGTCTATCCGTGCAATATAACCGGTTATTATTATTATAATCGTTGTTGTTGCTGTTGTTTTGTTATTGTTGGTAAAATTAGATTATATTGTTACCCATAAATGGGCAATAAATCACCACAAATCATGCTTGAAAAAATATTAATAATACTAAATTGAAAATATTTAGATTTCACTACTTTACCTTAAATAATTACGATTACCGTCTATAATAATGATCAGTAGTAGTAGTAATATTACGTTTTTAATTATTTAACTTTACTAATATCATAATGTAATTATTAACTAATATTGTTTTAAGGTAATAGTTTTGTTATTTTTAGCAATATTTTAAGTAATAATAATAATAATAATAATAATAATAATAATAATACTACGGATTGTAAACTTAATTATTCCGTGTGGAAAAAATCACATATTATATCTTATTTTAAACATATGCATTTTTGAAATAATTAATGAACAATTGAGCGGGAGGATGCAGATTTTAGCAAAGTCTTGCTGTTAAACTAATTATTTAATTTAAGGCGTTTACCTTTAAATACGACAACAGGACGACAAGAGTGAACACAGCGACTACTTGGGTGTGCAAGCAGTAATCCAGCAGCCACAGGCTTTTTCATTCCTCCCCGCAGAGCTGCAGGTTCATGAAGCAGCTTCTACACTGAGACTGTAAAAAGGTGTGAAATTATTCCTCTGGACTCTTAAAATGTTGCTACAGTTTGTTCCCAGTGCAGGCTCATTAGGGAGGGGGTGTTACAAAAAGCAGAGGGGTGATGTAGAACAGTGTCGCCACCCTCTGGTGATTCGTGGGGATTGCAGCGTTGGGGAGCAGCACTGCGCAGGCGTTGTTATTTTAATGCTGAATCCGATAGAATGCAGCAGATTAAGGAAAGGAGGATGTCACGGAGGTGACGTTTCGTTTATGTTGGGTATGATTTGGAGAAATGCTCCGGTGTTGCAACATACTCGTGTTTATAGACACAAGTCTCACTGCTGTGTCTGAAACTAGCTGTTCACTTTATTGCTACCTTTTCCTTTAGGAAGGCCCGGCAAAGGAGCAAGGGGCGGAAGGTTCCCAGGTAGAAACAAAGGATCCCTCCAAATGACCGTGAGTCCTGCGCGTCCCCGTCGAGGAGAATCCAATAAAACTGATCATTTCCGCTCGGGCCTTTTGTCCAGACCGCAGTCTCACAGAAAGAGAAGAAAAAAACAAATGGGTGCCATTCTGGAAGCGGCCTAATTGTGTCTGGACGGCCATAAAGCCATTAAAACTGGAATGCCAGACAGTATAGCAGACCAGGCGTTTTATTGCACTGTCTCTGGCCGAGTCTTTGAAGTTTGGGTCCATCTGCGCCCCCCCCCCAACGCGTCACAACAGCACTCCAGTTGTGGACTAAAGGACGACTTAGCCTCCAAGCAGCATAATCGATAGTTTCTGTACAGCCCCTTAATGAAAGCTGAATTACCTGCTCCTCCTGTCTTTGATCGATCAGGACACCATGCAACTGTAGCTCAGATCGGATTTGCTGGTCTCTTTGTGTCAAATATTTTCTCCAGCATGCAGAGACTTGAACCAGTCTTAACACTAAAATGAAGGGGCCATATTTTAAACTAGACCTACACCATTACTCCAAAGCCAGTTGGACAGTTTGACCTCAAAATGTGTGTGTGTGTGTGTGTGTGTGTGTGTGTGTGTGTGTGTGTGTGTGTGTGTGTGTGTGTGTGTGTGTGTGTGTTTAAACAAATTCCTAAATTTCCAAAATACATTTAAAAAGATGCGGGGTTTTTCCTCTTCTTGTAAATTGTTTAGCGCCGTCTGTGATGGCTCATGACAGATTAGCCTAAGCGCCCTTGTCAAATCTGAGCTGAGGAGAAACACATCGGCTGTATTATTTCGGGCTTCAGCAGTCGAAGCCCACGGTGTCTTTTTTGTTTTGTGTCCTCTCGCCTCGCAGCGCTTTGCACCCCATAAAAGGTTATAGCGGTAATTGTCTTTTATGGCTGTATACAGCTAACAACATCCTCTGCCAAGATGCAGCTATGTCCCCAACACACACACACACACAGTGTTCTAGGTGTGTTAGGTTTCACTGGTGTGTGTGTGGGTACACACTCTTTTTTTTGGGTGGGGGGGGGGAATTGTTTTTTGTTTTTTTGCTTTTTACAAATTAAAAATATTTAAGCAAACAAAAAAGCTCATTTTCACTAAGTATACAATCATCCAAATATAACTGATTATCATTACTCTATTTTTTGTTTCTGTATTTTCACGTGTCATAATTTTTGGCAGCGCAAACCAGCGCCAGCTCAGGCTTTTTTGTTTGTTTGTTTTTGCGTACCAAGAATTCAGAATTTCAAATATTATGAAAGCATGAAATGCAGACTGGCGTGGGGGTGCAGTGAGATATGAATGTAAGATACTTGTAGTCGCAGATATAATTTGTTTTATTCAATAAATAAAGTACAAATTACATTTGTGAACCAAAAGTCAGACGGTCAGCACGACCGCGAGGTATTAAAAATGAGTAGCTAGCCTACAGTGTTTTCTTCCATTTGCACTCACTAACAAATATTACGCTCTTTGAAAATGACTCCCTGAAATTCAGTCACACGAATCCAGTAATGCAAACAAATCTATTACAATCCACCACTGCAAAACAAAGGTCAATGTAGGTATGTAGGTAGTTGAAAGACATAGGTAGTCAATCATGTTATGTAATACAACTTCTAGCCTATCATATATATACTGAAATTTTGTAAGAGTTCTCAGGAGGTTCCTTGTATTTATGCGCCTATTTTACTCTGTTTTTTCCCTACAGTTTCTAACGTTAGATTCAAATTCAGTCAAAGGCTTATCCTAATAGTAAGAGAGAAACAACAATAAAATACTTTTTTTTTTACAAACTATACGCTCAGTTGGCTCTGAGACAGACAACAAATATAGCTACAATCCGGAACACAGAGAGCTAGAAACAGTCGTACACAAACAAGCACAGGGGCAAGGCCAACTAATACACTTTAACGAGGTATTAATTCAAAGCAGCACGAGAAAAGAACAAGTTAAAAAAAAACGAGGGTGAACTGTTAAAACTGTGCAATATAATGGTAGTTGCAAAGAACTAAAGCCCAACATGCTGTTTTTTTTTGTTTGTTTGTTTGTTTGTTTGTTTTTTACAAGACAAATAACCCTATAGCTGTTATTAAGAACAATATGACAATGTTGTTTAAAAACAGGGTCCAGCAGAGTTAAGAGCTCTTACACATCAAGCTCGCTATCAGTCTAATGCTGCTTTTGTCTAAGGTTCAGTCACTCGTCTTTCGGTGCGCCGTCTTTATTGAACTTCTTCATCTTCATCCTGCGGTTCTGAAACCAAATTTTAACCTGTCTTTCGGTGAGGTTTAGCAGCCTCGCCACCTCGTACCTACGGTCTCTGGTCAGGTAGGTGTTAAAGAGGAACTCTTTCTCCAGCTCCAGGATCTGGTGCTTGGTGTACGGACAGCGCTTTTTTCTTGTGGCACTCGCGTGGAGCCAGTTGGACACTGGGTTATCTGAAAAGAGTGGGGTGCGACACTGGTGTGAGGTCCTGAACTTCTGACTAACCATATATATATATATATATATATACAAATAAAGTAAAAGCGGATGTGCGCCTCTAAATTCTGCTATATCCACAGCTCTACAGCTCCCCGTCCATGTTTTTTCCCTTCTGCCTCCCTCGCTGCTCACGCTCACTTTAAAGGCTGCAAGAGGTTATCTAATACAGCAATGTGAGCTGGGCTATTAACAGCCCCCCATAAGGAAATGGCACGTTCAGAATGGCATCTGTTAGGACGCGCACCCCCATAAGGCACCCCAATCCTCACAGCTTCATGTTGTGCAAATGACATAAAAGACTCTGCTTTGACTTACTTGGATCCAGGCCCGGTTTCTCTTCCCCCTCTCCGCTCAAATCCCCTGCCTGGACGGAGAGTTCGTCCTTTTTCACCGGTGATGCTGACGCCACGGTGCCATTGGCGTATTCAGAGAGCAGCAGAGCCGTGTGGGATCCGGGCAGCCCTCCTTCAGCCCGCGCCCCCAGTCCCTCCGGTTTGATCCCGTAGTGATGGGTCGTCGGTAATCCGGTCAACGGCAGGGAACCGGACATGGGCTCCAGAAGCCAGGATTGATACCGGCCATCTGTATCTCCACCTACTGGGCCTTGGGGATGCCCGTAGTGGGGATGATACACAGAGGAGACGGTGGCTGGAAACTGAGCCGGGACGTGGCTCCAAGACGGCCCGAATACCTGGGGCTTGGATGGGAAGGTGCAACTCCCGACCTCGCTGTGGTCGCTGATGGAGGCATGCTGCCTGGCGTGCTGGAGCCCAGGACCGGAGGTGTACCTCGACACAGAGAGCTCCTCGCTCTCGGGGAGAATGAGGGAATCGACGTAGTAACTAGTGAGCGTTCCAGATGTCGACATGGCAGAAAAATTACACTTTCACATGTACACAGTCATACAGCGGATGCATGCAAAAGCGAAACGCGCACACACACCACACACACACACATACACACGCAGTAAACCCAGCCTCACAAAATAACAATGTGGAGAAATCAAGTAGCAACTTCGCTCCACGGAGAACTACAGTGGGAAAGTAATGGGGAGACAGGCTGCCATGCCATTGGGTAGCAGACACACGTGATCATAAGGCTGAACAATAAAGGATAAATCAATCCCTACGGTCATTAAATACTCACCCTCTCTCCTATAACAACTTCGACTTTTTAAGAATTATCAAGATTTGAGCAGGAACCACTATGCGAGATGAAAAATATGAATGAATAAAATAAATGACACCGGGCTCCTTCTTATTGGCACTTGCTGCCGTTCCAATCCCCTCTCGGTTATCCAAAACGATACAAAATGTATTTGGAAGCCTTCTTTTACGAGACATTTTATAGGACACGTAAGCACCCTACGATCGCTGCTCACCAAAACGCATTTTAAACAGCACCACATCACAGAAACTTTGCAGCTCAATGATCTGAATAAGACTATCTAGTGAATTATGAATCGTTTTTTATAACACTTTATAACAGTTTTTCTCCCCTCACAGGCCATACGCTTTCGTCTGCAGGTTTTTCTTTGCTACAGCTTAAAGCATTAAATACATATCATAGGCGCAAAAAGCTAGCCAATAATGAAACATACTTAAGTCTATTATGAGGATGAGTAGTTTTCAGTTAAACGTTGTATTCCTATGTGAGTTAAACCTTAAGCGCAGGCTACATGGAGAATTCTCGTATAGGGTTATTTTTCTACCACAATCAAGCTTCCTGCCTACGTCAGGTCACTGTACACGCTGGAACTAAGTCTCTGGCGCCTAATTAACCTCATTACAATACACGAAGTTTCCATGAAATTAACGCTTCTGCAGGAGTTTGTGTATTTTTTCTCAACAAAGCTATAGTGTTAAATTAACTATGTAAAACTACATCAATAAACGTGTCGTTATTTCTAGAGAATTGAAAGAATGTTTTGTTTTTCAATTTTTTTTTGTAAATTACTTTTTTTTTTAAAAGAATAATAACAGGGTTTCTTATTTGAGCATTTTTAGTGGATTTATCAGTTACGCTGAAATAGAATTTAATAATATATTAATTTAATAATATATAAATAATAGATATATTTGTTTCTTGACAAATATAAACATATCGTGCCGTGAAGCAGGCCTAGTGTGTGTGTGTGTGTGTGTGTGTGTGTGTGTGTGTGTGTGTGTGTGTG
>NW_005187431.1:1323745-1343579 GCF_000239375.1 Pundamilia nyererei
GTGCATGTCTACAGGGATTTGTACACACTGTGCTTATGTGTGTGTGTGTGTGTGTGTGTGTGTGTGTTTGTGTGTGTGTGTTTGTGTGTGTGTGTGTGTGTGTGTGTGTGTGTGTGTGTGTGGGTGTGTGTTTTGGTTTTTAAGAAGAACAGCGAAAATAGAAATAAATTAAATGCATATTTTTTTGCTAATTTTGAAATAATCCGCTGGATTCAAACACGCTGGCCAAAACTTTAGAAATTATAGAAGTGGTTAACTAATAAATAATATATGTAATTATTATTTTAAAAAATACCAGAGCCTCATTCTAACCCGTTTATTATTTACACCGCCGTTATCACTTAGTATACGCCTGTATCATCACTACCATCAACAAATTATCTGTAATACCAGCTAGGTGCCAGGGCGTCGGTGTAACGTTACTCTTATATGCAGCTAAGAATAAATGCAATGTGGTGTTTGTGGTTTCCCCCTTTTAAAAGGAAATGGCGCGGGGAATGTCCTGCACCAGGATACATTTAATATGCTGTATTTTCAGTTTTTTTTCCCATATAGAGCTTAACACAGAATTTATTTGTGTTTTTAAAAACATGGTGCTGTAAGCTTGTCGTGTCCAGTAAATCCTAAATCTGCGAATTTAACTACTGCAGGTTTCAAAGTAGCAACCTTGAGTTTTCACATACTGCATGCCCGTTTTTTTTTTTATTACCCGCAAATAAAGTGAGAGCTTGGCCAACTCCCCCACAAGGCCACAGGCAATTCAACACGTAGAAATTATCTGCTCTCTGCTGATGCATCTAAAAGAGGAACACAGAAGAATGCACAAGGTGTCCATAATTTGCTTTCTAGATGCGGGCTATCACTTCGCTGGTACTTGCACAATATTTGGCTAGACATCAAACAAGCCGAAGGGGGAAAGGAGCGGCTGTGCGCCTATTTGTGCACTAAAAGTTCGAATAGACAAACACCTTCAGAGCAGGAAAAGACGGCACTATGCCAATGGCTCTAAGGCTGTAAACCTAAATCAGGGTGTTTTTTCACTCAGTTTACCGCAGGGGCTATTCACTTCTTTTGCCTCTGCAGATAACAGCCTGTCTGGCGGATCTAAATATCACCATAAAGCCCTTCCCCTCCTTTTGTCTGAGCCACTATTGCGCAGTGGAAGCATCCGGTCTCATTGCCCACGGAGGTCGCTGTTGCCCCATTCACCTTCCCCTTCCCCTCCACTGCAGTGGTCGTAACCGAGGCCTTGTCTGGCGTGTCTGCGTCACTACTACTCACGAAAAACACTCACGGCTTTACCCTTAATCCCAAGTCCACAATGTATAATGCAACTCAGCTTTGATCACGTTGATATTCAGCACACGTGCCCATTCAGACGTATTCTAGCAAGAGAAAGAAAGAAGAAGGAAAGCAAAGCAAGTGGAGGACTCCAAAGAAAGCACTACGGAAGACAGGTTGAGCTTGTACACAACAGCCAGCCACCCCTCCCTGATTTCCACATAGGAAGGTTTGTAACGTGTCACCAACACACCGTTCCCCACTTTAAAAAAAAAGAAAATCTCACCCTCTTTATCACCCAGATTTGCTTCACTTTCGGTTTCGATGTATGTAACTGGGGCAATTAAGACAGTTTCATGTTGCAGAGTTAGAAATGGACCCCAACAACATGAAACTACCTAAACCACTCGACAGTCGATCCGGGCCTCGAGAGAAAGCACAGCCAGCCAGTTCATAATGCACCGTGGTCGTCGCTTCGGTCATCATGTGTTCAAAAAAATGTACTGAGAAAGCCACAACAGTGTTTGATGGGCTGTATGCACTCCAGTGAACCCGCTGCAACAAGGCGCAAAATGGACAAATGTACAGCAATGAATGAACTTACCGCGATCCTCGCGTTAATCCCAGTTATTCCCAGACTTGAGCAGAAATCGTGTTTTATCCACAGTGTGTTTGCATAGTTCAGTTTTCTAGCTGTGAGCCGGGCCTCCTCTCCGTCCGAAAGACTCTCTCACGACTGAAGCAGCTCTTAGAGGAGAGGGAGAAAGCTCATATACCAGCCAGTCATAAAACTCTACAATAGCCGGCTGGGTATGCAGCTAGACGGCTTATAGCCTAATATCTTAATTATTTCCGATGGCCAGTGCAGTAGTGCTTAGAAACAGTTTGTTGCTCAGCTGCTACAAACACACACACACACTCAAAAAAAAATTTAATAAAGAAGGAATATCAAGTGTAGGAGCCTCTGTTATTTTTGAACTTTACATTTTAAAGGCTTATTTCCCCCTCCAGCCTCTCTCTGTCCCTGTCTCCTTCTATAGAAAAACATACACGAACACAGAAAAAATTCAAACGGCTTCGGTTCAGTGCGAGCTGATAATTTATTAAGCATTACACAAAAAAACACATTGTCATATGTACACAGAAATATACAAAAAGGAACATTCCTCCTTCACTTTGCAAACTGTTTTCGTGTAAACGCCCTCAACGCGAACGGAGTTCCAATTTATACATTCAGCTCATACATAGTTTAGACTTATAGTACTACATTTAATGGTCACAGGGTGAAGGATTTTTTTTTGTCATTTCTCCCTGGTTATATAAGGGCATTATATTCCAGATTAGTTTAAATTTGCTTCGAAAAAATAAAAATATATAAAATAAAAACTTCTTATCATGCAGTTTAAAAATTAAATATTTTTTCAAAATTATTTCTAAAAATTTAGATGAAAAAGATGATTTGCCCCGTCACTTTCCAGGGCGCAGGTCCATGTGTGTGTGCATGTATGCGTGCGTGTGTGTGTGTGTGTGTGGGGGGGGGGGGGGGGGGTTCACTGCACTGATTTAACTGCACTGACGACACTACCCAAACATACGACGGAGGTGTCGGATCAACAATACAAAAAGAAAATATGAAAAGAAAAACACAATCAGGGGTAAAAACAGAGTCAAAAACATTCAGATGATCCTTTTTTCCTTTTTCTCAGTAGCTCACAGAGGACGTTTCATTGACATTAAGCGTGTTTGGAAATTAAAGGACGCTGCACCCCACGGTGAAACGAGTCTTTGTGTGGACAAGGAGGTGTGGGGTGGCGAATGTAATTTATTTCACCTATATATCTTGTTTTTACATTTTATTTTACTTCTCCTGTGTCATCGTGATTCTCTCGTTCATCACGAAAATCCATAGTTGGAGGTGAGTTCCCGGATCCTGTTTTCCCTCGTCATTTTCTTCAGCTTCATCCTGCGGTTCTGGAACCAGATTTTGACCTGTCTGTCCGTCAGGTGGACGCTTTTACTGATCTCTAGGCGGCGCTCTCGGGTCAGGTACATGTTGAAGAGGAATTCCTTCTCCAGCTCTAGTGTCTGGTGCTTGGTGTATGGACAACGTTTCTTACGGCCGCTTTTTGCTGTCAGCCAGTTGGCCGTGCTTTCACTTTTTGTGTCTCCTAAAGAAAATGGTAAATAAACGGGTTTACGCACTGTAAACATGAGAAACTCCACTGTGTGTAAGAGAGAAAGGCAGACAAAGAGCATAGTTTTTTTAAAATCTATGTTTGCATTGCGCTCATATTAAAACAACAGGCAACACTTTACCTTAAATTCCCTATATTTGGTAAGCAGTGCATTTAATAAATGTTTTATGACGTGTTAAAATGTGGATGTAAGAGTTTACTGATGAACTACATTTGAAAACTTGACATTATCTAAATAGATAATGAGTGACCTTATAATAAAACACGACTGCATGCTTGGAGTGGAGAATAAAACAGACTTAACATTAGCTGCATATTAACAGAGTATAAGAGTGTTATAAACCAAGTCATAAATGTTTCTGATTATAAGTACGAAATGAAAGGATTAGTCTGTGTGTGTGTGTGTGTGTGTGTGTGTGTGTGTGTGTGTGTGTGTGTGTGTGTGTGTGTGTGAGTCGGAAAGTATAGTTTGTTTGTTAGATTCATCAGACTTGCAGTTGACGTTATAGCAACATATGCAAAATTTTCCGCCAATCGTAAACAGGGACACAAACATTATGCTGCTATCATAGATGGATGCAAATTACAGAAACGTTATAGCACTGGAAAAACATAAAAGCCTAAATAATAAATTTAGGCCCTTTTTTATGCAGCAGCCAACAACAACAAAAACAACACTGGATAAAGCTGCAGGTATTTAACGTGCATCGTATAATAAGTACTTCATTTCATATTACTCTGTAGGTTTGTATTATTAAATTTGTTGTGCTTGTTTAACGACAATAAAGAGTTTCATGTCACTCTGTAGGTTTGTATAATCAGGCAAAATTAAATTTGCCCTCATAATCACTGCTTCTCTCTTTTAATTTTACGCAGTACAATTTCTGTCTATTCATGAAAAAATGCACGCTTATTTAAGGGCGTTCCTCTCGCAGAATCTTGTCTTTATAGCATAAGAAACAACGAGATATGCAAAAGCAGTGTTTACAGACCTGTGTCTTCACTGTCACCTCACCCTGACCAGTAAAATAAAACTTGACAGGTGTCATTAAAAAGCCCCACTCTACCTGAACGCTAACAAAACAAAAGTGCGCAGACGAACCGTGACATTACCTTTATTAGACTGTACTGCTCTCTCTTTGTCGTTCTCCTCTGTTTCTTCAGCTGACGAGGCGTCTCCATCCGAGGAGTCGCGTGCCTCCTCGGTCCCAGTCGCAGCGTGAGGCTGCAGGTCTGCGTTTCCCGAGGACACGGGCCCCTCGGTGTTCCTCCCCTCCTGTGCCGTGGCTGGAGCAGAAGTCGAGGTTGGAGGTGTGTGGAAGCGAGCTGGAGCAGTGGGGTGTAGGCCAAAATGGGAATGGGAAGGGTTCGACTGGGGGCCGCTGGAGTTGTAAAGTTTATGAGAATGTGCGTGCGTCTGAGACAAGCGGAAGTAGCCCGGCACAGGCACTGAGCCCCCGCCGCCATCGGTAACTGTACAAGAACTCGACCCTTGGCCGGCTCCAGTTAACCTTGAATATGTGAGATCTTCTGCGGTGGAGGCTTTAGGACACTTCGCCTGCTCGTACAGGCAGTAGGTGCTCTCTTCCTTTATATTTTGCGGGAACGAGCAGGGCGCGACCTGAGGACCTACCGGGTGATCTTGGTCCATCCGACATGACCTCTGTGCGTCCATCCACATTTCCATGGTGGACATGTAAGCGCCCGAGGCGGAAACCACGTTTTGTGGACCCACCTCGCTCCGCTTACCCATACCTGGGAAGTATCCATAGTTGTGTAGTCCGTAAGGCACTTCTGTGGCAGTGCTGTGAGGCACGCACAATGCGCTCCCGGTGTAGTGACCTCCGCCGCTCTCGTTGCGGCCACTGATCAGAGAATCCACTAGAAACGCATTTCCTGACGGGCTGTCCGAACATGACATTATTGTGGTGTATTTTGGCGAAGAGAGAAGGTAGCCCTTTCTGGCTGACATTTCTTGTGCAAAACATGCTGGATATGATTAGAGGCACCCCCTCTCCGCCGAGCAGACTGTGAAACCAATGGAAAAGCTGGAAGATGGGCAGTCCCTCCCACTCTGGGGCTACGTAACGATATCCATCTTGGAGCTGAGGCAGAGAAAGAAGACAGCACAGCAATCAGTGCCTCACCTCTTCTTATGCGCTACCTTGAAGTGACGAGGTGCAACACGATTCAGAAGTTTTAAAACATCTGTCTTTGAATTGTGTAATTCGTGCATGTGTTCTTTAGAAAAGCTTTGGAAGCATTATTTCCATTGCACAAGTACACAAAGGCCTGAAGCACTGACTTCCACTTTCCAACAAATGCAATGCAAATCAAATGTTAGCACAACGCTTAGCTATACAGGACAGTAGGACGTGCTATATGTATAACCTGCCAAGCCCCTGAACGATAAAAGTGATGTAAGTGGGAAAATATAAGCAAATAATACAATTTATTATACAATTTCGCTTTAAGCCGGTGTGGCTTTAAGGTGTCAGGTCAATTTAAAACGTGTGAGCCTTCTGAAACCCATCAACAAAGACACAAGACAAAGCTTAACGGTAATAAAGTCTTTTTGACTGTAGGGAGAATGCGCCTTTGGCAAAATGTCTTGTTTTATGTTGTCCATCCTGCAGCCCAAAGCAAGTCTGAGCTCCTCTGCAATAAAAACAGAAGTGTTTGGAATATTGTTGCCTACAGATATAGTGATTGCTATCAAACATGCGGAAGATAATGCCTCTGAAAAGTTCATATTTTCATTTTAGTCCGGATCGTTTAGTTGTACTGTTCTAAGTCACTTTGTACATGTTTGTAGCAAAATCACTTTTCACTTGAGAGTTTGGGCAAATATTAAATTCTTGGAAAATTCGCGAAGATTAACAAAGCAGTGCTGCGTGACAAAGAAAACACATTGTCGATGGGTCTGAACGCAACTGAAGAATGCACAAATACATAGAAAAAAAATTAAAATAATTAAATCATTTAAAAACCAAATTTCTAAAATTCCCTGTCATTCTACTTTCCATCCAACAAAGCCTCTGAAGGCACTTTCTTAATTTTATATAAATCCTGTGTCCATATAATTTTAAATTTTACACTAAGAACATGAACACATTTTTTTTTCAATCTATCAATTTCAAATTAGACAACGCAATAACTATGCTCTTTGTCTGTTTTTTTTCCAAAAACGCAAAATATAGAATGTATTTAATTGTATCCAAGTAATCATTACGGGCAACATGTGAAAAGGTCAAGCCTGCGTGTGCTTTTGCTCAAACGCTACAAATGATATCACCATGCAGCACTGCGCTGTTTGGATTCCTTTCTTACAAACATTAAAAAAAAAAAAACTCAAAGCGGACTTCAATACGCAAATTTACATTCGTTAATCTGCCAAAATATTGATCACGTTGTTGTGAGGGAAAAGTCCCTTTGCGCCACAGTAAAGCCGACATAAAGCTTCCACATTCACAAGCCATCCTGTTTGTCCAATTTGGGACAATAAGGTCCACAATAAAACTCTCCTTCCATCTTGTCGTGTCCTTGGCCATGTGCACTCCATTGCTCTGTCTCCAGGTTGAAGTTAATCTTGGCCAGCTTTGCCATTACCAGGCCCAGGTGGCCCTTACAACCCCCCCAGTTTGTTTTGCAAAAAAAAAACAGAAAGAAAGAAAGAAAGAAAGAAAGAAAGAAAGAAAGAAAGAAAGAAAGAAAGAAAGAAAAAAAAAGAGGAAATTCGGGAGTTATTCATAAATTGAGCCCATTTAGGTTTTCTGTCATTTATATGTACACTGACTTGGAGTTTTACCGAGTCACGGCGGACGTTTGTCAATCGCTGCTGCTCAGTGCGAGCATACTTCAAATTACTTAAATGACTGAGGCTGGATGCGGGTTATTTATGCGCATGAGAATATAATGCAATGGCCAATTTGAGAAGAAAATGATCTATTATGGAATTGTATTTTTTTAAAAGGCGTTTTGAGATTTCAGAATAAAGGCCGTGAGCGGCCGGAGCGTTTGTGTCCGTTTGTAAAATTTCCCCCAAAACATAAAATGAACCACAACACTGTTAGCCCAGTGACACAGATAAACGAACAACAATAGGTTTAAAATCATGTGCGCTTGTCCCCACAGTGGCCTGTTGCACGTGGGACACATGAGCCAACAGGGAAACCAAATACCTCAATTAATTATGTGTGCCTGGTATTAAAGTGTTTTGGCCCGCACACTTCATGATGTTGTAGTGGCACGGGGGCCTATCGATACCGTTGTGTTGCAGTTATTAATTGTAGCTATTAAATCTTCATTTTCACAGCTGCCCGGCTATTATATCCTGAACACAGTTTAGTCTGACCACTGGCTTTGATCGGGCCCATATAATCGTGGCCGAAGAGGCCGTTTGAATCGTATCATGTTCGTCCCGAGTGCAGTTATGAACAATAACGCGGCGTTTTATTACGTCCAAGCGGAAGCATTTATTTTTCACGAGAGACAAAGGAGAGAGAGAGAGAGAGAGAGAGAGAAAAGAGACTGGGTCCACACGCATTAGGGTTTAGAATAGCCACTCGCCACTTGGACTGAGACAGAATAGCCTCAAACCTCAGCCCTATAGTGTCTGTTACAGGAAGGAAAAGGAGACGCGATTGCTGCCCTATCGCAATCAAATCGACCTTTTTAATCACAGCTTTGGCACGTAGACAGGGAATTCTGTGTTTTGGAACGACGTCAAATGATTTTAATGGATTCCTTTAAGAGGAAGAGCACGGAGGAGAATGATCACAGAGGCGACTACTGTGATTTAAGATGAGCTGCATTAGTATGTGAAAAATAAAACCGTTTGTTTTCCTTCCAGCACCCACTGCCTAGTTTGTGTCATTAACGTCCGAGCTGTGTCCACCTTTGTCTAATAATTAAGGCAGAGTTTTCCGAAATACAAAACATTTGTGGTTAGACTTGGGAGGGGTTGCAGATCTCTCCAGGTACAAGGCGGCTATGCTACACTCCAACCATTAAAAAGTTCTAGCCCAACAAAATGAATAGCACATGCAGCATGAAGCCTTGGCACAGATGTGCTGCCTTATTAGGGCCCCCAGGAAGACTTTCTCTAGCGCGTAAGCCTTTGGGCACCAGAGGAAAAATGTGGAAACTAAACTAAAAAAAAAGAGGCTCTTATCTCGGACTAACAGGGCTTGCATGCAAGGCAAGAATTCAAGCGATGAACAATTGGTTTTCTTTAGTGCAGAGCAAAACTATTCAAGGTCCAGGCTTCCCGGGCGACTTTTACCTGTTTGCTTTTAAGGTGAGTTTGGAGATCAAAAGATCCAGGGCCGTGACATTGGTCCCAATAGCGCCGCCCGGTGGTAGAAGAGTCCAATCCCAAGTGCAGCCTTTTCCTCAGGAATGATTTGAGGTGGATAAACCACGCTACAGGGAAAAGCCTCTCAAATGAAGCCGGTGCAGCGAGCGAGCAGAAGCTTTTCCTATCCGTCCTCTGCCTGTCGTTGCTGTCGCCTCCTTGGTAACACAGTTAATAACCTTGGGTCTCAGACGGTTTATTGCACTGCACTCCAATTGTACAAATGCTCCAGACTCTCAGACAGCTTTTATGGCCGCGTTGCTGCGGCAACGGGGAGGATGTCCCGTAATTAGGGACGGAATTCCAGCGCGCAGTAAAGGATGCGCAAGGCAAGGCCGGACTATGGCAGCGAGAGGCAACCATAAACTTCAGCCTCTCTCCCTGAGTTTATGGCCCTTTTGACTGTCATATATGAACGCCAATGCGCTGCGGCTAGCTCCCATAAACACAGCGATAACAACAGCAAATATGGCGACCCTCGCCAAAGGAGACTCCAGTTGGAGAGGGTTTCCAAAGCCAATCAGCAAAATGACAGTTTGCGCACACGGACAGACACAAGCAGAGAGAAAAGATTCGAGAATAAAGTACACATGGTGCAATATGCTGGCAACAATAAATATGACTGTGACAGATAAAAGGTGACCTATACGCTATCTGCAAAGATTCAGTAACAATGATTTCCTTTAGATGGAATGCAAGAATTGCAAAATATGTTATATAACTCAAAATACAGCAAGGGAGACTGAAAAATGTTTGGAGAGCACAGCAGCACAAACATAATTTAAGTATCGATTCAGGTTTATTATTGTTTTTA
Source organism: Pundamilia nyererei (assembly GCF_000239375.1). NCBI lineage: Eukaryota > Metazoa > Chordata > Actinopteri > Cichliformes > Cichlidae > Pundamilia > Pundamilia nyererei. Next base: position 1,333,392 of record NW_005187431.1, read on the forward strand.
TATTTGTATATTTGTGTTACCTATCTAAACACACAGCTGGCAAAGACTCTGAATTGTTGGGTATTTATTTAATGATTTATTGATTTTGCTTCATTCACACAGGAGGAGTTTAATCTGCAGTAGTGTGGTAGAGAGTGTGACTGTTTGGTTAATATTTCGTATTTTAGCCTTTAAATTCACTGAAAGTCATTGTTTCCGCTCAATGTGATTGCGCTGTAAGTGTGAGATATATACATATATACATACATATATATATATACATATATACATACACACACACATTGAAAAAGCAAAGTCACTGACAAAATACAAGTCAAGTTGATTTTCGGTAATATTCCACTTTTTATTATTTGGAAATATAATGATATAATGATGATACACAATATTTCGGGCAGACCAAGCAGTTAAATTCAGTGTGATCATCCTGGCCAGCCTCGCCCTGACGGTACATTTGAAAATTAATCTTTTTAATCTTCATCTTTCTTTTTCTCTTCTTTTTTTCTGTTTTATTTAAACGACAATTATCAAGATTCAAGAATCGTGAACTGAAAATCTTGTTTAAAACGAAGGGGCCCACCGCGTAAGGTTACCTGTTGTGAACATCTCGGGGCGTGTACCTCAGTGCAAATCCACACGGACCCATCGACCTGGATTATTAATACTGGATTGATAAAATCAAAAGAGACATCTTAGAATTGATTTGGAAATTGAAAGATACGCAAAATACAAAATTAGTCTGCTAATGCTTGGTTTGCAGGGCACAGAAAATACGACAAAAGCTCGTTTTGAGGTCAGCTCAGACTACAACATGGGATCCCAGTAGTCAGCGTGTATTAACCGATTTTAGCTTGGATAGCCGTGGCATCAAAGTAAGATGGTAAACGAGAGGCTACAAAATAAATAAGCACACAAAACAAGAAAAAACCCACATCATTGTCATCCGTCGGATTCATTATTTGGTCACACCAATATAGATTCGGTTGGCAAGATATTCACCATCAGCCTAAATCCACAAGTTTTCTGATTTGAAAAACAGGAGAAAAAAATCAGATCTTTTGAGTACAAAATACACTCGATCAGTCAATTCATTACGTCTTTTTTTCTTTTCTTTTTTTTCTCGCGCGAAAGGAAAATGAAGCGTCTTAGGTCGCATTATGAACAAGGCCTTCGCAAACACAGTCTTGGCGATGTCAAAAAATCTACATTTTCAAAAGTGAGACAATGAGGAGCGAAATCAAAGTCCGCGGACCGCCTCTGTTCGTACTCCCTCTTTGTTTGAGTATTGCAGATCACAAGATACTGTTGTCCTCGAACTTGAAATTAACCATCGAGCAGTGCTGCTGCTGCTGCTGCGGCCAATGTGGTACACAATGTACACGGGGAGAGACACAGCCAGGCGAGTCAGTCAGTCTGTAAACGTAACCAGTCCCACAAGCAGAGGACTAATGGAGCTGTGGCCGTCTTCTCCCCGACCCCCCTAAAGCAGAGGATTGGACGTATAATATTGTAATCTGTCTCTGTTTAGTTTCTTCTCCTTCATGCGACGGTTCTGAAACCAGATCTTTACTTGTCGGTCGGTCAGGTTGAGCATCCGAGACAGTTGCAGCCGCTTCTCCTTGTTTATGTACACACTGAAAAAGAATTCTCTTTCAAGTTCTCTGATTTGATATTTGGAATAAGGGCATCTTTTCTTCCGGGTCCTCTGTCCACCTGAAAGCCACAAAAATAGAAGAGGGAGAAGAAGAAATACAGGCGTCACAGAAAATCTAAACACTTCAAATTAGCCGTGACTATTTTACAGAAAGAGATTTATACGGGTGGGATGTCGCCCAGATTACGCATGAGAGGATTTCCTGAACATGAACCATTAATAACATATTTCCCATTTCAACCTTTCAAGTGTCATATATACTGATATTATATTACACTGGAAAGATTACCAAGCCATTCGCTGCTGGCTCACTAGACAATACACTTGGGCTTTGACCTTTACTAGCAAGTGAAAACAACAAGTTCACTTTAAAGTAGACGCCTCTGGTAGACGCAGGTAAATGAGACTCTGCTGCATTGAGTTTTACGTGAAAACTATTTTGGTTTGTTTGTTTTTTGTTTTTTACAGAGCAAATAAAGGGGAAATGTACAAGTATGAACAGCAGCTCCATGCTAGCTTTAACATAAGACCTCGTGTGTGCTAAACCTTAAACCAGAGGCACCACCCTCATTACATGCAAGGGGTCTTTTTAACGCTAAGAACCCGTGAAACAAGCACGGTCATAATAAGTGGATATAATCAACGCGGATCTGTATACCACCTCATTGCTGGGCATTACTGGGTATATATATATATATATATTGGTAATATATTATATATATATTATATATATATTATATATATTGGTAAACATCGGGGAGTTTTACAGAAAAATATCCGCCTTGGTGTCTTTCACGGCCAATTTCAACTCCAAACACGTGATCCTGCAGTTTATAACAAAGTTTTGTTGGGGGGTGGGAAGGGGGTGGGGGGGTCTGCAGGCCCTCTATAAACCTTATATGCTTATAAAACAGCATATAAAATGTTTAACAGCGGCGCGCAAGATTGCAAACTTTCTCTCATAACCGAGGCGCTGACTTTAATACGTACTGCTGCCGCCGGTTTTCTCCTCATTGTTGCCGGAAGACAACTCCGGGCTGCTCGTTTCATCCCGCTGCTCCTTCGACTCGCTGTCCAGGCACGATGGCGCTTCCTCCTGCACGGAGCCGGGAGGCTTGGTCGCCGTTTTGTCCCCTGAGTAACCATTCGCGGAGGAGCTCTCCGACGCGTTCCCGTACGCCGTCTCGTAAAACTGGTCGAAAGCTTGCGGCAGCACTCCATTTCTGCCCACATTCCCATAGAAATTGGTGGCAGCGGAGCCAGCACTCGCGTGGTGGTGGTGGTGGTGGTGGTGGTATGCGGCAGCGGCGGCTGCTGGGCTGCTTTTACCGAACATGTCCCCTACGACGGCGGATTGAGCTGACAGGCAGTCCCGGTGTACCATGTCCTCCGCGCTGGGGTAGCACTGAGGCAAGTTCCCCCGGTGCGGCCATTTACCGGATGCATCAATGGCTGCATAGTCCCTGAATGTCACTTCTCTGACGGGTTGAACCTGCGGGAGGTTAGAGGAGTAGGAGTATGTCATGGGGCGGGTGGACGGGGTCTGTGACAAAAACGATGGAAGACCGGAGAAATCAGCGCCCGCCGACACATAATACGTGCAGCTGGGCAGATACATGTTCGATCCGACGGGGACCCTTTCGTCAAAATCCATCATCGTATTCACCCACTTCTACAACTCTCTGCTGGGCTACGATTCCTCTATAACCGCCCTGAACATGGCTCTGAAGCGCCGTGCCTCTTGCCTCTTTGAAGCAGGTTCGCTAAGCAGAAATTGGGAGACGTAGGCTGACGTGGAGAGTCATCTCCATCCACTCCACGGAGGAGGAGGTCACGTGACCGACCACACGGCAGAAATTGACAGATTTTCAGGCCCCACTTGTGTGTGCGTGCAGTGTGTGCGCGCGTATAGTGTGTGAGCGCGCGCCACGTCGCGCGTGCGCTTGCAGGAAAGAGTGTGTGCGTGTAGGAGTGTAAGAGACATGACTGCTGTGTGTCCTAAAGCTTGACATTGGTGCTTTTATCGCCATGTTTGCTTAAAAATAAATTCCTAAACATGCAACCGTGTCAGGAGAATGATGAACCATAAATGGATGCTGCCTGTTGCAGTCAAAGTTTTATGCAGTCTATTTACACCTCAGATGCTGAAATCACTTTTCAGTCTTTCGGGGGGAAATGTGCATGAAGACTTGTTTAATAGCAAAATGAAAAAAAAGAAGGATCATGAACACTACATTGTCCAAACTATCTAATATAAACTATATAACTCGAACAACACATTATCAGAGGAAGAAAACATCTTATTTGTAAAGTCCGCTTTTAGAAATGTCTGAGTGGTCATCATTAGGTGGCTTTTACGGCACAGCATTTGGCTGAGTGGGCATTTGGTTATCAGGGTCATGTTCAAAGTAGCGGCTAATGTTTCAGCTGGCCACAGCCTTGTCTTAGAACCATTATAAGACCAAACTGGAATTTTGACAGGATAAATTCAAAACGTCTTTAAAATAGGTAGCTCGAGGAACAGTTTCTAACTTCAAGACATAAAACACACAGTGTGTGTACAAAACCTTGTGCCATTAATGGATTATCAAATAATAATATTAAGACGTTTACTTGAAATTATTGTGATAGTTAATACGTACCCTCAACATTAGAAGAAACTGACAGATATTCCGCAAGCAACAGCGATCAATTGTTGAGAAAAAATACTCATCAGCTGAAAGGTGCAGTCTGTTGCCTAAATATAGAATGCTTCAATCTCCATATTTAATTAGCTTGTTGCTGAATAACAACATTGTTCCATTTTTAACGGGTTTCGCCTCGCTCTTCTGCTTTGCTTCAAGTTAACAATTTTATGCATCTGCTGGCAGCTTTTAAAGTTGCAACAGTCAAACTTGCTCCACTTTTACGCATGGCGATCTCGCAGCATTTTGGTCCAAATATGTATCCAAATGTGCTGTTAAGCAAGAAGACGGCGTCCAGAAATTTACATGACATTTAGATATCATTATGTACTGACAAATAATAACTTCCACCAGTTCCGTGATATTTTTACTCAGATGAACAACGAAAAACATTTACGTAAATCTCACCACCGTGTAAAATCGTTTCTAAACACATATTAATGGATTGTTTTAAAATAACAGCGCTGTCAGTATTTTTACAATTATAGCTCGGAACATGTTAGCAACTAATGTACTCTATGAATATTTTTAAGTATTGGATGTAGATAATCCAAATGGTTAAGATTGTCATATGGAGAGAAAACCTACAGACAGAGGTCTATTCCTCACAGAAACTAAAGTAAAACAAGATAAGAAATGTGTTGAATCCTGTGAAATAAATTTCTGCTATTTGAATTGGGGAAACACGCCACAGTGCACATTCCCCGGCTCCCTGCTCTGAGGCCACCGTGGAGCTTGTTTTGGAGAGGCTGCAACTTGACTCTAATGTGCTGTGAATGAGAGACCTGAGCTCGGATTAAGACCGCCGCGGCTGGTCTGCCCCCACTGCCCAATGTGCATATAGGGATTCGAGGGGCTCTTGATGGCACATGTGAAACATGACCTTGAAATATCATACATACTAATAATACTGTGCGAGAACCAACTAATACTAGAACCCAGCGATTGTGTCAAAAAGAAAAACGGAAAAAACCTGATATGAATCGTTCCAGACCCTTACAGGCAGTTTAATATGGATAAATTGCAGGGACACAAACAACTCGAGTGTCTTTGCGGTCACACGCTCCGCCTCTCGGTCAATCCAGACAAATTCTAAGAGTTGTGCCGAAGCTTTTAAGCTGTAATTGAGGACAGGATGCCCAGGAAAACCAAAGCCAGCACTGCACAGACCTGGGTTTTTATAGCTCCTATAGTATTCTTGTGCGCCTTTCCCCTCAAGCCAGACAGACACCACAAAATCGGTCAAGCGTGATAGGAAGTCACCACCTACACTGACTCAAAGTCAGCAGCTGGGGAATTTCAGCAACATAGAAACATGTGTCTGTACACAGCTAAGGTAAGAGTTCTCCTTTGAATAAATCGGTATTTCTCTAAGAAATGTCTAGAAATATTACAATTTTTGTTAATTTTAACAAAGACAGTGATCATAAAACAGTTGATACAAGTGAGCTGAGAGCCAGATTTATGTCAAATGTGCTTTCGTTAAAGGAAGTCGTTCTGTGGATCCTCAGTCCGCCTTTCGTGTGTTGTTTTTGGTCAGAAAAAAAACTGCCGTCTGGCGCTGCGTAAAAGCTCTCAAAGCCAAAGCTTTGTCTCTTCGGTCGACTTCAAGTTCGGGGAGAGAGGGGGTCCTTCACAAAGAGCAAAGGGCTCCATTTGCCCCGGATGGAGTTCCATTTAATTGCCTTTGCATCCACTCATGCCTTGAGTCGCAAGATTGCCTGATAACGTGAATTTATAATTGCAAGCAGCTAATAGTATGTCTGTTATTAGAGTTGTGGGCCCTAACCGTCTGCTGTGGTTTTTATCCAAATTATTAATAGAAGAGAAAACAACACACTCCTTGTGTGACTTCGTGCTCAAAGCGACCCCTTAGAGTTCAGCTTTGTCTTGTGCCTAGTATCCACAGTCAGCATCTAGCTGATAAGTTTTATGATAATAATAATAACAATAATAGTAATAATAAAGGGGGTTGGGGTATAAGACATAACCACGCGAGACTATTCAATAGATTTGACACCAAGACAGACAAATACGTGACTTTACTCAAGGGCACTCGTTTTTATGACCTTAAAGTTTCCTTGTTGTGTTTTCTTTAACGCACACAGCACGCATAAACACACATTGGATTTGCTTTTTTAGAACAAACACGCAATTAAAGAAAATTGTGCATAAAATAGCAACACTTCAAAATAAGAGTCCTTGGTTTGGCATAGTGGCATAGTTTGGCATTGTTTTTCCGTTTTTTTCTTTTTTTGTAGTCAGGACGAGAATGCGACGTGTAGATTGCCCAATCCTTGTGCCATAAACCTTGTCAGACAACAAGTAAACAATCAAGTGTGGGGAGGATCTGAAAGTACAGTTTAACGCCCTGTCAGGTAGGCCCTATAGGCCGTAAAGGGGGCTAAATAGGAGTATTCAATCTCCTGCAGTGAAACCTCCTGTAGTTTCAGTCTTCAAGGAAAAGAAAAAGCTCAGAGCTTTACTACAGGCTGTTTTTTGTTTTCATTCTGTGGCTGAGAAATAGGCCACCACACCTGCACCTCAGAGGATCTATTGACTAGATTCTTCATCTCAAAATCTTCCTTAGTCTAAACAAATACACAAACAGTCGACCAACACAAAAAGAACACAGGTGTTTGATTGTGCCTTTTAATGAGCGTGTTCCTATATTTTCAATAAAACACAATTTTACTAAACACTTTGCTTTATTGCGCATAAACCAGCCGGGAACTGCACTACCAAAATAGCCAACAGATTAGCCTAGAGTAGACTAATCATGGCTTCCTTTATTTCTGTTTCGCCAAAGCAGTTCTTCAAACTGCAAATTCGTCTGCTTGTGTGTCCTAAAAAATCGCACTACATTAATATATAAAGTGTTTTTGAACTTGAATTGTACATGGGCTTGCTCAGCCGCCACCATCTTACTGGGGGATTATAAAACCATCAGACTGAAACATGAAACAATCAGAGCTCGCACTTGGTTGCGTACAAACGAACGAGCTGGAATATATCAGCAAACGTGAACCTGATTAAGCGAACATCTGTTGATTTATCCACAGGTGACAGAAACGAGGGCGATGACAGAGAGGCCTGGCGGACCACACAAGGGCTCCAGGGCGAAACTGACCAACTCCACGGTCAACGGGAGCGCCTCCGGCTAGTCAGGGGAGAATCACAAGGCTGGATTAGCCTGCAGAGGGTGTCATGAGAAACAAGGCGCCAGGAGGAGCGGGACTGGACAAAAGGACATAAAGTGGACTGTAGTGTGGGGAATAAAAGAACATTTACAAAGAGGTCATTTGAAAGAATAACAAGGAATACGAGAAAGAACCAAGACGCGAGTAAAGCGAAATTAAAGGATTTCATCTTCATTAATAAAAATAAAACTCCTCACAAAGTACAAAATAGAATAATGAAATAGAAAATTCATTTTTTTACATAAAAAGCGTTCGGCAAATAAACCCAGAAATTGTGAGTATTCTTAGAAGATCTTAGTTATTTTATTTCTTATAGGTAACCAGTTGGATTTCAGTCCTCTAATAAATAAAACTAGAAGCCTACATGCGCCAGATCTTTGGTTAAGTTCCAGTTTTTAGTTGCGATCTCCCACAACATGAAAAAAAACGATCGCTTTGAAAGGACATTTGATAAAATTACACGACCATGCGACGTTTAGTTTTACTTAAACGAGGAGAGAGAAAAAAATCTGTTTGGGGTCTAAAAACAGGCGCAGTGTGCGTCAAATAACGCAAATCCCGACCTGCGTTTCTTTCTTTCTTTCTTTCTTACTAAAAAGTCACATTTTTACACCACATTAACCTTCAGTATTTTCCTTTTCTGTTGTATATTTTTTCAGCTTGCTCGGCCCTGAAATGATCTTCTCAAGATGTTGACATCTTCCGGACGCAACGCCGAGTTTCTTGCTTTTTTTCTTTTTTCTTTTTTCTTTTTTCTTTTTTCTTTTTTCTTTTTTCTTTTTTCTTTTCTTTCTTTTTTCTTTTGTTTAATTGCTGAATCTAAGCTCAAATAATAATGGGCGACTTCAAAAATTCTACTTTCGTTCACAAATATAAATGGCCCTCATGGTTACCAAATCATCGTGAAATAACGGATTATACTTTAAACTGTCAAGTGGATTTAAATTCTTTTTTTTTCTTTACGTGGATTCACAAACAAATGTGAAACTCCCACAATTTGCTTCACTTATTATAAATGAATCTTCTAAATCAGGTAAGATGATTCAGTGAATTTGCTATTTATATAAGAGAAGGACAGCAGGTTCTAAAAAACAACAACAGATGTATTTCTTTCGTTTCCGTGGAGTCTTTTCGACTTGCCCACATAATAAGAATTCAAGTTATCACAGATCAACTGATCACACAATTGATTCGACATATTATGTATAATGATCTTTGTTATTGTTGACCACCATTTAAAATGAACAATTTTGTGCTGGGGGTGTTCGCAAAACTACAAACGAGTGGCTAGCTTTGACTGCGATCCATGACGCATCCTTGCCGGTACATCCTTCTTAAATCTAGTCTGTATACCCTTCGTGAATGGAGACAGTACATTTTGGGGCATTTATACATGAAACCAAATGAGATGATCTGATATCCGGACAGGAAACCCGCTCTGTCTATAAAGACTGAGGCGCCTACTGGGGCATGGAGGAGGCTTTCATATAATCTCGGTCAAGTGCTTCTATTTGCCCGCTGTCACGGTCTTGGGTAAGCTTATGTCCGCTTGGGGTCTTTGTGCTGTATTACAAGATTATCTTCCAAAATCACGCTATCAAGCTTGAAAGCTGCACTGCAGGCTAAGTGAAGGTTGCAGGCCTGTCCTCCATTATGCTCAGAGACAGCGAAGGTCAATGTAAAGACCAACGCAAAGAGCCGGCCCTGAATGCAGAGCTCATTCACGGCTGACAGCGCGTGGAGTGATGTTGTGCATCGTGTACAACACAGTTTCTACAATCTAAGTATGTCAAATTGTCCAGTGTTATTTCATAGGACGCATTTTTTATTTAAAGAAAACACTAACAGTGACTTTTGTCCATTGCTTGTTTTGTTTTTGTTTTATCATTACCTCCCACTGTGTAAATTAAAAGCTGATAGTAAAATAGAAACGCGTTGAAATTTCTGCGCTTTCAAAACTCATTCTCTAGCTTATTTGACATTCTACAACATGCTAATTGAAACCTTTTTTATTCTCTAAAACAAGCTGTAATACACTCTTTATCCTTAGTGTGGCAGCAGAATTCAATTTTTGAACACAGTGCGGTCCAGCCTCCAGAGTTTTCTAGCCACGGTCCAATCAAAGATGGCTCTCGCGAGGAGAGAGGGGTAGGCGGAGCATTGCGCTTTGAGCTTTGGACTCTCACGTTGTTTCTCAGGCTGCAGGCGGGACTTTCGTGTTTGTTTTGGTTTTCACTAAGCCAATAGCAACACGCTCTACTTCCTCGTAGCCAATAAACTTACACTTAGGTAATGCCACAAGTAACTTCCGCTCCGCAGCTTCCGCCTCTTCAACGCTTTCCTGTGCGTGTTTTTCGGGAGCAGAGGTGCGTTCTGGAGTCAGACATCAAACTTTTCTCCACATCTATGTGCTTGTTTAACACGTGCGCGCCCCGCCGCGCCGACGTCAGAAAACGTGGCAGAGACGTAACATCACATTTCCTGCTCTCTGACTGCTGTCTCACATGGCTCTGGTGTTTGTCCTGATCAGCCAGCTGGGCATGTGCGTGACAGGAGCACAAGATATGGCACTACAGAGCATTTAAAAACGGTTCATAGTCCGGCCCACTGTTGACTTACTTTATGCAACCCATAGCAAATGTTTGTTTTCATC
>NW_005187431.1:1344953-1346252 GCF_000239375.1 Pundamilia nyererei
GGTCAAAGTCAAGGCTAAAACACTAGGGCTACTGACTAAGTTCATTATTATTATTATTATTATTATTATTATTATTATTATTATTATTATTATTACTCAGGCCTCTAAGCTTTGAATGGGATGTCCTGACCACTACAGTATTTTCCACAGTCGTCACTAGATGGCGATGTAAGCTTATATTTCAGCACAGACCAGCCTCAACTGATTTATTTCCTCTAATCCCACAGCCAAACGGGAGTCTACAGCACAGTTCAAATATTTGACTTTCTAAATAGAATTTGTATATAGCATTTCTGGATAAAGTTCACCTCAAACCCAGCAAAGCCACTACGAGATAGTATAACTGTAAAAGCTGGCTGTGCGTCTCTACAGCAAATCTGCGGGCCTTCATCGTATTTTAAATTCCTATTTCGTAAAAAAGGAAAATTCGCCTTTTTTTGTTCTTAAGTAAGGTAAATACGTTTAAAGGAAAAATAATGTTTATATTAAATTGAGCTATAATCACTCAAATAAACTCAAAGGATAAAAACTTAGATAAAATTCAACCAAGTCCATATTTTATTGGGACGGACTTTAACGCCGACATATTGGGACTCACACACAACCTGGATATCACGCCGGAATTTACTTTTACACTTATTTACAAACACAAGAATACGCACACACATTATAAAAGCTATGATTGACATGAACACACATCAGTCATATCATATGACGATTATCTAAGCATGATAATAAGAATTGCACCATGGACTGAATATGCATGAGAGCACGGATTCATATGATAAAACTACACTTCATACAAGTTAAACATGTGGGTAGGTTTTTTAAAAAGAAGAAGAAGAAGAAGAAGAAGCCGGGATTGATTAATATTTAACATCCCACAAGGTCCAAATTTGTCACACCGTCACTTCCTGTGAATCTTCCATTTATCACTCTCGTTAAAAAGTTGTAGTCTAGATAAAGGTGTAGCTCGGTGGCGCACACACCTGAGGTCACTTTGAGAGTGAGCATGCCAAAAGAAAATAATAATAATATTAACAAGAAGAAGAAGAAGTCACGCCTACTGCAGCTATACATTTTCTCTTTTCTCCCACTTGAGTCTCTGAACAATATTTAACAACAAGTAGCAGGAAGAGGTGGGTCCGGAAAGTTTGTCTGGGGAGCTCCGGGAAAACATTTGCCTACATACATATGAATCATAATCGGTCATGAAGGAGCTGCTTGCCCTAATCCATGTGTGTGTGTGTGTGTGTGTGTGTGTGTGTGTGTGTGTGTGTGTGTGTGTGTGTGTGTGTG
>NW_005187431.1:1346272-1349104 GCF_000239375.1 Pundamilia nyererei
TGTGTGTGTGTGTGTGTGTGTGTGTGTGTGTGTGTGTGTGTGTGTGTGTGTGTGTGTGTGTGTGTGTGTGTTTTAATTTCCCATAGATTTTGTCCGTCATCTAAAAATCAAAAAATGTGTAAAAAGAAAAAAGAGAAAAAGAGAAAAAAGAAAAAGAAACTAGCTGATAGTTTTCAGCTTGTTGACGATTTTCTTCTCCTTTACGCGTCTGTTTTGAAACCATATCGTGACCTGTCGCTCGGACAGGTTGGTCTGAGCGGATATCCTCCTCCTTTTGTCCTTTGTGATAAATTTATTGGCGGCGTACTCGCGCTCGAGTTCCTTCAGTTGCACCTTGGTGTATGGCACGCGCTTCTTTCTTCCACGTCGATAAGACCCGGAGTCTCCCCCGGCGTGAGACACTGCGTCTGAGAAGGAAAAAAAAGACAGAGAGAGAGAGAGAGAGACAAAAGAACATGTGATAATCTGCCTCTAAACTTACTCTCAGAATAAAATTTCCCTCCCACGAAAAATAAATAAATAAAGAAAATGTAAATAGTTGAGTGACACACTTTCAACCTTTTTTTTTTAAATAAAATAAAAATATTTCATGATGTTTGAGGTTATTGATGAAAATGAGAAATCCTCAAACCAACTGGACAGGCTTGACTCTTTAATGATAAGTGATTGATAAAACAATAGAAAAATGTATTTGTGTAATTTCCTCAAAGGAAAACGCAACTTAGCGCATTTTAAAGGGTCCTCATATTAATCTAGTCGTTTTAACGCCCTTTGCTGTATTGTCGCTTACATTTGTTTTGTCATACATTTGAGATGTTCTTCACAGTGAGGGAGATTTTATCAACACGCCATGTACTACTGCACCATACATACTGGATTTGCTGTGTGTACTATCGGACTTAAATTGTCAAAAAGCTGCTTCCTGTAAAGGATGGATTCTGTGTAAGGCACATGCCTACCTGGTATGGAGGATTTCCACATGTGTCCGGGCTGAGGCTGCTCCTTGGCGCAGTAGACCTGGCTGTTCCAGCCGTTGGAAGCGAGAGTCCACGGTTGGTAGCTCTCCATAGGCAGAAGAGACTCGTGTCTGGCCTCTGAAGACGCGCTGATAGTTGGCACTACTGGGACGTCCAGGTAACTGGGGACAGGTTGGTACGGGCCAGAGGGATACGTTGGATAAAAAGCAAATTCCTTTGCCCGGGAGGCGAAATCGTCGCCTGAGGCGGACGTGTCCATGTATTTCTCCCCATACGCGGAGGGGGGCTGCGCTCCACACGACTTTATGCTGCTGTGATGCGACATTCTGCACGGGTAACCGAAGTACCCGTACGGCAGGGACGCGCTGGACGAATTCTGAGCTGCAGAGCAGGGGCTGCACTGTTTCACAGGCTCGCCCATCCCGGAGGTATGCACGTCGCTGGACGAGTACGCCGTGCTTGGTGCCAGGGATGCGGGGTGCGCCATCAGATTCCTGCACTGGTTCGCAGCAAAGTTGCCACCAGCAAAACCCTCCATGTTCTTGCTCACTTCATCGGAACCGCCGCCGTTGTCGTAGAGGAACATCACCGACGGGTCGACCCAGCGAGGACGGAGGAGCAGTGACGTTGTCATAGCACGGCATCCAACATTGAAGCTTATGGCTCTTTTTTAAAAAGCCCTCAGACTGAAAAAAGGGAGATACTGCTTCCCGGAGAGTAAAGCCACTCTGACGCGCACAAGAGCGCAGATGTGGCGCTGTTATTGGTCCAGATGTGGTCACGTGACCGGGCTATGCAAAGAGGACGGTAAACATCAGCAGATAATTAAATGGAGAAAAATGCGGCGAAGGGAAGGTGACTGCACCTATCGAGGGGTTTGACTTTTGTCATATTTGATTTAACCAGCATGGATGATGTGCATTAATTTCAAAACAGAACGTAAGGTACAATTTACATGAATCTGTGCTTACGCTCATTTAGGTTTCATGCATCCAAATGATAGAATTTCGTCATTTTGAGAGGAGAAATGCTTATTTTCACATATAATATGCAAACAAGAGTCGATTATTTAAAGGTATGCAACAATTTTTTTTTAAAAAGAAAGAAAACCGTTGTGACCCAGGCAGTTACATATGACTCATATGCAACGCTTTTAGCCTTTACGCATGCATACTGACCTGCCTTTGTTTGCCTCGCTGTACAAATTCTAATATTATAACACTCTTTACAACAGAACCTTCTTAGTGTAAAAATAAAGTCTGATATATCTGTGCATTGCACCGATATACACGGAATTAAACAGGGTACTTCTGTCTCCCGCTGATACGCCTCTGTTTGCGCTTTATCCGATAGGACGTGTAAGATGAAAAAAAAAGTTTGATCCTAGTAACTTGGAGGTATTGAAATAACACATATATAATATATATAAACACGTATAATGAGGCGCATGCGTGTAGTTCTGAAAAGGAGACAGGGTTCACTTGTGTATTTCGATAGCAGTTTTAAAAAAGAGAAAAGAGGACATGAGAGATAATCTCGTGTTGTGGGGGATTATTTTATACACTTGACTTCAGACATGTTTACAGTATGCAAAATCAGAAATCAGAAAAGCTCTCGACATGGTGTGCGTGCGTGTTTTTGCATAGGACGTAAACGCGGTTGGAGGCCAAGGTCAAGTTGAATGTTGCTGTCTAGCCATCCAGTCCCTCGGCCTATTCAGGCTTTGAAGAGACCGTCTGAGCTCTTGAAAAGAGCGGAAGAGGGGTGAGAATTCCTGTCCCAATGAACGCTATTGGAGGACATTAACTTTTACTGTCATTTTGTTATCTCCCCTGTTTACTCTTGCGAACTAGTT
>NW_005187431.1:1349423-1354480 GCF_000239375.1 Pundamilia nyererei
TCCCTCGTGGTTGTTACCAGATTTTCCAAATCCACCATAAATTGTCACCTACATGTCCCCGTGTGTACTGTTTCTGCTATGAGACTGGGGAACTAAACACCCAAAGAGAAGCTGCTACTCATGGATGGAGGTGTTTAGCTTCAAGCCAAATACTTTATATGAGAACAGTAATTTTTAAAAATTGTTCCGTCACATTTGTTATCTAAAATATGAACAACTGTACAGTAAATTCCAACACATCGTTAACTTCGATAATATATCAAGTGAAACTAGATATTAATAAACAGTAAACACGGATTTAGGCAGTTTGGTTTTATATTGTGAACCGTAGACTTGCTGGCACCGGGCGACAAAAAAGGGATGGACTGAGGTTGTTAAACAAAAGGAAGCTTAAGACAGCAGTTTGTGTTAAAAAAAATAGAAATAAATAAAAAGTGTGCTTGATGCTTTATCTTTTTGGGGGGAGGTGCTTGATTTAAGAGGCATATGATGCAGATGGAGAGAGAGTATTTGGGATGGATATTTTTTTCTCTTCTTTTTAATGAGTTCCACATTTATCCAAAAGAGAGAACACCCAAAGAGATTTAATCTTAATGTTTTGAGTGTAACTAAAAATGTAAAATAAATAGCAGATTATCGTTACCAAGTTTTTTCTTTGTTTTGTTTTTTCAAATGAGCCATTAAACGTGGGTTTGTAACGCTTATTATTAAAGTGAAAGATTATGACATTCAGAACTAGGCTGCTGTCTATTTTTTTTAGATCAAAGGGAAATCTGTTCCTTCCATGGATTTGGATTGCAAAGGCTCTACCTTTTCAAAGACATCTCCGTTTAGACCCATAAACCGCGTCACATGCAACATTTATTTAGTAGTCAAATGGAAAAGTTATTGCATTCGGTGGATTTGAATAATTGTAAGGCTGAAGTAAAGAGGATTCAACACGAGCTGGTCGGGGTTGGTTCTGAAGTCATCGTACAAGAAAGCTCAAGTAATGAAATCATTCATCAGCAATATGCAACAATATTTATGAGTCTCGCTACAAGGCCCGGCCTGTTGATTACACTGCCTCGTGGCGTTCTCGTCGATACGGGAAAAGCTTTTTTTTTTTTAAAAACAAACAAAATCAAAACAACAACAAAAACACGGTTGCGTTAAACCACACTGTGGCATATGGACTTTGTTCATGTTAAATCAAGCTGCATTTAATAAAAGTATTCTATCCATTTTTTTAAGTTTCTTGTCTCAGAGAGACTCTTGAAAAAAAAATCAGGAATCATGTTTTTAATCTCCGTTCTGTCCTTTAATTGTTCATGTTACTCTCCTCTGGTAAGAAGACCAGCCATGGGGGCTGTCTGCGCGTCCATGTGGTCAGTCCAGACACGAGACATCCCAAAGTACAATGAACACACAACAGGAGGGGGCCAGTGCCCGCCGAGGAGACGCACAATTCACCACTGGCTTGTGCTTAAATCGTGTGGCAGGAACCTTCGTTAGAAACACCTTTTAAACGCTTAGACAATTCACTATTGAATTCTTGTCGGATTTGCATTGTATTCTCTGATTTACACACAAACGTAAGCGGGATAAAAAAAAAATGAAAGACTAAACGGTGATTAATCTTATATCTGTAAGTTCCACTAAATCAAAGTGAATTTAAATGGCATAAATTTGACGTGCACCCCTTGATCTATTTCAAGCATCCTGCAAAGTTTCTAAGACTGCACTTTGGGATTTGGCAGCAGAGCCTGGAGGCTTTTCTCTGAGGTCATTATCAAGGCTCAATCCCGTGTTTGTACTGGCACTGAAGTTATGCAGTCAGAGAAAGAAAGAGCGCATTTGATCCGCGGCCTGAGCCCATGAAGCCTTGGTAAAGCAGTCTATATAAAGTTATGCCCAGCTATAAATTTATATCCTCAATAACATAAATTGGGACATAAAACAGGGTGCTAAGAACGTGCAGTCAAATGTCGGTGTTGATCGCACGTGCTTTTGTCAAAAAAAGCTGTCAAAACATAAGAGCCAGTATGTTTTTGTGGTTAAAGCAGGGAACCACAAGGCGGTCACACACTTGTCTTTTCCATATTTTCTGGACGACTGCCTGCACTGTGATTATGACGGACTGCATAAAAGTAACAAGGAAAGCTGGCCCACTTCATTCTTTTTTCTTTTTTTTTTGGGGGGGGGGGGGGGGGGGGGCGACACATGCAGTCTAAACTAAAGGTCTACAGTTCTCTAGGAAATCCTTACTCCCACGGTGTTCCCAATGTTCCCTCTTGACTGACACATTTGCTGCAACTTTTCGCTGTGCTTCAGTTTCTCTCGCCGTGGGCTCAAACGTTGCGTTAACAGCCTGCTAAACTATAGCCTGTAAGCTGCATGTGAAATCACTTTATTGGCATGCGAGAACCTCCGTAAATATACAGATCTGCGCTGCCTCTCACTGCATGTTCAGTCGGTTCCACATCTGTTGTATTTCTGATCCGAAGCCACCGTCCGATTGCAGCGAGTATTATTTGCTTTTAAATGCCATCAGGCCGACAATAAGTCATTTTCTCCTTATCTAGCATCATCGTTACATTTTTAATTTGATCCACACATTATTATTATTGTTGTTGTGTTTTGGGGATTTTTTTTATTATTATTTTTGCAAAATTTAAATAAAATATTTTTTAGCGAAGTAGGTTTTTCAGTGCATTTGTTTTCTTTTTCAATAATAGCATCGTGAGCGCTAAAATTCCTCCCAAATATGCAACACTGCATTCTAAATTGTAGCGTAACCATTTTTTTAACTGTAAATATACATTTTGAGCAATGGAGTGAGGTTAAATATGTGCACCTGTTAAGCTGCGTTACAGAGGTTTTGCTCTTTCTGCACTCCTAAAGCAAAGACGAAATTGTAAATGTCATTAAAACTGCAGCTCTGTCAATAAAACGCGACAAAACGACTGATTGGGTTTTCTTTTTCTTAACCTCAAGGTGATTTTTCCTTGTTTGTTTGTCTGGTTATAAAGATAGAGACTGAAATGGCTCGCCCGTTTTAAAATGTTGTCGGAATGTGGAGATTGAAATAGAATGGTTGCATTTCGTTACTTCAGAAATTAAATACCTCTGCATGGACTGTTTTCCTATCTTCCTAATAATTTTCTATTGAGTTTTGAAACTTGCAAAATAGTTTAAAAACCATTATTATCAAAGTAGCATTGGTTTTAAGGCATTTGCAGGGGAAAGGCCTGCACAGTTTGGCGTTCACGACCTGGAATTTAATGAAAAAATGAAGACTTGGATAGTTTAATTGAAAAACAAAACAAAACTCCACGGGATGAACAATTTAAAGACAAACAACTCAAGAAAACATTGCAGACGTAGTTGAGTTGACGTAAGGCCCGCTGTCTCTGTGCAGGTATTTTTCTAGTCAACCAGGTGTGGTAAAGGCAGCAACTTAACTTATACTGAGATTTGTAAAACTACAAAACTCCTAAAACATTGGGCTTATTCACTGCGGGACCTATGTGTCTCACGCCTTCAATTACATGCAAATCAACGGGATGCCCGTTTGTATGTTGCTTTGCATCCACACATCATTATTTGAACGGCGGTTGTGGGAAAAATTTAAAAAATAAATAAATAAATAAAAAACCTGAAAACTGAGGGCAGAAATGTGAATAGGATGATCTTGCCGGCAGTATAACTCAATAGCTCATTATTAGAGGCTAAAATTAGTGGAGAGCAGCGAGAAAACAGAGGCACATGAGCATGCAGTGGGGACTGATGACAGCGGCACTCTGGCAAAAAAAAGAAAGAAAAAAGAAAAAACATTTGCAACCAGGCAGACTTGTAAATATCACCTTTCTCAAAGATGCCAGGGACCCACATACCAGACTAAAGAATTGCATGCACTCTTGTGAAATATCGGGGCTTTGCACCTGGTGGGTTGCCCTGCTGCTGCTGAACTAATGGTAAGCCATACCCCGTGATGTTTCCCCTTTTAATTGGGTAATACAGGTCTGATCTCAGTGGCTTGCTAAGCCCTTGGTGTAATAGCGTAGGGTGTGCGGGATGGAGCAGGGAAGTGCGATAAAAGAAGTTCTTACAGCAGAGATTTCCAGCTGTATAGTCATCAGGACTCGTTTCGCTCCAAGGTCAACGAGTTAACTCTCTGGTAGCTGCGTCATCCCGTTTCAAGGCCAAGTTGAAGCAACGGAGACGGGAGGGGCCACCTTAGTGAGGAGAGTCTAAATTGTTATTTTCTTCCAGGTTCCTTGTGTGTGAAACGCAGTGCGCCTCAGCCAGCGGCTGGCTCAACAACCACCAAACTAATTCGTGCGCAATTTCATCGCGCACTGAAGCACATTTTGTGCTAAAAGCAAACATTGTGACAGATCTGCACCGCCGGGGCCAAGGATTGGATTACACGCAGACTGCGCAGGCTCCATGGTCAAGTTCAAGTTGGGCTGGCTAGTAAAACTAAGGGGCGCATTCTGCAGTGTCTGCCATGGGGGGCGCTCCCCACTCTTTGATCTTCCCCTGAAGAAGTAGACACTGGAGAGGCGCCTACACTGCAGTCCAGTTTTCTGCACTTGTGCCACAAGAATGTGGATCAAATGTTCATTGAATAAAAAATAATAATAACTGCGTTCCATGCTATGGAAATTGCTTTATGTAAATAAGTAAACCGCGTTCCACACCCAGCAAGCTCTCCAAACCAATCCGCTCTCCTTTACTATCTAAGCCACACACAATATGTACTGTAAATGCACAAGGTCACCCATTGCGCAAAAGCATTTTCGAAGCGTTATCTCAGGGTGATCACAAGATTTTATCTGCGACCCATTACGTAACGAGCGAGGATCTTGGCGCTTGACCAACAAACACTGCGCGATGACCAGTGTTTATGATTTTTCAAAGCAAAAGTAACAAGTTCTTTCATTTCTTGGACGTAATTATGTCATTTTGATAGCTAGATAGATAGATAGATAGATAGATAGATAGATAGATAGATAGATAGATAGATAGATAGATAGATAGATAGATAGATAGATAGATAGATAGATAGATAG
>NW_005187431.1:1354500-1367813 GCF_000239375.1 Pundamilia nyererei
AACAATAGATAGATAGATAGATAGATAGATAGATAGATAGATAGATAGATAGATAGATAGATAGATAGATAGATAGATAGATAGATAGATAGAGCAACAAAAAGAAAGAAGAGAGGTGAGGGTTTTTTTTCCAAACAGATGAAAGAGTCGGACGCGAAAGCCAAAGGAATTTCCCTCACTTCTCATCCGTCGCGGGGGGAGGGGTGGCTGCTGCTCGGGGCCTTTTCTCACTTTCGGACAGGCGAGGGCGCACAAGGACAGCGGAGGGTGCTGGAAACCCACAGTATGTCCCTCTCCTCTCTGTGAGACCACATGACACCGCCTATCTGTGACACACGATATGCATCCACATACATGCAGCCACACTCAGCCTCGCAGTTCGAAAATCGCACGTGTGGAGGCACCTCTGTTATAACCACCTGGATAAAGTAGCTCAGTGTGCTCAAAGAGCAATGTGATTAAGGAAGTCATCAGCCTCAGCTCTTTAAAATGTTGCATTTGAAGGTACGTTGATGTTTGAATGTTGTCCCCAAGCTGTAATTGTTTTTAAGTTATAGCACGAATGCCTGATATTTTTGATAGCTGGGAGTTTAGAAACAGTCACACCAGCTTTTAATAAAACTTTATTTGCTGCAACTGTGTTAAATAAATGTTTTGGCCACGTTGGTGCAGTGAAGATGTCTTTACGCCTCAGAGGCAGAGTTCAAATGTGACCACTTCTAAACAGCAGCTACAAGCCCTGTGTGCAGCAGGTTTGCGCTCCCATTATCACCATTCATTGACTTTTTGCTGAAACACTGCACGTCTGGGGAACTGGAAAAACGGCCACTGCCGATATAAGAATCCAAAGAACCCCATGACAGTGTCATGCTTTTGTTTGGATTTCTTTCATTTGGAACAGCAAATGCTTTGCACACATGATCATACAAATTAGCAATGCAAATCACGGTACCACATTTCATAACTTGTTTGGGCATAAAGAATAAAGAGAATGGTTTCGGTTCAACGTTTCCTTTTTTTCATCTCTAATCGGCCTTTATCTAAACCCTGACCGCAAGACCTGACCTTTGGAGACTTTACTTGACTCCACTTAAGATGATGATAACAATCACAAGAGAGAGGGGAAGGTGACGGGGGAGGGAGGGGTGAATAGAATGTAAATACATAATGTAACTTAAATGACTGATATGAGTTTTACGAAATGACTCTGTGTTAATTAGTTATATTTGAGCAAAAGCAAAGCTGAACTTTATTTAATAAGTAGAAAAAAACCCCAAAATATTTGAGCATATTAACTGGCGTTAAAATGGCTTATTGGTAATTTAAATATACTGTAATACAATAAAATACAATAAAAAGCTAAGTCTTAAGCAAACATTATTTTACTACTACTACTATTACTAATAATAATAATAATAATAATAATAATAATAATAATAATAATAATAATAATAATAATGACTTAATGCATATTTCAATATTTCAACACCACAGATACATCACCATGTAAATCCTAAATATGCTGTTTCTTGGTTCTGCTGCCTCTTGTTGTGCCCTCTGACATCCCCCACCCCCATCTCGCCGTTGCCGTTGCTCCTTCTGTTTACCCACAGATTCAGTCAATGAGTGTCGTCATCAGGGGGGACCATCGTGAAGACTGGGTCATTAAGAATGACAGCTCTGAAGAAAGAGAGAGAGGGAGGGAGAGAGAGGGTAAATGGTGATCCCTCCCAGAGCTCCCACTCGGCACTCTGAAGCGGTCTTCTCTCAGGTTCAGACCGGATTGCATCCCCTCTTTTTTTTCCAGAAGCCTCTCCTTCTCTTTTAGGACGCAATCTCCCACCCACCGCCATCCCCGCTGCACGCACACACGCGCACACCCCTCCAACCTGAGATTCATCTCCTTGGTTTTGACGGTTCGCCTCGAAGACGAGGTTTGCTTGTTTTGTTTTTTCTTTTAAGTCGTGCTTGTGATGGAAAGCAGAGAGGAGATGGTGATGCTGGCAGAGGGAGGTCAGCTTGGCAAGAGCGGCTCTAATTTGTCGGAAGCCATCGGGAGCCCCGTGCGAGAACCACCAGGCAAGCCGGGCCACAGAGGTTGTCTGAGTCCAGGAGCTGCACCCTATTCCCGCGACAGGAGCGATCTAGCGGCGGAGGATAGCGCACGGAGAAATATGAGCGCCGACGCAAGGCTGGTTGGCACGTCTACCTCCGGAGAGAGGCACCAGGCTGACCAACATCACAAAGACGGCAGCAGCTCAGACACAGAGTCGGACTTCTATGAGGAAATTGATGTCAGCTGCACGCCTGAAAGCATGGACTACCCAACAGCTAAAGGTAAGCTGTGTGGGTGCATGTTGGATTGTATGCTATTGCAATAAACATATTGGCACTGTAGGGTGGAACAGAAAATCGAATATTTATGCTCAATGAAACAGATCCAGGGTCTGCTTCAGGTTCAAACACTGCAGCTGCAGTCGGTGCTATACCGAATTCTGTCAGCTGATCGGTGTGGCTGCAAACGCTGAGGTGACACCCACAGTGTAACCTGACATTTCCCTCACTGACTTTGACAACGAGTTACTCGTACTGCAAATGGGCTACTTCACCAGGAAAAATTGGAGATTCAAGAAAAAATTCTGTCAATTGGTTTTGGCAGCTGTGAAGGTGCAAGCACCCACTGCTCAGTTTATTGTGAATATCATTCTGTGTGAAATCTTTATGAATAAACATTCATACATGAAACATTTGGAGTAGCAGACCTCAGACTAAACGAATGCTAAAGTAACAAACGAATGAAAACAGTTTACAGTTTAAGTATTGATTATTTTCAACCAAGGGAAATTATTGTTCATATCAAATCAATATATCGTGGAAAATACCTTTAGAAAAAAAATAATAGTAGTGGAAATTGCATCTTAATTTAAAAACTACACCAAATGAGAAGCTAAGCGAGCAGTCAGGATGTCTCTTATTTTTCTAAAAGTCAAACAAATAATGGAGTTAGCCTGCTAGTCTTCAAATGGCAGCGAATGAAATAAATAAAGCGTTTCGATTTGTTTTGGGTCCTGTTTAAATTGTAAATATGTGCGTTTTACACCTGATTGTAATTAAAATATGCTTATTCTCTGTTTTTGGTTCAGGTCGAAATGGGGATTCTCCAAGCCACCCGAACGAGTGCGGTACTGAGCCGAGTAAGAATGTCCCGGGTCAGGGCTCTCTGTCTTACGCAGCAGATCAGATTCGCCGGTACCGAACAGCATTCACGCGAGAGCAGATAGCACGCCTGGAGAAGGAGTTTTACCGGGAAAACTATGTGTCCAGGCCGCGGAGATGCGAACTTGCGGCCGCTTTAAATCTACCCGAAACCACCATCAAAGTAAGATTTCATCTCAGGGAAGTGGGACTGAATTAGGCCTCTTGACCATCAATACTGTGAGCTTGTGTTGATGTATATCAAATCCACGTCAAGTGCAAAATGGTCAGGCTTACGTAAATGACTGCCAGTGGTTTATTTGTGTATGGATAGAAATAATCTCATGAAAAATAATCTCATAGAGTAAAATCAAATTAGTCCATACAGGAAACAAAGCAAAAAAAAAAAAGATTAAGAAGCAGGCACCGCGTTATGTAGCCACAGGTCATATTTATTTATTTACTTGGGTTGGTATTTTTTGATTGGATGCTAGTCAAATGTCACGCAGTCCACAATAAATAAATAAATAAATTACAGTAACAAGTTTATCCAACCCAAATCCAAATATTGTCATGAGTAAAAAAGCCAAACATTATCTACGCATGTGCTTGTGTTGTTTCAAGTCACGGGGGGGATTGTGGTTAATATTTGATCCGCTGTGTCTCCTTCACAGGTGTGGTTTCAGAACCGCAGGATGAAAGACAAACGGCAGCGTCTGGCCATGACTTGGCCTCACCCCGCCGATCCGGCCTTCTACACCTACATGATGAGCCATGCGGCTGCCACGGGGAACCTGCCCTACCCCTTTCCATCGCACCTGCCGCTGCCCTACTACTCTCACCTGGGCGTCGGGGCTGGCTCAGCTCCAGCAGCCGCCCCTTTCTCAACCCCCCTGCGCTCTCTCGATAGTTTCCGGATGCTGTCTCATCCCTACCAGAGGCCCGAGCTCCTGTGCGCCTTCAGACACCCTTCCTTGTACTCAGGTCCCACTCACGGCCTAGGTCCCGGAGGAACTCCGTGCTCCTGCTTGGCGTGTCACTCCAGTCAGTCCAACGCCATCTCAACAAGGCCTTCCGGCTCGGACTTCGCTTGCTCCCCAACAAGCAGGACTGACGCGTTTGTCACTTTCACGCCTTCAGTGCTCAGCAAATCCTCATCTGTGACACTGGACCAGAGGGAAGAAGTGCCCCTGACCAGATAAAAAATAACTCTTGCTCCACATAAGCCTTTAACCACAAGCTTTTTAACCCTAACGTATTATATGATCAGGACTGAAACAGCATGAGGGGTGGGGTAGCCAGTATATAAACAGTGAAAGCCAGTTTATACTTGGGGAGAAGAGAAAGCTCTCCAGCTATAAGACGCGCAAAAGACCTGCTGTTATTGAAATATAAAAATCCCATCGAAGAGCCGGGGACATTGGGCTGAAATAAGACTGCGTAGACAGAAATTCAGATTTGATTTCTACAAGATTATTGTGACTCCTATGAGAGAGAGAGACGGGGAGAGATAAGCGGGGTGGTCCAGAGAAACGTTTAAATCTCCGTGATTGATGACGTTAAGGTCTTGATCATTATTTTATGCGTCCAAAAATCAGCCTACACGTATTGTTAGTTACGCGAGAATGATGCTTTCCATCTCTCTTTTTTAACAAGGGGATTTGTTAAAAGACTGCGGCCGTCTCATTATAGCTAGCTCTCCACACCGGGGCCCTCTCGACGGCCCGGGCCGAAATGTGCAGATGCTAGTAAAATTATTAAGTGATGTATATGTAAGACCGGGTGAATTTTGAGTGTTGAATTAATGATAATGCCAGGAAGGTTTCAGGCAAAAGGTAACAAGGCGCCGAGGGAACGGATTACCACAGCCGGCACGATCTGAAGAGGGGAGGGGAGAGAAAGATCAGAAAGAGGATGGAGAGAGGACAATCAAAAAAGAAAAAAAAAGAAATGAGCATTTTTAAGGCCACCCAACACTCTTTCTTTCTCTGTTTTCTCCCATGACCGTAAAAGAGACAGTGTGATTAAATTATGCCCACGGGCCTTCTTTAAAACCGTTTTTCGCTTTGCACTGTTACACCAGTTTAGCATTTGTGTGGGAATACGGAATAATGTGTGACTGATTTTTTTTCTTCGTTGTTTTACTATTATTATTATTTTATTATAAAACTTTATTTTTGGTTCGCTATTTTTTTTGTTTGTTTGTTTTTGTTTTTTTGTGTTATGACTGGGTTGTCCTTATCGTTTAATTTGCAAATAAATACTGTCAAAGCATCGAAGGCGTGCGGAGTGATCTATACGCGTATTTCGGATCCATTTAAATAGCCAATAACCAATATGTCACTTTAAACTCACGGCAATAGAATAAAACTGATTCAAGCAAATTTTTGTTGTTGTTGTTGTTTTTGCTTTTCTCCCGGTCATATTCTTTGGTTTGGTTTCGTTCAGCTTCAAGCGTATTGAGGGTCTTCTCCATTCACAATTGGTTCAGGTCCGCCAGTCCTACCGCCTCAATAATAACACTAATTTTGTTCTCAAGTGGTAGCTGTCAAAACACCAGAGTGCGCCCCCTCCTATTTCCTGATGGGACCGTTAGATTGACCGTGACAGTTAAGTGGTCCCCGGGCTCCGTTAACGCCACTCATATTTTTTTCTGCGACCACTTAATAGACGCGACAGAATTAGGTGTCTGCAGATATTGGAAATGCAAAGAGATCGATCATTCGGAGAGGAGCGCCAACAATCAGCGGGATCTTAATTGGCCGCATTTGACCGGGCCCGAGCAAATTAAAAGAGTTTTTGGAGCGTAATAGGATTGGCTAAGTGCTGCGGCCCGCGGAGAGACACACAAATCACCCTTTAAAGGGAGTTTTAGGTCGTGGATTAGAAGTCATTGCAGTGATGGGCGAGAAAGTGTGTGGTATTTCAATTGGGCCTCGAAGTAAAAAAAACAAACAACAACAACAACAAACGAAAAACTGGCCAATTGCGTGCTTACATAATCGAACATGAAGATTTTATTTTATTTTATTTTATTTTAAATGCTTCAAATTTAGGTGACATTCCTCGAGCCTTTATTCTGATTATTCCGAAATATGAAGATTTTGGAATTTGAAATATATGAAATATGAAGATTCCTGCCAGTGAAGCCAGACACCAAGAAGAACAATTTAGTTACCAAATATGATTTTAGGTACAGTGTTTTTTGTTTTTGTTTTTTATTAGACTCGTTCTAATCAAACTCTACTGCACCCACAAAAACGGCACCCTTGAGTCCAACCCCGCCCCCCCCCCAACCCACCCTGCTCCCTCCCGCTCACGCGTTTGATTGATGGCCTTATTAACTGGAGTTCTTGTAAGTGTGACCGAGCTGATTAAAATGCATATGTTTGGAATAATACACCGTTTAAGCCTCCCGGGTCGAGGCGAAACCACAAGGCAGATTTATGTAAACTATCAGCCGGTGTCTTTAAGCCTGATGGGGACGCGGGTCACGCAAGAAAATTGCTTTAGTTTGTGCATAATAAAATCGCACCATAAAAATAAAGATGAACGGGGCGGACTAGCGGAATATTCAGAAGGTGTAGTCTCTTTAAAAGGAAAGGGGAAATGGTTTCATGGTGGGTTCTTTTCTCTTTTTTTAACAGTCTGGGAAATTTGGAGCTGACTTTCAACAGGAGCAGCAGCACTACACGGCCATCTAAACCTCGAGTCACACTGTGCCAAAACGACGCATTAAAGTGAGGCAAATTACAACCACATTTACCCAGCCACACATATGGGCTCCCATCTCTTTGCCGGGAAACTATACGGCTGAATCCTCAGTGGCCTAATCCGGCATCAACATGCCATTTAATCGCTGGAATATTTCGTGTGACTGAGCTTCAAGATATGATGGGCTCGTAGATTGCGCACATAACAGCAATTACATCAGCCTTATAAGATCTTATTAGTGCGAATTGGCACAGGTCTCCCCAGCTCCCACAACCAACACAAAGCATTTTGATAGGGGCGGTGTAGTGCAGCTGTCCACCGACAGCAAATTTAAAAAAAAAAAAAAAGGGAGCTGTGGCTGCTGTTACCGCTGTTTAAATTGGATTACATCCTAATTTACAGACCCCTGTCGTAACGCAAGAGGCTGGCGGAGGCGTAGAAGGACCAATCACCAAGTAATGATGATGAATGAGAGATTAATGCGCATACAAGCAAGACAATTTGAGCCTTCATCTGTTTAAATAGGCTTCCAATATCATTTTGAAAACGGAGGTCACGTTAAATCAATCGGGGGACGCGTGAAAGTCATTTTCGGAGGCGTCTTTATCAACATTATTTACGGTGCACCGGAGACAGCTATGTGCAGCAAGAAAATGTGACGGCTGTTGCGTGCTTATGTGACAAAGAAGAGCAAGCAAGACAGAGCATGACGCATCCAGGCTATCAAAAGATGCACTTAAATCTTCATCGTTAGCTGTTCAAATTAAGTGGCGGCTACACCGTTTCTCAGGGCGTCTGCGCAGACCCAAGATAGAATCTGTCCCCTGAGCAATCCAGATAAACTGGGTTGGTTTTGTAGAGTGGTTCTTTGAAGCAATACAGAGCTCAATGTCATAATTTGGAAAGAATTGTGGCTCAGAGCACAACTCAACACAAGTTTACAGCCTTAACGACTCAAGAGATAACAAAAACTCTTATTATCCCTTGTAAATGTCTACTTCCTTAAATATATGATAACTGAAAGTCTTTCGTTTGGGCCCAAAACATCGCGAGTACTAAGCAGATCTTGGAAACCGGTTCAATTAATTCAAACAACAAGGAAAATCTTTTGCAGGCTTCTTATTGTGTTGCAAGCCGAATCAACTTTGTAACTGAAAAGTACCAACCAGCAGACCCATCTACCACAGGGGAGACAAAATATAACGGCAATTATAGTTGCTAAATGAAATTTAAACAAAGGCATGTTGTGTTAAATACTCAAGAGTTACCAAAACTTACACTTAGGTCCATTGTGGTCGACAAAGATGCAATTTGTTTTAGCAGTGGATTTAAAATCACACAACCAAAATGTGATTGAAGCGCAAACTTCCAGTCTTAAGTCAAGACTCAAAGGTTTTGTTTTTTGTTTTTTTAACAAAACAGAAAATCTGGCATAACCGTTTAGAAATTACAGCAATTTTTATGCACAGCCTCGCATTTTCAGAGGTTTAAAAACAATTGGACAATTGATTGACAAGCAGTTTTATGGTCACGTGACCTCTCGTCTACTTTTTCGTTCAGACATACTAGATGAAGTTGAGTCAAAGCGTTTACTTTATATTTACTTATAGCTTTTCACTGTCATTTTAAATATGCTGTCCAAAGAGGTGTCAGCCTAAGTGTGTAATGTTAGTGAAACGAGGATGTTATAGTTGTATGCACTGGGAAAACCCACCGAAAAGCCCAACTCTTCAAGAAAAGCATGGATCCTGCTAGCCTGTAATCTTCTGTGTGCAATGACAAGAAACATAATGATATAACAATGCTGACCCATGCAGCATGTTAAAGATGGTGACAACAAACGTGTGTCTTCTAACCAATTCTGTACATAAAATATGCCCTCTTGCAAAACACACACACAAACAAATGCTAAATTTAAGGACTAAAACAAAATAACTGAGCCATCATCTTTTTCTCCATCTGATCTACAGCTCTGAGTGTCTAAGGGATAGTCACTGATTATGACATTACATTGCACATGATTGGATGAATAGTGTCCACGAGGTACTGAACAGGCATATGGTGAAAATAAGAAGCAAAACTACAGTAAGAAGTCTACTGTAAGTTTTGAGTGCAGCAATCTATCCCTGAGGCAGAAGTACTGGGAAGACAAGCCTGATGACAACGATTGGTGAGGTAAATTGTAAATATGTTGCTGAAAGGTTTCATTATCCACTGCATAGAGTATAAAAAAGGTTTAGAGTGGGTACAGGTTTGTCATCTTCTATTAAACAGCTGTTGTGGTGAACTCAGTCTCTTAGAGGTAACAATATTGGGATCCATGTTTCATTTTTATCATCATTAGAGCTTCTGGTTCTGGAAGGGTTTCAGACTGGGATGGAAGATACAAGGATGCCTTTGACTGTCCATTTAAAAAACGTCACTACAGCTGATTTACAACTGTATATACCCTTGAATCGTGGAAATCACTGTTCCATAAGAAGGCTCAATGAGTGCATTTTGGTCATAAAAACTGGACTTCCTGCAGTTTCTTACAGTTAAATGAGTCCAAACCAGAGGTCATGTTGTTTGGCCTTCCACTAAAGGTTAAAGGATAACATGGACTTTTTAACTCCTTTAATTAAAACACAAGTTAAGAACAGTGGGATAATCTTTGACACAAATTTGAAATTTCATAGACAAATAGATTAAGTGGTTAACAGCAGTGACTTCCAGCTCAGAACAATCTCCAGATGAAAAACAATAAATAAGTAAAAATTAAGGTTCTGGAAAGGGTCATGCATACCTCTGATATATCTAAATACTTTTGGAACGTGCTGTATACCACAGTTGGCCAGTCATCTCCTGCCTATTTCAAATTAGTCCAAAATGCTGCAGCCAGATTACTGACCAGGACAAAAAAGAAAGCCCACATTACTCTAGCGTTAGCAGTTTTTCACTGCCTCCCTGTGGATTTGGATTAGAGGATCTGGTTAAAGTGACACTGCTTGTGTTTAGTCTTAAAGGGGTTTTGCACCTGCATATGTGGTAGATATGCTCCATCCATACCCTCTGAAGATCATTAAGGTCTGCTTCTCAATCACTCCGCTTATTTCAAAAACAGTTTGCGCCTTTGCTGTTGTTGCACTAAAGCTCTGGAATAACCTCCCAAATGACCTCAGACAAGGATCAAGTGTGACTGTTTCCAAACCTAAGCTGAGGACTTACCTCTCCAGTCAAACTGTTGGAAACTGTTGTTTTCGAGAACTGTGATTGGAGGGCTGGCTACAGTTGGGTTATTTCAAATTAAAACTGTGAATGTGTGTAGCGTCATTATTTCTTTAAAGAACCTGTTCCATTTTACTTTTGTGTAAAGGACTTTGGTTTTAAATGTGCTATAGGACTAGATTTTACTTACTTAAAATGCAGATTGTCAAAAGGTTTGAATTTTGGCTTGTTGCCGTTCACATAAGCTGCACCCATTCAGTAGTTTTGCATTTAATCTCAATGAAAAGAAAAATTATCTGCAGGATTCAGGCTATTACATTTTTCAAGATGTGGAGAAGCTAGAGTTGATTACATGTGGCAGAACTGTTTGGACAAAAAACATGAAGTATTGCAGTCTATATAAGAAAACTGTTTTGCATATATACAATGTACAAGGTACAGTAACAAAGAGTATGCAGGTGTTGTACGACACGCTCAGTGGTTTGGTTGTGTTAGCAAAGTGAATTGTTTTTCCACTTTTTATGTTTGTTTCTTCAGAACACAACCTGGCGATATTTATAATTCACTCCACAGGCAGTCCAGTCCGATCTAATCCAGGCACAAAAATGAATTGTGCTTTCTCTTTCGTTACTCTGCATCAATTGAGACAAAGCAGCAGAGACTGATGTTACTGCTGCAATAAATTTCACAAGGAAAACAGATTTACCCTTGATTGTAGACATGAGTGGACATGGTTAGTGTTTTGATAGAGGAACAGAAAAGTCTTTATAAGAGAAAAGTGGGAAAAAGAAGATATCTGAATTTCAATGCTGACCAGAGCACAAACAGTAAATATGAGGACAGAGAGAGCATGCACGAGAGCAGGAAATTTAAATAAATAAAGCCCACAAAAAATACTGTTTTACATTCAGTAGCTGTAATGAAGGCAGCAGCAGCACAACATCATCCAAAATCATCCAAATATCCAACTTTATTTGGTTTTACTTTCTATCAGCGGTGATTGATTCATTTTAGAATTCAGCCCCGTAGGGAAATCTGAACTACTGACGTAACCAGTAGATCATCCGCTCTTATTCCTGTCTTGTAGTGATTTGGATACTTAATGGAAAAGACTGAATCTGCTCTCTTTACAGAATTGCTGGCAGCCATATAAACTGAGGCATTTGTGTACTTCATACTAACGTAATATGAGAGATTTTTATCAAATCAAAAGTCTTTGC
Organism: Pundamilia nyererei; assembly: GCF_000239375.1. NCBI lineage: Eukaryota > Metazoa > Chordata > Actinopteri > Cichliformes > Cichlidae > Pundamilia > Pundamilia nyererei. The sequence continues at coordinate 1,365,837 of NW_005187431.1, forward strand.
CTTTGGAGGGCACAATAAATGTTTGATAGAGTTGTGCAATGATAAAAAAGGAAGGAAAAGCCAGGAAAAGCATTCTGCCTTGAAATAATTCTGTTACAAAGGTGCCGTCCCATCTTGATAAGTGTACTCAGCACAGTTTGTTTTCCCAGGCTGCACCCAGTTTACATCCTGTCATGTGTAGTCTAGTGTCCTCCTGCACTGATCCATAAGAAAATCCTTTTTTTTGCTGACAGAAATCATGACTCCTTACTTTTTTAATAACACTTCCTATGCACTGATGGTGGAAAAAAAATTGCTGTATTTGTCTACGTGTTTATGGGCCACCTGTGCAGAGAAAGTGTATTTTCTTCAGACATAAAAATCGAATATACGACCTGTTCATAAACAGGTAATAATAATAATAAACTTGTTGTACACACACGCATGACCTGGAGTGTTTTTGTGTGTTTGTGTGTTTGTCTTTCTTTACACCACAGGCCTAGTTAGAAATGCAGAAAATACTGAAGACCTACTCCACAACTCCTCTGATGCAGATTACAATTCTCTCTTCAAGTCCAAGTAATAGCCACATAATGGCCAAGTGTCATTTTATTGATGGTGCTGGTAGAAGCACTAGGGTCTCCCAGGAGCCCCACTGTGACGATGATTATCAGCTTATTAAATTTCTTTTGATTGTTCGGCTTCTTTCCCCATGAGATTTTTGTGTTTTGTGGAGCCGCTCACAGAGTGCACCGCATTGTGCGATATTGTTTAAAATGATTTAATAAGCACTTTGTTTTACGATGGAGTGTTATTATTTTACGAGCCTCTCGGCAGCCAATAGCTTTGCACATCAGTCCAACTCTCTCCGCACCTCGCATTAGTTTACTGCACGCTGGCTGCTTTACTGCTCGGCAGTGGCGGTGACTAAAGGCGACAGGAAAAGTTGTTCCCCCTCTTTCCCAGAGAAACGAACCAACTCCAGTGACAGGGATAAGGGGAAAGAGTGTTCCCACAGTCGCACTGGGCTTGGATCACTCAAAATGGTTAACTTAGTCTCTTACAGTGGGAATGTTGTGCAGCTGAGGATCGTTTGATGTTTTGTGCATAATAAGAACAATATATATCAGTGTGATGTTGGCCTCCATGGATGCTGTTGCGCAGTAGGTACACAGTGTGCCTGCTTGTGAGTGCCTGTCACTTGGTGTGTGTGCCTGTGATAGAGTATCTCATTGCTGCAGTGATGTATCCTCATTATGCCCCTGTCCCATGACCGTCACACCCAGTCTACTGGGTCTCTCATGGGTGGGTGGGGGGGGGGGGGGGGGGGTGATTGGGAAATCTGGGCTTCCCCTTCTGTCCACGTCGCCATCTCCCAATCCTCTGACCTTCTGAGTCAACACACGAAAACCCCAAACCTACACTGACTGTGAAGTGCTGAGTCGTGCTGTCCTCTCACTGCTGCTGCTGACCTGTGGTTTGCTGATGTCAACTCAACTTAAAAAGGTTCGCTTCTGAAAGTGCTGCAGGCTATAGACTCAAGTGTAATGACATCAAAATAATGATAAAATTACTGGGCAGACTTCACTCTTTTAACATACAGCCATCAAATGGATATTTAGGAGACATTATTATAAGATTTCTTTTTTATATTTGTTGTAAAATGAGACAGCGCAAAATCAAAACTTAATCTGAAGACAGACCAACCAACCAGCTTTTTACACTAACATTAGGTTTGCTATTTAGCTACACCGTATAGACAAAAATACTTTGTGACTCCTCTTAATCAATGAATTCAGGTGTTTTCGGTCTGTTTGCCTCATGTGTATAAAATCAAGCACCTAGCCATGCAGGATGCCACAACTGCAACAAGCCAGTTTGTGAAATTTCTTCCCTTCATAATCACCTGTAAGTGACATTATTGCAAAGTGGAAGCATTTACAGTTTTTCTCAGTCGCTTTGGTGCGTTTCTCAGATCAGAATTGAAATTCTCATAAC
>NW_005187431.1:1369092-1394612 GCF_000239375.1 Pundamilia nyererei
ATAGCCTACTAAAGAAGCTGGAGAAGCAGGCTGTATGCAAGTGTGTGTCCATTAGAGCAAGATCAGTTTGGGAGGTAAGGTTACACCATGGGAAAGAGAGCAGGGGAGATGGTGGTACCAGATAGTGAGGGTATCAGAAGAGGAGCTAAGAGCCTGTGCTTAGTGCCTTAATGGAGCATTTCAAAGAACACTCACACTGTTTGGCTGGGAGCAGGCCTCCCTAAAACTATTAAACTTTGGTGACTGACAATGTAGAGGTGGGGTTAGCTGTTTGAGCATTCGGTGTTTTAAATGTCCCCACAAAAACATTGTTGGGCATTGGGATTAAAACAGGCCCGTGCAATGGCTTTAACACTGCATGGTTGCAAAATTGAGCAAATATCATCTTGATTGGTTCCACATATTATTATATTTAAAGTTAAAAAAAAAATCATAGAAAAAATGTTGCCCAAAATACTCTAACATTTATGTGTAGATTTTAAGTCTATCATGCAATTACAAAAACAAAGACTTATTGTTAGAATTACTTCACTTAAACTGATGCGCTGTTGCTAGAGTGATCATCTTACAGTCATTACTCTTTCCATATATAGTGATAAAACACAGTGGATTCCCGATGAATCAGCTCCTCTCCTTTTCAGTTAAATCTTTACAATGGCTACACTGTTCAGAAAAGGAAGTCTGACCAGGGGAACCTGAGCATACAGAGGTCTATGTTTGGGTTGGTTAGAATTAAAAATGTGTTCTTTATTTAGCACTGGAAACACCAAAAAGGCAGCGCCATCTTTACAGTAATCCCTTTGGAAGATCTCAACTCATTAGCGAAGATGGCAACACAGATCACAACTTAATTTATCAAAATGTGTTCTGTGTTCAGATTTTTCTAATAACTAAACAGCGTGCACGGTTGATCTCCCGTCTGGCATATTTGGATGTGAGCGCCTCTTTGAAGCGGTCAGATCAAAATGAAAACTGTTAGTGAATGAATGGCAAAGTGGTTTAATAAGACAGACAGACTGACGCTGACAGATAGACCTGTGGCGTCCTCAGGTTGTGACTCACAGACCAGGAACCCAGATTAAGCAGGGAACGGACTTAACAAGGGAATCTTGTTTTGGTCATCTGTGTGGGAGGAAGGGAGATGGAAATAGACTGGGATTCCTCATTGTAAAGATTTCGTCTTTTTTTGTTTTTGTCTGTTATTCACTGTGAAGGCGAAAGGACAGATGGGTAAAATATTTGTAAAAAGAGGAACAAATATGTGGGAAAGGAGGGGAAGAAAGGAGGGGAATGAGACAAAGTGTGAGTACAGGCTCTGAAGATCAAGAAAAAGATGGAGGTAAGGAAGGAAGGTTTATGGTGATGCTCTGTTTGTGACGGCTGTCTGCTGAATGAAAACAGGGCCTCTTTAACTCCTCACGGGTTAATGGAACTTTTATGAGTTTGTTCTGCAATCATGTAACCCCTGGCGTCTCCATTCTTCTGTTTCTCTCTCTGCATCCTTGTCTCTCATTCTCTCTCTTTTTTTCCCCACCCCTTATTGCAGGGCAGATCAGAGGTGAGCCGCTCCTTTGTTTCTGTAAACACTACTCTCGCTCTCTCACTGCACTTCGTTTATGAGGACACAACTGGTTTGGAGGAGGTCTCCAGTGGATGGCTCACAGCTCTGGCTTAGCTTACATTAGGTAAAGACTTGTTTAGGTAGTGGTTAGCATCGTCAGCTGGACAGTATGGACAGCAGCAGTCTAATGGCTTAACAGCTGAGAAGTATGTAAAGGTCCAGGGGTTTCTCGTGTCCAGCCATTATTTCTGTAGCGCAGGAAATAATTGGTCTCGCTTTCCAGAGGTTGGCAATGGGACTTTAATTGTACATAAAAAAGTAGACCTAGTAGCTCATTTGTTTTATTATAGCAAAACCACATTTTCAAACCCAGACACCAATCCCTGTGACATCTCTCGCAAAACCCCACAGCTAAAGCTCTCCCACTGGGACGAAAAAGAGTCGATGCCTGGCAACGCAAGGTGCATTAAATATGAAGAAAGAGGGGTTTCTGCAGAGGTGCTGCGGATTGATGGAGATTGGCGCAGAAAGGCGACGGGAACCCAACCAGGTCTCCTATCATAAAGCAAAGCTGAGGAATGGACGGCTGCAGGCCAGACGCAACTTTTAATGGCCGCCCATGACTCACGCTGACTGTCAGTAATGAGTTTTATTCACTTCCATCATTTGAGTGTCGATTGTAATCATGGGGCTATCTGAGAGCTATGATTGACGGGATGAAGCCAAAGATGTGAGGAGGGAGTGTGGGATAAAAGAGGGCAGAAAGGAGATGGACTCTTGATCCCGATGCTTGTATGTACCTGTCTTTAGTGGCAAATGTGTGGCAGCCAGCTAATGACCAGTTCAGATCTATGTGGAGAGAAAATATACATGTGATTAGAGCCTGATTTTGCATTCAAAAAGTCTAACCTTGCATCACATCCTCCACATCTTACTATCTTCCTTCTATTCTTTCATTTCCTTTCATATCCTGTATTTCCCACTTCTCCTTTAGGTCACAAATATTAAAAAAAATAAAAAAATAAAAAGTCACTCTGGACATTTTCTCTTCTTGTTTGTTTCCTCAAACATTCACAAACTCTTTTGGCTAAACTGGAGCAGCTCTACATGGAAGCACATGATCAAAAACAGGCAGTTTATGGATGATAATCAATATTGATCCCAGTAACAGACTGAGTACGGAGTGATGCGAAAGGGAGAGGAGTCCTTACTCCGTCTTGACGCTGGTGGGATCAATGAGCTTTGGAGGATCCAGAATGGATGGATCTTTGTTTGCACGCTCTGTTAGCAGTGACAGGGCCAGGCAATTGTACACAGTCTCCACCTTACTGTCATCACCGTTCTATTTCTACTTTTTCTACCTCTATCAATAAATTCTAGCAGCAAAATGAACCTGAATGTGCAAATGCATAGAGTGTGTGTTTGTGTGTTCATGTAGAGGTGACATGAAATGAAACATCAGCCTTATTTTTCGCCTTTGAGGTTATTGATTTGGAGGTAATGTGGTAATCTGCTGGGCCGTTACATTAGAGAGACATGTCACACATGCTTTTTTTTAATGAACAGAGATTGCAGTCAATCATAGAGGATGCACGGGAGACAGAATTTAAAACACCCAAAAGGAATTATATAATGATAAAGTTCTTCTTTCAGGTGCAGTAAAGAAAAGGCGAAACCCAGATGTAGAAATTATTTTAGAACAGATGAGGTTGGCTGTTGATGGTGGACATTGAGGTAAAGATACGTTCCAATTGGCCGTGTTCCCCCTGACAGTAAGAGAGCCTTTTCTATTCTAATAAAGCTTGTCCTCGCTATATTTACCTGCTTAGCACAGTCCAGTGCTCTGGGGCCACTGTGACCTGCCTGCACGAGTGTGTCCGCGCCTTGGAGGGAGACATAATGGTGACTTAGCACCTGGATGTGTCAACGCTATGTAGATTCAGCGATGTTGATGCAGCATCTGAATTGGCAGTGAATGCAAATTTATTTGTGGCCCTACCTTGCGTGGAGATGGAGAACGAGGGTTCAGCGAACATTTGAGCAAGCGCACAACATGAGCAAGCGAAAGAACGAGGGAGAAGATTCAGCTGTGTGGGTGAGAGTGGTGGATTAGAGATGACAGGCAAGACTGAGGAATCCCATCATTCCACATCCAGGGAGCACTCCATTCAGTCACTGACATGGCCCTCTGGGGTGGGAATAGGAGGGTGCTAGTTACACTCTGTCAGGGGGTCTTATGACCTGATGGATGTGGTGCTACGGGACTCAGAGAACACCCTGAATATTGCCTCTCTCACACACACACTGTTATCAAGAACTCATAAGCTCACATACCGCAGCGCGGCAGAATGCACACATGCACTTGCTTTTTGCATCTAATTTCTTGTTGTCCCCTCACTTTTCTGCCGTTTTCTTTTGCTTTCTCATTTTAGAGCTGCACAAGATGAGATGATGAGCATAGATGAGCACCGATACTCCCAGGATCCCGTATGACAGCGCTGAACAGCCTACCACAACTATCATTGAACTGAAAAGCCCCTAAGTTGCATCTTCTTTTATTAGAATGACATAATAACTATCCATCAACTCAGCCAGCCAACCGTATCTCTCCCTCCTGACGGGCACAGCCAATCGGCTACCTCAATATTTGAGAGCTAATTTGTCACAGTCAGCAGCGTCCCTCCCATTTCTTCGTCTCCCTGAAGTGAGTGTTATTGTCATCCCAAATCTCTAAGGATGGTTTTATCATTCCTACTTTGCGCAGCACTGGGACTTATGAGACACGCAGAAATATTTTCAGGCATCTTTTAACCACACGGCAAGTTTTTTTTTTTTTTTTCATAAGCATTTAATTTTGCTCCTCCTTTCTCTCTGTATTCCTCACACACATACAGACAGTAGATGGCTGTGCTCGTGTGTATGTGTGGACTGTTTCCCTCCACTCTGCTCTAAACGAACCAATTATGGGTGTTTATGTAGCTTTAATGCGTGTAAGTGTCAGGAGAGAAACATTGCACCGCTCACCACCTAATCAATGAGGCCTTGCATGCTACACCACTACTTGTTTTCTCTCCTCTTCCTCGTCCCTTATCACATCAGTCCTTCCTCTATCCCCCCCCCCCTTCTCTGCCTCTCTCTCTCTCTCTCTCATTCTTTCTCCATTCAATTAGCAAGAGATGAGAATGAGGTTTCTGGCCAATTGGCCATGAAGAGACCTTTAAACGGAGCAAGATGAGGCCATCAGAAAGTTGCTATGCTCAGGACAATAAGTGTAAATCTTACAAGACTGGTTATGGTATATTTAGAGTATGTTCCAAACACTTTTGGCCAGCATTTCAGGTCCTGCAGCTGTTGCCAATTTATGCCTGAGTCCCAGTGCAAATGTTTTGTTGTGTTGCATTTTGTGTTTCATTGATTTGGGAGTACACTGCATAAATACAAGCTCCACACAGATTTTAACTAAAGACATTGTCATGGTGGGGTCACACCAACCAGTGAGTTCCCAGTGTACACCCACCTTCAAAAATATAGCTACTTCATAAGTTAAAAACAACAACAACAAAAAGTGTTACAGTGGATATAAAGTGGGGTTCCATCATACCTAGGTTCATACTCAGCAGTCATTTTGACCTCAGCTACACACATGTAAAGTTTATTGCCTATTTTGCATCGCTGCACTGCAGTGACATTGACAAAATCAGATTAGCATACTGCTATAAACTGTGATTGTCTGTAGTGCCACACATGACCAGAACTAGCAATTATTGAGGGCCAGAATTTTTTTCTCTTATTATTATTTAAGGTGTTGCACCTGGACCCCAGTGACCAGTAAAAAAGGCTGGACCCTATCCCAGCTACCATAGGGTATGAGTCAGTGTAAACCCTGGACAGGTTGCCAATCTGTTACAGGGTGAGCACAGAGAGAAAGACAACCATTCACACTCTCACTCACATCTATTGGTAATTTGGAATCGCCATTTAACCTAACCCTGCTGGTTACCAATGTTGCTTTTCTGTGTGGCCTTTGCATGTTCTTCCCGTGTTTGGGTGGGTTCTCTCCGGGTACTCTGGCATTGTCCCGCAGTCTAACCACATGCAGTCAGTGGGGTTAGTGGGAAATAAAACAAAAGAAAAAAATTACAGATCTATTCCTTCAAATTTAAATAGCACAAAGAAAAACATTACTTACTCATGGCTCCTAAACAGTTATTATTTTTTATGAATTATGCATCAAACTAACCCCTAAAACACAACCCAGTCAGGGGCACTTCAGGCCATAACTTCATATAATTCCTGTAGTCTTTTCAAAATAAAGGCCATCTAGGGTTACACACACTGATCCTGCCGATTTCTACAGACGGAGAAGCATGATTCATCCCTCCAGAGAACACGTCTCTACTGTTCTAGAGCCCTGTGGAGCCATGCTTTACATCACTGTATCTGATGCGTTGCAGTGCGCTTGGTGATGTAAGGATTGGATGCAGCTGCTCAGCCATGGAAACCCATTCCATGAAGTTCTCTGTGCACTGCTCTTGAGCTAATCTGAAGGCCACATGAAGTCTGGAGGTCTGTAGTGATTGACTCTGCAAAAAGTTGAAAACCTCTGAGAGCTATGCACCTCAGCATCTGCTCAGGGATTTTATGTGGATTACTACTTCATTGCTGAGTTGTTGTTATTCCCAATTCCTTCCACTTTGTTATAATACGACTAACAGTTGCCTGAGGAATATTTAGTGGCTCACAGTTTAATTCCAAAGGTTGAGGCCAGGACTTTGTGCAGGCCAGTCAAGTTCTTCCACACCAAACTCACTCATCCGTGTCTTTATGAACCTTGCACTAACAGCTGACTGTGGAATACTTAGTATTGATGAAACTGAAAATGAAAATCAGAAAGTTTTTATTGCACAGCTTGATGAACTACACTGTGCATGTCTGGTGTGAATGTGCTGTCTGTTTAACGGTCCATGGTTCATTTTTTAAAGTTAATAAATTTGGTGGGATTCCATATTTTCTTAGTCTTTCAGACCCTTATTACCCTTATTTTCCCTCTCTGATTGCTAAGTCTGGATAAGAGTGCCTTTACACCACTCTCAGCAACTCTTATCCAATAACGAGTCTGAAGCAGCACTTCTGGATCAGGTGTTGTTGGTACTTTCTCCCCTAGTTGGTGGCAGAGATGAATGGAGCTCGGTGGGAGCTGTACCCCCCCTGGGTTTTGGGGGCCCACCGTGGTGGGTCCGACGGGACTGGCAGGGCCAGAGCCCTTTTACCGACACTAGTGATTATTTACCGGGCCCGGGCCTCTGTGGGAACCGGCGTGATGGATTCTGACGGGGTTGATGATCACTCTTCCAATGAGAGTAATTAATATAATGAAGAGCTACTGAGCATGTGCAGTAGGATGTGATGAATAGCGCGTGTATGTTGTCGTTATTCACAGGTGACAAAGGGTGTGTGGGAGGTAATGTGAGAAAGGAAGTATACAGTGTAAGAGGAGGAAAAGGTAGAAAAAGAAAGCCAGGTATGTATGGCTTTATGAATCTATGAGTATGAATCTATCATGCTAAAGAAAGCCAGGGGTGTTGTTAAAAAATTTGGGGAAACTGATTAGATTAATTAGAAGATATGAACTGCAATGGCAGAAGTAGTGGGAGGGAACAGTAGAGAACAAGTTCACAAGGTAAGCAGGGCCATATTTTAAATGGCCTGCTTGCCTTTAGGTATTTACTCACGTTGCTGCGATCCAACCTTTTAACCAGGTAGTGGGTCCATGTTTCACTCCAAGCCATTACACCCCCATAAATATTCTAATGAGGACTTCACAGTTATAATTAGTTGTTGTTATGCGCCTTGCTGTCGACAAGACATGTAATGTGCTGACCCGCTGTCTGAAATGGAATTATCTTCACTAATGAACCTAAACGGAGTCAGTGACTCAAAATGGGGGAATGATGTCTACAAAACAGGAAGAAGACGTGTGGGTGTCGAGTTGATGTGCAGACGCTGTGGGTGTGGATATGAACCAGGGCTAAATGGCCTGAATATTATTGGTGGGTTCATGTAAAAGATATCAAGACCACATTACTACGCAGCGAGACAGTGGCTGGCTTGTTACACACCACTGGGCGAGCTGTAATACCTGCTAGATTTCAGCCACTAATTTAGCCGCATGCCACTTAACGTGCGTTTGATATGAATCACGGGGTGCTTAGCCTCGCCCCTCCTTCCCTGCCCCATGACCCCACCACTCTTACTTCCTTAAAGAGCAAGTCGTTAAACAGCAGAGAGGATCCACCCGCCATTATAATGGGGAAATAATGAACGCTGTTGCCTCAGGTATTTATCACAGCCGCAACTCTCAGTGCCGAGGCTGTTTTAATCTCCAAATGGCAGAGGGGGGGTTAACCAGGTGGGAAATTAACCAGAAGCAGATACTAGAGTGATAGAGCGAAGCAAAAATTAATTATCTGTGTATAATATGCACAACTTTAATTTCTAAATTAGTTTAGCTCAGGTTGATTTAGGTTTCCTTGTAGAATAACCCCTCCAAAATAAATCACTTTGGTGTTGTAAGACTGACATATTTGTACAGTCAAAACCTATGCATCAAACGCTGAACTCTTGCTGACACTTTAGTGTTGTATGCTGGTGTTGAGACAGTCTGTGTGGTGTGTCTAGTGTCCCACCACTGGCTGCCCAGCCGAGAGGGTGAGGCCCTCCGGCTCAGACCGGCTGGCTCGAGACTTGGTCGGTCCCTCAGTCGTTCGCGTCCCCTTCAGACGTCAGCACAGGCCGGTCTCACCACGGCTCCTTTACTGCCTGCTTTCATGTGTCCTTTAATGAGGAAACCGCCGGCTCAGCAGCCTGCTATAAAACACAGGCGAATTAAAACACCCAAATATGAATCAGCTAAGCTGCCTAATTCAGCAGGCCAAGCCAGAGGCGTAGCTCTGCTTAAGGGAGACCTCAGGAAGACCAGATCCTATTGTCTGCAGAGGCCAAGGTGCAAAATCCTGATGGAGAAAAGACCCTGAAAAATAGAAGAGATAACAAGGGATTCTTAACCTAAAGCTCTGAGCACCTCAACTCTATTACAATCAGATGAAGTTAATCTTCAAAGCACGCAGCCGAAGCAAGTGCATAACTTCCCAAGGAACAATAACAGAGTGAGTCACAAGCCCACAACACAACTCCTGCCACCAACGGCTCGCCACAGTCTGCTAGAGCTGCGGCTGCCACTTAGACAACAGCAGCTCCATAAAACGTCGAAGAAACATCAACCCTAAAAAAAAGAGGGAGAAATAAAACAAAACCACACTTGTTTTTTTCCTCCCATTTCATTGTAATGATGGAAATAAGGGCATCATTCTGAGATTAGTGCTGCTATTTCTCCCCGGCTGGCTATAAGCATTATACGAGTGCCTGTTGAAGAGATTTTGAAGGAATAATGCAACAACAACCCACTGAGGAGAAGGATGACAGGATCATATGCTGATTTTCCAACATTAAGAGGTATAAAACTAGTGAAACAGGATCTAAGACATGAAACCAGAAGGTTGATGATACGTTTTTTTTCTGTTACATAATCTTTGTTCCTTTTTTTTTTCTTTTTTTTAAATGAATGCAAGTGTGCGCTAGAAGGCTTTAGGATGTATACAACATATGACCTCCAAGAAGAGACCCCATTTACAGGTTGAGAGAAAAAAACAAGTCCGAGTTAACCCTTTCCTTGAAACACTGACAGGCTGTGTATGATGTCATAAGGAATACTAGCATAAATAAGAAGACCTGAGCCAACAAGTTGAGCCAACTCACACCACACCCATCTTCAAACTCTCTCATTTTCATGTCAACATCATACCTGCATACCTGTGATATAGTGTGCTGATGGACATGTAGACACTTTCTAAAGTACTCAAAACTGCCACTGTGGTAGTTCCTGCTACAGTACAGCGCCAAATCACTTGCCTCAAGGCAAGGTAGACCCTACAATAATACATAGAGAGAAAAACCCAACAATCATATGACCCCCTATGAGCAAGCACTTTGGTGACAATGGGAAGGAAAATCTCCCTTTTAACAGGAAGAAACCTCCGGCAGAACCAGGCTCAGGGCCATCTGCCACGACTGGTTGGGGTAAGAGAAGGAAAAGAGAGACAGAGATTAATAACAGGTACAATTCAATGCAGAGAGGTCTATGAACACATAGTGAGTTAGAAAGGTGACTGGAAAGGAAAAACTCATTGCATCATGGGAATCCCCCGGCAGCCTACATCTATTGCAGCATAACTAAGGGAGGATTCAGGGTCACCTGGTCCAGCCCTAACTATACTTTAGCAAAAAGGAAAATTTTAGGCCTAATCTTAAAAGTAGAGATAGTGTCTGTCTCCTGAATTCAAACTGGAAGCTGGTTCCATAGAAGAGGGGCCTGAAAACTGAAGGCTCTGCTTCCCATTCTACTTTTAAATACTCTAGGAACAAGTAAGCCTGCAGTGCGAGAGCGAAGTGCTCTAATTGGGTGATATGGTACTACAAGGTCATTAAGATAAGATGGGGCCTGAGAATTAGAGTCAAGAGTTAGCCCTGGCTGCTCCAGACTGGAGCAGATATTGAGTTTCAAGCTGGTCTTCAGCTTTGAGTGCTTTAGTAGAGCAGAAAACCCCAATATAAGAACTAACATGGTAAATGGACTAGAGTTAGTGGGACAGTCAAGAATTTTAAGAGTATCTCTGGTTATCAGGTAATATTACATCTGAGCTTCTTTCTTAGTGTAAAAATGCTATATTCAATAAAATAATAACAGGAATGCCTATTTTCATAGTTTGTGCATGTCAGTCATCTCAAAATGAAGCTAGCCATTTGAGCTTTGATCTAGTTTAATAAAACAAAAATAAAAATGATGTTACAAGAAAATACAAACACTGAATACATGGAACAGCTTTTATTTTAGGCTACAGTGTGACTGGATCTGTTTCACAGTGCAAAGACAAACTGTAGACTTATAATGAATTTTACTACAAAAAAATGGCAGTCCATTCAGATTCCTCTTCAGTGCTACACAACAATATGAATTATGTACAGAGCAGGATGAATCATTCCTCTCTGACTTTACACAGATTGTCATACACGCATAGAGGGAGAGAGAGGAGAAATATGGACTGAAGAAGGTGCTTGACAGAACATTTTGCAGTGATTAGAAAACATTTTAACAGCACTGGTCACAAAAATAATACTTCATTGGCCCAATAAGCAGATAGAGAAAAGCAGTAACATTAAAGAGATTCTGTGACTGTATCAAAACAGCCCAGCACATCGCACTGCGATGCACATGGTGCAAAAATAACCAGATATTTATCTCACAGAATAGTAGAGCAAAACTGGTCGATAAAGTGAGGAAATACTTGAATGGTGTACCACAGAAGATTTACTGCAACTTTAGTGAACTCATGAGGTAAAAAAAATGAATTAAATGCAGTACTGAATAATGAAAGGAGAAATAAAATGTCAAAAAAACAAAAAAGTAACAAACTCAGTAAACTTTGAACAAAAAAGTGTGGCTTATTTTTGTAACCTTAAACGTAGTGCTGGTATGTGGGTATTGTAAGTATGAAGTAACCTCTTCATGCTCTTCAATTAAATTTCAATTATTATGTGAATCTATACCATTTTTTTTTTTACCTTTATAGTTTAATATAAACAGGCTGAGGTAACTTGGGTAATAGGGTAACAGTCAAACAGCACAAATCCCCACAAAACAAAACCAAAAAGAACATAATCATGCTTTTACATTAATTCAGTTATTACTTATTACCCTGAAAACCACATATACTTTTCACTGTTACATGTAAGCCTGATCGGAGTCAGTTTTATGATTTCCTCCATATAGACAGAGGAGGATAAAGTGAAAATATGATTTAGCTAATGTAATGAGGGGACATGGGTCGAAATGGTATGAAAACTGGGTAGCAGGTCTGTGCTCGACTGCAAGGCCTTAGCATCTCCTGAGCATACTGGGATAAGGGGCACAGGGGTGTGTGCAGCTCTGGTGTGTGTTTATGTGTATTTGTGTATTGTAACAGCAGAGTCAGTGTGCTCCCCTTGCATTCATTGTCCGTCCTCCTCACGCAGAAACTGGAACACGGATGAGAAATCCTTATTAGCGTAGCCGCGAGAGCACATGACTCGGTAGATCTGGTGAGCGAGGGAACCCAGAGGGACGGGTGTCTTGGTGTTGGTGGCAGTGTTTTGCGCCAAACCAAGATCCTTTAAGCACAGACATGAGAAGAGAGGGACAAGCAGTCAGAAAAAGTGACAGGTGCAAACAGATCCTATGAACAGCTCAAGAAAACCGGTTTTCAGAAACATCTTTATTTTAGTGTGTAGGATATGAAGAAATGTCTGCCTCATTAGATGATGAGCACATACTGGATTTAAAAAAAAATATTCTTGACAATTCTCTTCCTGTTAAAAGGGGGGTTCTTCGTCCCCACTGTACCCAACAACCCAAGAATTCTCTATACAGATTCTTGGATTTCAGAACACTTTCATTATCAGTTTATGTATTGATAAGATGAACTGATTATTAAACACATCAGACATTAAGAATCACAAATAATACAACCAGAACACAAGCTTAGTACCTTTGCCATTAGTGTGGTTCCAAAGCCGCCCTGGTAGTTGTTGGCAGAGGGAACTCCCTCCATTACTCCAGGGACAGGGTTGTACGTGTCGCTGGACCAGCAGCGACCTGAGGACATATTTAGGATTTTTGCCAACAGCTTGGGATCCAAACCCAGTCTGCAAAAAGAAGAAAATAGAGTTAAATAAGTTCTGTCTTTGACACATGTGAAATAGTTTTATTTGTCTGAAGGTGTACAACACTAAATTACATTGCAACTAAATTACAGTTTTAACAATTCTAGCTGTTAATAATAATTAAAAAATTTTTTGCATATACTATTATATATTGTACATATATTTATTAGTTTCAGATTTAGCCATTCGTATATATTTTGCCTGTTTATGTTATTGTATTTTGCACAACTCTGTTGCTTGTGAAGCTCGCACACAAGAATTTCACTCGCATGTGCTGTACCAATGTACCTGCACATGTGATGTGACAATAAAAGTGATTTGATTTGATTTAATAGCCCAAATAACACCAAATATGGTGGTTTTAAAGAAACCTAAAATATCATACTACTATTACAACATGTTTCAGACAAAAAAAGTCAGAAAATTACTTTACTTTCAAACTTTTAGCATCTTAGAATGACATGGAGAGGAAAACTTTAAAAAATGGTAGGCACAAACAAGGAAAGAGGAGTTATGCAAAATATAGGGAGGAAATGGGACAGAGTTGGGTTGAAGAGGACCAGTGGGACATAAGAAATGTGGCAAAAGGTGGGTGTGGGGGTGCCTGGTGATTGTAGTGACCCCCAATGAACCTTATGCCTCACTGTGACCATTCCTCAGTGTTAATGGCTGAAGGCTTTGTAATGCCGGCTAATGCAGTATTGATGTTTACCACTACATCTATCCTTCATCCCTCTTTCAAGAAAGTGGAGGAGGAGAAGTGGTTAAGCAGCACAGGGGAGCCATAAACCTCGCTGTCACACACAGAGGCACATTCTTAGCTCTGCTGCCCCATTTTGCAGCAACCTACTTTCATATGCAAGAGGACAAACCTCCGGACTATGATAAGAAGTAACCAAAGGCACATGAGACAAAGAAAGAGACTGAGGGTAGACAGACAGAAGCAATGAGTGAAACCGAGCAGGGAGGGTGTAACGACGGCGTCTGTGTCGACCGTTCAACATGCCATATTAATGGTTTTAAGGCCAGTATAAAGCTGACCACATCAAGTCCTGGCTGCCTCAGTTTACTGTTACTTACAGGCCTGTAACTCTATTCTGCTCTCAATATGACTATTAAACTATCATAGGTCTTTAAGGCCAGCACCCTCCCTCCTTCCCTCTCTCCACCTGGCTCTCATTCTGCCATTACTGCTGCAGTTTTATTAGCTGTCTACTAACTAATTAAGAAAAGGAATTGCATTTACACTCTCTCCATGTCTCTCCCTCCCCCTTTCCTCTCCCCTTCATCTCTTATGTGTCCGCTCAGACTCCCTAATTTTTTAACAAACAGTTTTGGAAGTGTGGCATGAGTGGTTCTGCACGCGCTGGGTTTTTTCTTCTTCTTCTTTTTTAATGGTAGTCTAGCTCATGATAGCTTTCTTAGTTTATGTCTGTAAGCATCCCTTGCCATCCTGCTTCCCCTCTACCCTTCCTCCCTCTTCCATGCTGACACCTTCCTGTCTAAGGACTCATGGGGACATATGTTTGACATCGCACAAGCCTCCCCCCCACACACACACACACACAAGCAAGCAGCCCCTCCCTGTGTTCTGGGTCAGCAGCTGAAAAGGTTACTGGCTGAGCTACAATAAAGCGCGTCCGAGCGCGCAGATCGTTTGTTATAGCGGCCATAGACGCTGACGGGGAGCTGTTGTCCTCTGTTAACGATAAATCAATGAAGTTCCCCTCTTGCTCCCATCACAGAGACACACACGACAAACTGTTCGCACACACTCATACTCAGCTGCGGTTATTAGCTGACGCAGTGGTGTTGTTCCTCGCCTGCGGTAATTTGCGTGGAGAAGAGGACATGTCACGCTTTAACAAGATTGACATGGATAATCAGACATGAACGGTGTTGCTGTGTAATGCTGGTGCAGATAAAAATAAAATAAAATTAAGAAAAAAAAAAACAGTAAGAGAGATGGTGCTGAAGATTCAAACGAGAGGGGAGGGTGTTTATGTCCTGGGAGCTCTAGCAGGTGGAGTTCATTTGCAGCGCTGATATTAACCATCTCTTTCATTATGATTAGCTTCTCGATCTCATCAGACGCCACAAGAGAGGAAGCCCAGCCTCTTCCCCATTTAATATATCATTAAAGAGCTAACGAGCACATACACACACACACACACACACACAAGCACTTACTATTCCATTTATAGAGGCAACAAGCGCGTTTATCACGCGAGTTTAATCTTCATCTGAACATATGCTCACGATTCATCTCAACTATAGAGAGAGGAAGGGAACGATGTGTTTGTGCTCATGTATGTTGTGGTGAACCTATTTCTGTCTCTCTGCTAAAAGGGTCTTGTTATAAACTCTGATTTGCCTGTTGTCCTCCCCATAAAAAGAACAAAGGAGCAAATATGTAAGCTCCTACTTGGGCATCGGCAACTGCGTATTTGTACGCATGAATGGGCGCAGACACACAGGTTTGCAAGGTGAACTGTAAAAGTGTCATATGAGCGTCACATGGGCCAGTCGTCTCTACTCTTATCTTCATATGTATCATTATAATCACTGCTGCTCCTCTCCACTGCTCTATGATACTCTCTGCAGCTTTTCATCCTTCTTTTACTGACTGCTTGGCTGCTTTCAAATATTACAGCAGGCCCCCCCCCCAAAAAAAAGAAAGAAAAAAATGGATTAAAATAATAAAATAAAGAATGTAAAGCAAATATGGATGGGAAGCAAAAGCCAAAAGCAAGGAATTGAAAATACATAGAAAGAAACGGTCTGCATGGGAGAGTGTGTTTGAGTGTGTGAGTGTGTGTGTGTGCTGATAATTGTCATGCGTGGCCATTCCTTGCACTAAGAGAACGTCACGCTCTGCTGGAGACGGCCCGAGCTTCCATCTGAGATCAACAAATTAGCTCCATGAACAGAACTCTGTGTGTGTGTATCTGCCTGCATGTACAGGTAAGGAAACACACACACACACACACACACATATATTAAAGAAAGGGCAGCTCTATCAGGCCCAAGTCCAACATGATAAAATGTTATTGCCGTTTTCCTGCAAATTGCCTGTGAGTGCTTAGCCTCCTTTGTCTTGAATTGTGTCGGTGTGTGTGTCTGCACACATGCACCAAAGAGAGCGTTCTTTCTGCATAAGAGGCTGGGCCGCAATGCAGCATGGGAGATTTACGGGTGTGGGCTCCCTCTAAACGATGACAGTCTTTGTCAAGCCCTCTAATAAAGCCCCAGAGATTGGCTAGCAAGAAGAGGGGGAAACTGAAACACACACAGACACACACACAGACACACACACACACAAAATGGAATCAAGACTGAATATGGGTCAGTCTTGAAAAGATATGAAGATAATTCACAGTCAAAGTGAAGAGATGCGGTAGTTAGTATTCCTATTTTTGTTATAGGAATACATTATAATGATGTGAATTGTGAGAAGTTGTAGTGGTAGAAAACTGCTGCCTTCAGTATATCTGGATGTAAATTCGTGTGTCTGTGTGTGTGTGCTTCAGAGACAGTGTGGCAATGTGTAAATCTGCGTTGCTCCCTTAATGCCTCCATATTTCAGAGGCCTAGTGAGGGGATTTATGTTCGACTGCTCATGCCAATTTTCCTCCTCTGTCTCAGCACAGATAAATCAGTCGCACTAACACAGCTGCACTGTGCAAAGAGGAATTCATGGACGCTCATGAACACCCGTGCAGAAAACTCGATGCAAATACCATTTTACACTGTAAAGGCCGTAAAATCGCATTATAGCCAAAGAGTAAACAGAAGAAACAGTCCATTATTGACAAGGAAAATACATAAATAGAACAGAATATAAAATCTGAAGAATATAAAATCTATAAAAACTGATGTATAAGCTTCCTGTATGCAAGCCGCACTTAAAAATTCTACAGACCAAAACAAAGTATGGGTGCTGTGGTGCATTTTAAGTCCTCACATGATTTCTAGTGCTATAAGATTGCAGTGCAATCCACCGGACTTCACCTCCCATCATCCTCAGCTTCCTGACCAAAGAAGCTTTGTGTCACGAGGAGGAATCATGAATGATGGGTTTTCTAGGTGGTGTTCAGTAGCAGAGGTGTGGCAGGATTCTGGTGAGAGCTCAATCAGCAAATGTAAATCAGACAATGTGGCTCCACCCCCTCATCCATCTCTCTTTAGCAGAGGCGGCTCTGACTTGGGGCAGGGCTGACCCCTTCACACTCCCATAAACTACGCACACACACACACACACACACATGCACCCACACATTTCTAAACCTGTATTGTAGTAGTAAATTACAGTTACAGCTACATCGCTGGCGTAGTAATTGACCTTACTGTGACAACTATATCTAACAGCAATAATAGCAGAGTTAATGTGTGGCTAAAAGGTAGTAACCTCAAAATATGTCCTTGTAATTTCACTGTACTTGTTCTTTCGTTTTTGCAAATTCATCAACAACAATAAGGAAATCTGGATCTGGATGTACTAAATCCCTGTACACCTATGTACAGCTGTGTTAGTGCTACCCACAGACAGCTATCTCTACACTAATCATTCCCATGTAAATGAATCCAATGATCATACACTTCCTTATTATTTTATCTTTTAGCAGAGCATTTGCTTACAGTACCTGATACCAAGGTTCATGGTCTCCGCGGTCCCAATCATCCCAATCGCCAGCAGCATATTGTTGCAGATTTTAGCTGCCTATAAGGGTGTGAAAGAAAGATTTTTATAAAGGAATTATTATGTAAATGATGAAGTCTGCAAAACAAAATATAACACACAACAGTAAATCTCAGATAATTTGACTCTGGAATAGACGAGTGAAACACTTCAATGGCCACTAATGCTTAAATGCTACATTTTTAATGGTCATCTTTGAAGTAATGGGATCATTTCAATTATTTTAAGACTTCTTTTCAAGAAAATGCAACATATTATATCATTTTAGATGTTTTTTGGTCAAATCCAATCTGGCATTTCTTTTGTTATGGTTGATAACTAGGATAATAATAATAATGATTTGGTCCTGAAGGATTTTTTTCCCTCTTAACCATGGAAAGGATCCTGCCACAAACCAGCACTATTGTCCTCAGCGGATGTCCAGAGCTTCCTATGCTGCCAAGGTTACTAGCATGTTGTTTTTTCCCCTCAGAATGCATCAAGCTGTTGAGTTTCTCACTTCTATTGTTCTTGCCATCTCTCTGTAGGATTTGCAGTTTAAAGACGGTCTGTTTCACTTGCAATGACAGCTCCTAGATCCAACAACAGCTTCCAAATGGATGCGCCACACTTGGAATAATCTCCATACATGTAGCTAATGAAGAAATTCTGAAGTAGCCCACCTCTATCTACAAAACAGTTTTTAAGTGAATTATCCAATTATAAATGAGGCCCAACAATCTGGACTTCTAGCCCAATTTAGCCAATATAGCAAATTACCTTTTAACATGTAAACAAAAAATGTATTTCCATAATAGACTGATTCAGTGTTAATTTGAAGTTTGAGTAGACTTTATTTTGGTGGGTTTCCCAAGCCACAGACTTCATTTCGGTAAAACATGCAAATCCCATTGATATGCATGGGGCTTTGCTTTGGTATTAGGTCAATAAACAATTACTGTCACTTCATAAAGTGTCTCATGACCTGATGATGCTCACCCAGTCATCTTCTTAAGCCCACATTGCTTTGCAGGACTTTTTCTTGACTAATTGTTTGTATAGTGGCTTATTTCGATAACTATATTCATAATCAGAGGCTGCTTAGCATCACCAGGAAGATTAAAAAAATTGCACTGATTGTGAAAATATGTAGTATAACAAATGTAGAATGCGCAAGTAAACAAACTTTAGTATGTAGACACTAAACATGAACAACACAGTTGTAAGGTGGCCATTTGGTGCTCAATTGAGCTGTCAAATGAACAAATATATATAATTGTGGGATTTGTATAAAATATTTGTATATGCCATATAGACACAACATCTTCGGAAATGTTTATGCAGAGTTTCATCAGGACTGGTCCACTCATCTAAGATGACATAGGGAATATACATACATTAGATCCTTTGGATAAATCATTATGAAAATAAATTACTGGAGGAATTGTAATAATATGGAAGAAGTCATGTTCTTATAAAACTAGTTTATTAATGCTGCAGCATTTATGGGGTCAGATTGACTAAACAGTGGAAATCTGTGTTGAGAAAGGTTCTGGTCAAATTAGGTACAATTGTTTAAGGGCATTTTCCACCCATCAATATGTAAGAAAGAATTACAGCACGGTATTTCAAAATTGCATAGTCCAGCATGTTACAATATTATTACAAAGATTATTTGTAACAATACTGTAAGCAAGATGATGCTACATGCAGCAGAAACAACTGATACTTCTATAATTATAGGAGTTATCATGATTTCTTATGTGTGCATTCTAGCCTACATTTATTCTGTTTATAAAGTTGATAGAAGTTTTGTTGCTGGTGTTTTTGTTTGTTTGTTTGTTTTGTTTTCCTTTAAAGCAACATCAGAAATCTGGAGTAAACACTGTGTGCTGTCCATGGTCCTGAAATGTGAAACACAATTGGAAATCTGAATCTCGTTAAGGTATTCAGGTAAGGTTTGTTTGGGATTTATGAAACGTGAAATTAATAGTTGATTAAAGTTCTGTTTGACTTCTGAAAAATGAACCAAAGCCAGTGGGTTGCAAAACTTTTTGGAAGAGCTATTATTTAAAGAGTTTTAATTGGAGGTTCTAAACAGTCTCCAATATACTCCGGCAAATATTATATGTACTGATAACTACATATTCTGGCAAAAAGCACAACATGAGTAGAAACTTACAAACCTCACTATATAGTTATCTGCTCAAATTTTGAAAGCTATTGTAAACATATATACGGAAAAAGACCAGACTTTCAAATGTCCACACTTTTCCATTGATAATTTTTTGCCTTGGTGTCCTATAATTTTGGCCATAGTGTCTTAGAAGTATTGGTTGAGGCATCAAATCTATGTCCCTGTGTGAAATGCTGTTTGTATTTATGCAGTCATTATGTTTAGACATTCCTTATTACCTGTCCAGTGCCGACCTGTCCGCAGTAAATAACATTTGCTCCCATGCAGGTGAGCAACTCCTTTGCTGCGTTGTATTCCTCGACCACTCCGCCTACCATGAAGGTGAGTTTGGCCATGCTGGCAGCTCCAACACCTAAACACACCACATGCTGATATTAACATTAACTGATGTGAGCACATCACTAATAAGACACACACATTTCACATATTGATGTCTAGTCTTTAAAAGTTCAACACATATGTGCAGACCTGCAAAACACATGAAATAGTTCATGAAAACTGGAACACAAAGTTCAGGTGTTGATACGTGTTGAACTAAAATATGTGAATTTTCCACACGAGACATAATATATCAGCCATATGACTGGTTTAACACTACCAACTGTGTCTAAAAGGTCAGCTGTGCTCTGTTCTCTGTGTGCATGTGTATGCCAAACTCTTAGTGGGACAGACGTGTTAAGTAGTGCTGTACCAGAGGGACAGAGGTATCTTTAAAAGCCGATTGTTGCCATCATCCACTGCACAACTCTCATGGGATCCCTTGGCTTTTGTCTTGTCACCCCTTCTCTTTCATATACACACACACACACGGACACACGAGCAGCTGTGCCTGAGGCCAGCCCCCTATCTCATGGGGGTATCATTGACAGGCGAGAGGGGTAATTAACTTTACACTTTATCATGTTCAATTAGGCGTCCCTCCCCGTGCCTGATGGCTTAAGGAGCGTGCCATGTTGTAGGAGGCAACCTCACCCCACTGACTCACAGCCCACCCTCTCCACAGGGTCCTTAATGCTGAAATAACCTCTTTTCAGAGTAGGCTGAATCCAGCCGGTCTGAGTCTCTTATGCAATGGCTCCTTTCCCTGTATGCTTCAGTGATTAGCCAGTGTCAGTTAAAGCTGATTATTATTAATATTTGTCTAAATAAACACACAAATATGCTTTTGGGACAGCCGAAATCACCAGATTATGAACCTGGAGGAACCCTCTGAACTTTACATTCAATTTCATTAGCTGTGTTGTTAAATGTACACATTAAAATAACTTGGTTAGGTTCAGCAAATGTTTTGATTAAATATTTCAAATTCACAGGAGCGAGACCCACTTCATTATCACCTCTACACTGGGCCAGTGCTAAAGGACATCTTTTGTATATGTCTGCAGTAACAATGACTTTGCATAGCCCAGAATGATGAAAGCTCTACCAGGGTAGATTAAAAAAACAACAACAACTCAAACCCAAAAAAACACTACCAACAAAAACACAATGAGAATAGAGCAGCACTAAAAAATACGTTATTATTTATTTTTCCTGTAAGAAAAAAAAAAAAAAACCAAGAGGAAAGTGTAGAAGGAGGATATGTAGTTTGACTGTCTTTTATGAGGGCCATCCACCCTTAATGAAAGCCTTAACAGTGAAAGCCTAATAATGTCGGTGTTAATAATTAAAAGGGAATTACTGGGGACAAAGCAGCTGAAATCTAATTGTTAGATGTCACTGCAGAGGCAAGGAAAGGAGAGGAAAGACAGGGTTTATAGTAAATTTCCATTGCTCAAATATCCCCCCCCCCACCTTCTTTAATTGGCTGTGCTGTTGTCACATATATGATCATGCCACTACACTGTATGTGTGTGTCTGTGCATGTGTATATCAGTGATGAGCTGTCAGAAGGTCATTAGGGCCACATAATGAAGCCCAAAGCCCATGCTGCAGCAGCTGCATACGGACCACGGCTAACATGCGCTCAACATACGGCCGCCACACACACCAATCATACACACATATGGTCCACAGACATGATGGATTCTCTTCCCTTCTTGCTATTTGATGTCTTCTTATTTATTTGCTTAAATTCTTTTTAGCATAATTGATTCAAGTTTTATTTGTTGTAACAAAGTTTCCATTTAATGGCAGAACAGTTTTTTTTTAGTCTAAAAAAAATGGAAACTGGATTTTACTCCAGTATCGAGCACATAGCGAACAGTGTGGTGTGCAGTGAAGTCACAGAATTCTCTTCACATTTTCATTAAAGTAATGGAAATAAATAAATACATGAATAATAATAATAATCATAATAATAAGTACAATTACCTTCACTTTTTTTTTTCTTCTGATATTTTTACCATCCCATTTTGCAGTTTCTATGCTGCAGGCTGAGCCTCACAAATACAGATACACACACACACACACACACACAATGAGAAAGAGCAGTGTGACGACTGTGCTGGTTCATTAGTGGAGATCACTGTTTGCGGACGACTAAAGAGGAGATTATTGATAACACAGTCAACGTGCTGATCGATATATCTCACTAAGGAGAGAAAGAAAGCGAGTGAGCCAAAAGAGAGCAAGAGAGAGGGATAAAGAAAGAAGCACGAGGAGAGAGCGGTGCAGAGATGACAGCAAAGAAGGAAAATGATCTCTCTCTTTTTACCTCCCAGCATCCCTCCCTCAAATTAACTAATCACCCATAATAAGCTCTTATGATGTGTAGTGGATTTCTATAAGGAGTGACACCAGGATGATCGAAGATCCTTGTTTGTAGCAGAATAACACATCATTAGCATAACTGTGTGTGTATGCGTGTGTGTTACTGTGTGTATACACTGTGTGGGTATCAGTGGGTCCATTCTTTGTGCATGGGCTGAAGTGCATTTGTGTCTGTATGTATGTCGGTATAAAGTGTGATTTTAATATTGTGTCTATGCGCTGAATGTACTTTCATAGGGTATTTATTGTGTGTGGTGTATGTGTGAGGGGACGTCCCATTCTCGGGCCGGTCCTGTCAGAGACGGATTAAAGAAGAATCCTAATGAGGCTTCCTGAGCGCCGGGTATGCTGGCTCATCCATCCCAGCGGGAGTGACAGTCCTGGATCATTAGCACTGCACAACTACACAACGCCCCCTAGGGGGAACGAGAGAAGGTGTGTGTATATGTGTGGGGTTGGGGGGTTGGGGGGCACCTATGATAGAAGATTCAGGCTAGAGACAGTAATGGAGGGATGAGGATGCTAAGAAGATATCTACAAGGAATGACAAAGCAACTATATATTGAATAATAAATGGAGGCATACACAATTATGCCAGAGTGCTACAAACAATACACAATGTCAACTCTTTCAAGCACTCCCAAAAAATTGTACAGGGGCATGTTCATCTTTATTCCCAAACTGGTACGTAATACTTTCCTGGGAAATAACTCCCTTGAAGCAGAACCACCACCTTCCTCGGTCACGTTCGCTTACCAAAATCCAGGGGACATGTTTGGGTTGACAGAGTGGTGGATGCTTACCTCCTCTCCCCAATATCAACCAAAGTAAATATTCTCAGACCGAGCTGAAGTTTGCTGGACTATTAACTTTGACTCTGACATAAAAGGTTGAATGAAAGGAGAAAAAAAGTCTCTTAACGCATTGTAGAAAGGATGGAAGGGCAAGACATTTAATGTGCTTATG
Source organism: Pundamilia nyererei (assembly GCF_000239375.1). Lineage (NCBI taxonomy): Eukaryota > Metazoa > Chordata > Actinopteri > Cichliformes > Cichlidae > Pundamilia > Pundamilia nyererei. The sequence continues at coordinate 1,392,022 of NW_005187431.1, forward strand.
TGAGTGTCTGTGAGGCCCATGCAAGCCCCTTTATCTCAAATCCTCTATTACCAAAAGACTACTTAATAAGCAAGCAATCAAGCGCCGTTAGGACAGATGCTCAACAGCAGGCTTCGATGACAGCCTTTAACCATGAACATAAGAGACTGAAACTACTTGTGTGAGGGCAAAGGAAGATCAGAGACAGAGCTCTGGTTTGGGCTGTTTGTAGTAAATGCTAAGTTCATTAGCACTTCTTTCATTTCACACGAAAGAATCAACCAAAGCAATTCATGACAGCCATATAAGCCTTTTAAAACTGAGCTCTTTTTGAAGTCGTGCATGCAAGTACAAAGCAAGTGACAATGAGCGTGAACATGTGCACGCAGTATCTGTGCACGTATGCGAGTATCAGAGGCAGGTGCAGATCTCAGAGTTGGCCGCCAGTAAGACGTCAGTTGGAGGTTCTGAGGCTCCGTCTCAGAGTTACGAGCCGCATGTAAACCAGTAGCCACTTTTTATTGGTGGTGGGTTTAAATTAAACTACATTTGTGAATATGAGGCTACACAAACAACACAAAATGGCAGACACACATGCACACACAAGAAGGGATGTTCCCAGTGTTTGGTAATGAATGACGCATTTGACAACGTTCCAAAAGCCTGCTTTTTTTTCCCCCGCGGAGAGATTAAACGGAAAAACACTTGGAGCAAAGGCAACACCTATAATATCATTAGAGCTCCACAAAACACACAATTTCCTCAAATGATAATGTAACTGCTCTTACTGCACGAATGCCACAAAAGCTTTAAGGATACGCAAAACTTCATATCACACCTCTGGGTTTGAATGTACTTGGTGTAAACAAACTCTGGCACTGGCAATAGACTAGACTGTTTGTCTTTAACTATATGCACATGCAAAGTTACTCTGGCGCAACCACAGTCATCTATAATTCAGAATGAAAAGTGCCTTCACACTTAATAGAGTAACAGGCTTAAATGAATAAGAGTTGACTGCTTAGAATTAAAATCAGTGGGGTAGGATGTTTACAGGCCAACAATGCAGCCTCACGTGATCCACCATCATAATTACACGCGAGAGCAGATCTTTTTCGCAAACAAATTAAAACCCTGAACGGGCCCCCGTAAAAAGTGGAAAGGATATCGAGTAAATAAGTGAAATGGGACGAGGGTGTGCGTTAGCCCACATCGGCAGGAAAAAAAAATCAGCAGTTTCAACAGGTTTTTGCTGCCAATTTTACTAATGCCACTCTGTTGTGTTAAAAACAGACACTTTATCAGCTCCACTTAACGAGCGCAGCCCCATGAGAACTGACTCCTGCACACATATACTCTGTGAGAACCTCGTGTGAGCAGGCGACTGCAAAAAGTTTGGGTTTGGGGGGAAAAAATTTGAGAGAACAAAATTGTTGCATGTAAAGTTACGACAGTCTTGAGAATTTGGTTTGCAGTGCCTGTCCACTTACCATCAGGTCAGGCCTCATCATGATCATCACCATTATTATCATCATCATCATCATCAGTAACTGATCTTTTCCAGAGGGGAGTACCTGGTCAATTGTAAGTGACAGAATGGAGCAAGCAAGAGAGAGCCACAATCAATCCTTTGCCTGGCCCAATGAGACTCATCTAGGATAGACCAAGTTAATAATGATCCTCAATTAGGCTGTTAGCAGGCAGACACACACACACACACACACACGCACGTTTTTCTACAGACAAAATGTTAATTCACGTGTAGATGAGTGTCATGCAGTGTGACGTTTGGGCTACGTTTGATGGACAGAGACTTTTTGTATGACGTATAGACCAGCTGACTATTTGTCTGCACGCTCACGTCCACAGCAGATGACACAGGGGCAGAGCTGTGAGAACCAGTCTCCCAGCTGCTATGGGTCCACCTCCATCTGGAGCATAGGCTAGAACCCCCACATCACCACCGCTCCATCATCGTCATCATCACCCTGCCTGGTCACTTTACCACCCTACACACTCCCTCACTCCCCCTCCATGTCACCAGGGCCTGTCAGCAAGACGCTTGTTATGCTAATCTAGTCTTTGGACGATGGCCACTCTCTAGTACTGGTTAGCCGTGACAGACTGCGACAGCACCACCCCCTGCCTGTCCAACCTGATTCCTTAACTCAGTCTTAGAGTCCCCACCAACCTTCAGGCTCATCTTCTTAAATAATTCTATTCCCAGACTGGATTAGGTTTCACGAAAACATTTAGACTGGGTTTTAATGAGACACACAAGTGCTACCCTATTACTGTTCTACCTATCACACTATGTCGCATTTCTAGATTTTTGCCAGTTTTTCCAAAATACCAGAGTGAAATATCTGTAAAAATACAGCACTAAATATACATGCATAAATATATAGTGTAAAACGCTTTAAAAACTATTCAACAAAGACAGAAAATACAGATATATAGTGTAAGCTTTTGAAAGCTGTGCTGTAGTAAGGCAACACAACAGTGAAATGGTGCAGAGTGATTAAAAATCTGTTAGCTTCTATGTTAGAAGAACCAAAGCACAAATACTCTGTTACTTTATGCAAGTAGAGTATTCAGGTATTTGTACTCCA
>NW_005187431.1:1394885-1451779 GCF_000239375.1 Pundamilia nyererei
CATATTGTTGAATTCAGTTGCGTAAATCTACAAAGAGCAGCAGGTCAGCTGATCACAGCCTGCACAGTAAGAAAATCTACTAAAGCTCACAATGGAAGTTATTGGGAGCTGTGATTTTTTTTCCCTATGCTGAGACACTACACAGATCTTAGTGTTCACCCACCTGCTGGATCCCACTGTAACCCCTGACTCATTTTACTGTTTAGCTGTGGAGGCAAAGTCCCCCACTACAAAGTAGGCTACAGAAAATAGTTAGATTTTAAAATGATCTTTCAGTGCTTATGTTCTACATAACTAATTTAAGCTGAGTATGTTTTGGAATTTGGACTTGAATAAGATTTGTATTCTCATCTACTAATATTATTTTATTATTATATTAATATAGCACAAAGTTCAATTTCCTTTGTACAAAAATGGTTAGAAAAATGAGCTCCTTTTTACTTTCTTATTTTGAGTACATTTCAGAGCCTGTACTTTTTCCACCTCTGACAATCTCAAAGAATTTCACCTTCAGCAGACTGTGAGTAACATTTGAGAGCTAGAGTGAACGAGTGAGTGGTTTCCTGCAAATCTCTAGAGGCAAAAAACAACTTGGTCCATATTTTATGATAAATGTGGCTAAAGAAACTAAGATTTGTAAGTACAATGACACATTGAAGACTATTTCAAGTATCACAGCTGAAAACTTCCAAAAATCAAGTTTTGAATAGGTAAAATGTAATCAAAGGAATTAGTGTTACATTTTGACAGTTACAATTACAACAAGGGTTTATTGGCCAGCTTTTGCCCTGAGCTATGAACTCTATCACACAGTCTTCATCAGACACTGGAGTTTGCCTGCTTCTCACTTAACTGCTGACCAGCAAGGGGAGTCACTGTTCAGATTTAATTTGTAATGCCTCTGGTCTATGTTCACTTAAGAAATGCACAAGAAAAGCTTTTTCCAACTACTATTACCAGAGAAAAGGCTTTCCTGCTTTACAATTAAAAAGTATTCAGGAAAAGGTAAACTAATAAATGCTAATAATCTTAATTATACTGCTTTTTCTGTTTTATTATTTGTGCATATCAGTTTAAACCGTAGTCAAAGTTGATTTTTTTGGAAGAAGATCTAGTGGACTGGAAGTGTTGACTGATGGACAAACTAGCGCCAGCCTTGGCTTGAACAAGCTCCTACAAGCTGAAGGATGACGTTCAAACTGTCAGCAAATGACACACTGCAAAGCTAAGGTTGAGTTGATGTGGTATGGATATGATTAGAGTGGTGTTGAGACTCAGCCTAAATAGGTAGTTAGCGGAGAATTATAAGACCTCGCAAACAAGCAACATTAGCCCAAATTCCTACAGTCCCACAGCAGCTAGGCTGCCTCTTGCTTTCATTTGCACCGACAGCTGACTTTCCCAGCAATGGGAAAAACACAATGAAAGGTTTTTAGGGCCTTTTTAAAGCCATCGTCCGTTAGCTATGTGGCAGCCCACCATGGGCACACAGACACAAACACAGGAATTCTGGGTAATTACTGCTAACGACCCACCGCTTGTCAGCCAGACCTCCTATTTTTGCCATCGCTGTGCCAACACCCTTGGCCTGTGACATCAGAGCTTGTTTTGTTGTGGGACAACTTTGCATGTGGATGCTTTTAATGACTCCAGACAGTGACAGACGTGTGTTGTGTGTGCACAAGCAAACATCAGCATGCATAAAGAACCACAATCTAAGTTAATATAATTGTGTCTGGATAAAAAAAGATGTTCAGAGAGTGCAGATAAGAACATTTGAACACACACTGTGTGTGTGTGTGTGTGTGTCCACGTATGTGTGTGCGTGTACCAGAACACATCTGGCTGTGGCACTGCACAGCTGGCTAGTGCAGGGCTAAAGCCAAGATGTTGGTCAATGTGCAAGAATGGAAGCCAGCAGGATGCCCATGAGAAGAAAGTGAAAGTTTTTTTGACTGCTCTTTTTAAGAAGGGTTATGACTGTGCAATTCAGATCCCACGCCTGCCTGCCAAACCTCTAGTGACGCACACAACATACAAACACACATTTCTGTGTAAAAAACACCACCTCACACAGCACAGAAAAGGGATTTATTTTATATCAAACGAAATTCTACATTAAAAATAAAAACAATGCTCAAACCACAAAAAGAGCAGGCTGTGTCTGCAAAAGTTTAACAGTACAGCAGATCACGGCAAGTCTGCTCAGTGTGCTCAGAGGGAAACTGAACCAGTTCTGACTGGATAACACTTTGCCTTGAGTCAGTGAGATCAAACATGTTCAAATGATAGCGTGATATAAATGATACTCAATGACAGAAAACTGTGAGAAGTACTTTAAATTAAATATAATGATACCATTTATTGGGTTGACACAAGACATGAATGATTTTTAAGTCAGATGCCATATTTTCACTTAACTTTTATTTCAAACTATCTTTCTTTTACTAAGCATACTCTATCAATATAACCAATATTAAATAATTATTCTCAGAACTAAGGTGCTTCCGTCCACATTTTTCCCCTGTCTCTCACACACACACACACACACACACACACACACACACACACACACACACACACACACACACACACACACACACACACACACACCTAACTCAAAAAGTATGACAGTGCCCTGTTTGGGTAGGGTGCCATCTCCTGGTTGGAACAGAGCATGTAACTGCCCAGAGGTGTGCAAAGCAGGGGTGTGGGGTTGGGAGGGTGGGGTGAGGGGGGTTGTTAAGCTCTCTGAAATTGGTTACCAAGTTGTCACTGGGACATTCTTTCACAACCTGTCTTTACAAGTTTGGCTTGGCAACACCACCGAGATGAGATAGATGTCTCCGACCAAATATATCTCATTTACAACAGCAGGAAAATAACAATTCTTAGATTGTAGAGATTGAATGCACTTATTCAAAAACTACATGGCTGAGTTTTATTAAACTTTGTGGAAAGGTTAAGTATGAGTAAAGGAAGGACACTTTCATTTTTATGTGGATCTGGATAGCTTTTTTAAAATAGCAGAATAAGGCATTTGCCTTGGTGGGGACTATGCTCACCAAATGCATAAATCAATGGATCAAAATTATAATTTATTATCAAAAAATGTTCACTTAATTTTTCATCAATTTTCTACTTAGAATGTGCTGGCACTGTGCTCTAAAGTCAGTACCTGGATTTCTGGATATGACTTATGAATGTCTAATGTGACACTGGATGGGCAGGTGCATATAAGGAAAGAATGTCTAGCTGCAGAGACCTGCTAGGTAGCAAGTAAATCATTGGTCACCTCAAGCCAGTTAAAGAGGCCTAGTAAGGAACAGGAGAGGAAGAACGCTGCCAGGGGACTGCACACAAACACTGTCTATAGTGTTTAAACAGTACATGTGCTAAGGCAGAGTAACAAGCTTAAGACTCTGATCTCACTCACTGCAGCCGCTCTGTGCTGCAGACGCCAGCTGGTAAACATGCCGAAAATGGGATAAGTCTATGTTTGTATGGGAGACCGCGGGAGTTTCAGGGTTACGAATTAAAGATTGTGCAATAAAAAGGAAACAGACCGTGATCAGAGTTCGTACTCTGACATGCAGGGGTGTCCGCATGTTGAAATCCTTAACTGCATACCTGAATCAGAAGAACTTTGTGGTTGTGTATGTGAAAGAGAGAAAGAGACAAAGACAGAAAGACTGCGAAAGATGGACAGTTTTACTGCGATGTATCTCCTTCATGTCTTATCTTCCTCTCCCCCTCTTCTCCTGTCCTCCATGTGAGGGCAGTTTCTCTCTTCTTTACGACTCTTTATCTGACATGAAAGGCACTAACATGGGATACCCGCCATTACGGCTCCATCAACATGAAAAGCTCTGACATGGGATTCTCCACTGCAGCTCAGCCCATTAAGGACGACTGGCGATCCTGTGCTCTGTCAAGAAGCTGTCACAAGTAGACAGCGCCAACATAATGAGGACTTAAAACCTTAACCTTGCCTTTAAGACCCCTGGTCAAAAGCTGCAATAAAAGCCTTAAGAGGGCACCTACTGGCTGGCCCGCTCAGTAATTACAATCCGTGTCTGAGCATTAACCCAAAAGGTCCAATAGTTTAGATATACAAAAGAGTGTGAGACAGTTCAGAACTGAGGTTGAAGGGTCACAGGCCTAATACCGTGGTTGGCACAGTTGAATAAATAAACCAGCTGTCTAATTCTACTTTTCACAATGCCAACTAACGTCTCTCTTTTTTCTTTATGTAGTTCAAGTCAAGAATGAGCAAATCAAAAACACATAAATCAAGGGAAAGACTTTACAGAATCAAAGACACCAATTGAGGTGTGCTTGCTTACTAATAATTTGTTTGACACAATACCTCCTGACACTGGGGCATCCATGAACACAGCACCCTTCTTCTCTGCAGCAACTGCCATTTCTCTAGATACAGCAGGATCAATCGTGGAGGAGTCAATTAACAAGGTCCCCTTCTTTACCTTCCTGCACCAGGTAAGAGAGAATAAATGAACACATGGATTATGGTAATCAAACTAAGTCCTATCTATTTTTTAAACACGATGAAATCTCCACTTACCCTTTATAGATTTTAAAAATACAAAGAGAAGATACATGAATGTCACAGAAATCACAGAGACACCAACAATAACATGTCTTACTTGAGGATGCCATTTGGGCCTGTGTATACTTCTATGACATTGGGACTAGAGGGGAGCATAGTGATGATGCGGTCTGCTTTCTCTGCAACGTCTGCTGGGGAGTCCACTACCTGAAAACCATCACCACAAAATACCCCACTTGATTTTGTGACAGCCTGTCAACTGTCGCGCAGAGAAGCTGTAAATTATTGCACAAATAAGTGTTTACATGTGTAAATGCAATGTGTTACTGAGAGTTTATTACCTGGGCACCAGTGTCCTGCAGCTCCTTGCAAGACTGAGGAAAGACATCGGTAGCAATGACAGGATACCCATTTTTTAACAGGTTTTTAGCCATGGGACTGCCCATGTTTCCCAGACCAATAAATCCCACTGGTGTCTTTGAGGCCATTGATCGTGTTGATACTGTTGTAAAAACAAGATTTAGTTGAAATCAGGAGCAAAATCACGAAATCTGAATGAAGACAATACTGCTTTCTACTCCAGGTAGTGCTGTAGACATTTCCCTATGACTAATACCTGGTGTAAAATTCTAACATTATCCAGAAATAAATTAACTAATTAAAAGTGGTTAAAAATATCTCTGATCTCAGTCAGTCCAGTCAGGCTATTAACCACTTCTAGCTTAGCCAAGATCCAGACAGGTTAAAACACAATGGAAACTCTGGCAGTGGACCAACCAGACTGCAACAACAGGATTAGGAAGGGAAGAAAAAGCACAAACGAAAGGCCTAAAGCTTAAATTCAGCCAAGTCTTCACCATACTCAGGAGACCAACTTCTCCCATCTCTCTGTAATACTTAAATGACGACAGGGTATTCTCCAGTGCTGGACTAAAATGACCAAACTTCAAAACTTCAAGTACTGGATACGTAACAATGAATAAGCTTTGTGCTAATGACACACTGACATCTAATGCAGAGGCATATCCATTCTGACAAATCAGAGCTCTACAGAAGAAGAAGAAGAAGAAGAAGAAGAAGCAGCTGCTTTATGGTCCATATTGAAAAAACATGCATTTACCACTGCACCAAAATCCCATATTAAAATCCCTCATGTCAAAATCACCATATATTTTATAGAACCAAAAGGTACTACACAACAGAAAAAAGTGTCATCTTATTCTGCAGTATAAGATGACAGCACCTTATTTTTTATTTTATTTTTTACACACTGAATTTTATTCCAATATTGCATCGTTTTATTAGTATAATAGCACAGTGCATTACACTGAACTGCAAACAGCAACTTTTAATAAAAGATTAATACTTATAACAGGATGTTACTTTCTCAGGTATTGCTTGCTATACATGGCTTTCTAAGGTAGCACACTCAGCTGGTGTAACACAGTACAGCACATGTTTGCTTCTGAAACATTTTTAAAACGGCATTTACTTCAGAAACATATAAACCAGATAATAGAAAGTGGAGTGAAGAAATCTTTTGCACAAAATTATTGAATGATTTGTTGTTGTTGTGTTTTATTTATTTTATTAATTGTGCACCAATTATTAAATTAATTGGGTCATGACAGTACATCAATCTATCTGAATAATTGATTTATAGAAATTTAATAGGGTTACAGCCCATTTAAAGTGTTTGATGGGTTATCTTCTAAACTACACTGAAATCGTTTAAATCAATAGTCACTGTAGATAATTCATAAGAAACAACCTAGCGTGTCTTGTTTGCACTGCAGGAGCCATGAACAGAGTATGTGTTTGCAACAGTGATGCAATGGAAGCTAGTGTTTTTATGTAGCGCAGATTTGTGAGTGGCAATTAAATATTCATATGAACTACCTAAAACCAACATATCGCATATTCCTACTGAGGTCCAAAATGAGCTTTTCGTGCCATTGCTATTTCAGTGTGCTCGTCTTTGTTGCGCATAGTGATATTCAACTTGGTGACATCGTCCACACTGCAAACACCTAAGTATTCATACTTTCTTCAGAGGGCTAACGAGCTAGCTAACAAGTACAACAGGACTATTCCGCTTGAATTTACCTGTGACCACACATTCGTAAATGAATGAAACGATGCGGGGAAAAAAACCCGTCAACATAAGCGAATACATTACCGAAGGCAACGTTGACATGCTTACTCCATCTTAACCATATATATCGAGACCCTCTGAACAGCGAAGCCATACTTCTTTCCCCTTGACCTCGTACGGTGACAGCTGTCAGAGCCAGGAAAGCTACGCCGAAGGGTTATGATCGACAGCATTTTCCACCAATCGTAACGGGGGATAAGTTTGCCAAGCCAATGAAAACGAGGCAAAAGCGGGATATCCTGTGCTTTTACTTATAAATGCTCTTTCAGTCTGTACAACCATTCACTGCCATGGTTTTAAATGAAAATAAAAAACGTAAATTCATTACGTTAAAAACCGAGGTTAAATGCGCAGTCTGTTTTCTGTTTTTTTAAATTAATGGCATGTTGTTAGAGTTGGCAAATGACCCTAAACAGTTATCGTATTAAGTCAGATTTTTTTTATAAGTGAAATAAACGAGGATAATAATTAAAGTGATTTAAGTCACCCGAGTAAATAATAAAGTTGTTGCGTTGACCTCTTGTCGTCTCCTCTATTCCTAGCAGCATCACTGGTACTTCTCAGCATCCCGGAAGTCCAGCATCATTTTCTCTTTCAGGAAGAGAGAGACGCATCATCGCCAGAGCTTTGACAACAACGGGGACACTGGCAAAAACATCGGCCAGGCCGGCAGACATTCACTCTGTTTTGCAAGTGGAAATCCAATGAAAAGGGTACCCTTTTTAAATTCAGACTAAAATAACGCTCGTGAAAATCTTTGCTCTCTTTTCTCAGCCAGACAGCTAGCTGTCCGACTAGTATAATGTTTAGCTAGCTGGTGACTTGACAGGACATGGCCTGTTCACAAGCTAATATTAGCTCCTTAGCCATAACAAATAAGATTAACTCCAGGCTAACTGAGCTCGTTTTACAGGGCTGTGCTCTACTTTAGCCGTTGTGTGCTGCCTTCGTCGTGTTTTGGTCGAAGCGGATCAGTGGTCAGACGTTGTACGTTAGCTGTTTAGCTTAACCGAGCATCAGTTTATGACTTAGACTTGCACGTTATGTTTATCAGTCCAGGGTTGGGTGTATAGAAAATGCAGGGATTTAGGGTTTGTCGTTGTAGCTTGCTTCGCAGTTACGGAGATGACTTGGTGACCGTGATGCTAAGCAGCGGCATCATTCTTCTTGACCACGAACAATAGCCCTGACTGTGCAGTTTAAAGTCAGCTGTTTCATCACAGTGGTGGGGCGGTTTCTTCATATATGGGGGTTTATACATTCGTGAACAATGTCAAGAGATTATAATTATAATGTCACTGATACCTCTGCTTTTTCCTATTTAACACCCTAGTTTTTCAGCAGTGTAGTACTGCATAAAAATGTCTTTAAAGAGATGCCCATAGCAGAGACACCATTTTTCAAATTATGGTTGTGTACATCACCACAGTGAATGAAACAACTCATATGTAGTTGAAGTGCAGATTTCAGTGGGTTGAACAAAAAGAGCATAGAAATGTGAGGAACTAAAGTGTTTTTTAACACAAGTCCTTCATTTTAGGTGCTCAAAAGTAATTGGTAATTAAATTAAGAAAATAAAAGGTTCATTTCTAATACTTGGTTGAAAACCTTTGCTGGCAATGACAGCCTGAAGTCTTGAACTCATGGGCATCACTGGATACTGGGTTTCCTCCTTTTTAATGCTCTGCCAGGCTTTTACTGCAGAGGTTTTCAATTCCTGTTTATTTGTGGGCCTATCTGTTCAAAGTTTAGTCTTTAACAAGTGAAATGCATCCCTGATTGGGTTAAGCTCTGGTGACTGACTTGGCCATTCAAGAATATTCCACTTCTTTGCTTTAGTAAACTCCTAGGTTGCTTCGGCTGTATGTTTTGGCTCATTGTCCATCTGTATTATGAAACGGCGCCCAATCAACAAGCAGACAGTATCTCTGAACATCAGAATTCATTCATATGCTTGTGTCTTGTGTCACATCGTCAATGAACACTAGTGTCCCAGTGCCACTGACAGCCATGGATGCCCAAGCCATCACACTGCCGCTGTTGTGTTTTACAGATGATGTGGTATGAGCTTTTTGACACCCTCTCAATCCTTTATTCTTGCCATTATTCTGGTAGAGGTTGATCTTGGTTTCATTTGTCCAAAGAATGTTTTTCCAGAACAGTGCTGTCTTTTTTAGATGTTTTGTTATTGTTGTTGTTGTTGTTGTTTTTTTGTTTTTTTTAGCAAAGTCCAATCTAGTCTTTCTATTCTTGAGGCTTATGAGTGCCTTATACCTTGCAGTGGACCCAGTGTATTTACTTTCATGCAGTCTCCTTTATGGTAGACTTAGATATCAATACTCCTATCTCCTGGAGAGTATTGTTCACTTGGTTGGCAGTTGTGAAAGGGTTTCTCTTCACCATAGAAGTAATTCTGCAAGCATGCAACAATGTTAGATTCCATGTACGTCCAGGCCTTTTTGATTTGCTGAGTTCACAAGTGCTTTCTTTCTTTCTCAGGATGTACCAAACTTTTTCATTACTAATATTGTAGCAATTTCTCAGATGTTTGTTTTTTTTGTTTGTTTTCACAGCCTGAGGAAGGCCTGTTTTTGTCTGCTTAATCGATAATGACATATATACTCATGGCAACTTTATTAGGTATACCTGTTCAATTGCTTGTTTACATAATTACCTAATCTGTCAACCACGTGGCGGCAACACATTAGCTATGTAGACATGGACAAGGTGACATGCTGAAGTTCACACCAAGCATCAGAAAGCAGAAGAAAGGTGATTTAAGTGACTTTTTGTGATTGTGGTTGCCAGATAGGCTGGTCTGAGTGTTACAGATATGGTTGAGCTAATGGTAATTACCTCCACATCCATCTCTAGGGTTTATAGAGATTTTTTAGAAAAAGATAAAATATCCAGTGAGCCGTAGTTCTCTAGGCAAAAATGCTTTGCTGATTCCAGAGGTCAGAGGACAATAGCCAGACTGATTCAAGTTGATAGGATGGCAACGCTAACTCAAATAACAACTTTTTACAACCAAGTTATGAAAAAAAGCAAAATTATTTATTAGTTATAGGTTTGCTACACCAGCAGAGGACCACATCAGCTACCACTGCTGTCAGCTAAGAACAGGCAATTGAGGCGACAGTTCACACAGGGTCACCACAATTGGACAATAGAAGATTGAAAAAAAGAGACATCATGACTCTCATTTTCTGCCGCAACTTTTGGATGGAAGGGTCAGAATCTGGCTCAAACAACATAAAAGCATGGATCCGTCTTGCCTTCTGTCAGTTGTTCGGGCTGATGGAGTTGCTACAGTGTGATGGATATATTCTTGGCACACTTTTGGCCAACTGAGCATCTTTTAAACAAAAAGCCTGTTATTACTATATTATTCCATTTTTGAGGACCGTGTCCATCTTTTCATAACCACAGTGTACCCATCTTCTGATGGCTGCTTCCAGCAGGATACTGTTCCATGTCACAAAGCTTGTTTATCTCGAACTGGTTTCTTGAATATGACAGTGAGTTTACTGTACTCAAATGGCTTCCACAGTGACCATATTCCAATCCAATAGAGCACCTTTGGGATGTGGTGAAACAGGAGATTCCCACCCAGTGCAGCCAACAACTCTTCAGCAACTGTATGATGCTATCATGTCAATATTGACCGAAACCTAAGAGGACTGTTTCCAGTAAAAGAGGGTTCAACCCAATAATAACTGGTAATTAATCAAGTGGTCTAATATGTTTAAAGCAAGGAAAAATATGGAGAGAAATACATCTCAAAAGGGGTTGCAAATGCGTGGGATATGATTCACTAGCGTAAACTAAGATTTACAAATGTGTGCAATGATTTGTTTGTAAGCACTGGTTGATTTTTCCCAGCGGAAGAATGTTCAACATGTAAAAGCAGATTATTGAAACCATATATTATATTTTATAGGCTATCGTGTAATGTCTGTAATTGGTTAATCACATTTTCTAAGTTTTTTTTAGAAAAAGAAATGTTCACTTTGTTTGGAAAAAATAAAAAACGCTGCCCAGATGTCCCAGTTTTGCACTGGCACTTGAAACCAGCTGGCAGCATTCAATTTGTCTTAAATGTGTGCATGCGACATGGTCTGTGCGTATTAGGCGATTCGTTCACATGCATTTAAAGTTTTGTAAGGGAGCGACAGAGCTGTTACGTGTGGTTTTACACATTTGTACGCATAGAAAGGTTTTTAGAAGTCAAAAACTTGGGATCTTTGAGCTAAACTTAATATATTGTGCATAAGTGATCAGTATCAGTTTAGATGTACATATTTGTGAAATAATTTTACTTGTGCTCAAACTCCTTTGTATTTGTGCGTTGAGTCCTCAAAAGTGACACACAAATCATTTCACACATTTGTAAAGCTCAGTTTATGCTTGTATATCATGTTGTACGCCTTTGCAACCTTTTTGAGACATATTTCTCTTCATAGAAAAACAAATGTTAATAAACTTCCTCTTATAGAGGTGTAGCACACTTGGTTCCTGAGAAGCAGTGAGCCTATAGTCTAGTTGAAGAACCGAATTTTCCAGTTTGATATGCATATTTAAACATTCAGCACGACTGCTTGCTTCTTCGCTCTGTGGGAGATACACTTGTGTACACTTTTACCTGTTTCAGGTGCAGAAAGGGTAAACATGGTGTCATCACTTTTATGAGTGGGAGAGAAAGTCAGGCCTCCGAAGATCTTTAGTGTAAGTGCAACTGCTTTATCATCTCAAAGTCTGAACACAGTGTCAACAAAAGGATTGCGTGTGACTCAGGAGTGCAAAAGCTAACTGACATGAAGTTTTATGGCACGTCATTGCTTTGCAATGTACAAGTGTCAAGGAAAAACATGCCAGCAGAGCATAAAGGAATTGAGACACTTGGAATCATTTGATTATAATAGATTGCATCATTTTGGAACAGCTTTTGTGTTAAATATTTGCTTTTTCACTCCATACTTATTTGTGTCTATGCTGTTTTCCCTTTTCTAGACAAATGAAGTGACCAACAGGAAACAATGTCATCGTTCCAGGTGGTGGATTCATCGCCGGGCAGCAGCGTCAGCGTGATGGAAACGTCCAACTTTGCCCACGTTATTTTTCAGAATGTGGGGAAGAGTTTCCTACCCCAGGCACCCTTGGAGTGTCGTTACACCCTGACCCCTTACATTACTCCCCACCCCAAAGACTGGGTGGGCATTTTCAAGGTACATACACACACACACACACACACACACACACACTACAGCTGCTATTACTCAGACCACGCTTCAAAGACAAAAGCAGGCATAATCGGTTAAAGACCAGACGTTTATATAATAGGAATCATTTGTGTTACCGAGACATACTTAGTGAATAAAACAATTTCCCGCCCATTATACGAGTGTTTTTTGACATGGATTATGTGTTAGCGTTTTATTAATTGGCCATAGGTTTGTACTTGGCACATTAACACATACATCCGCCTTGACGCTAATGGCTGAGCTCTTCTCTACATGCCTAAAACCTCACCGCAAGCTTTGGTGTGGTTGCTCTACATGCAGAAGGAGGAAGAGTGTGCATGGTGGGCTGGTTACAGTAGGTCTCACTGGAGGGGGGGACGAGGCAATCATTTGGTACTCTTTATGAACCATTCTGATTCCTATTAAGAACACACACACACTTTTGGCATGTTGGCTCACCATCTCTTTCCATCCTTTTCGCTGCTTCCTGCTAAGCAGCATCCCCCCGTGCTCCGTCCTTTTATCGGGGCCATCAAATCTCACACGTAATTAACAGGAAATGCGAACGAGGAAGCTGAATGTCTCGTAAAGTCAAAAGACAAACATTTTATCGTTGTTTAAGAACTGACTTCAAATCCACCAGCTCAATTAAAAAGGAATAAAGACGCCGCGTTTATTTGGAAAAAAAGTCGATTGGAAAATGTAATTATTGTAATCCGTGCTAATGAAACCTGTTTGATGGTTAGAGCTTCATGGCAGGGAGCAAGCAGACCACGCTTCTTTAATCCTTTTGACGTATACGTCTGTCTTTTGTGTGTGTTCACAGAGATGTTATTTTACAGCAGCAAAATCTCTGCAGTATCAGTGTATACCGTCTGTTACAAGAATACTTAACCCTTTCAGCTAATAATTATTTTGTCAGGTAATCAAGTTTAGTATTTAAAGGGGTTTTACAAATGGTAATGACCACTGGAAATCACTTGAATGATTTTTACCTCCTTTTTCCTCAGTTGGGCGGGTTTAGTTTCTTTGTTTCTATTGGAAGGATTACTTCCAAGGGACTTAGACTAAATTAGAGTTGATTAACTTTTGGAGTCAGTCAAGATCTGGCTCCAGAAATTAGTTTGAAGGATTTTGTACCATTGTGAGCAGAATTGTACATTTAATATCAGCTCTACATACATATCAAATAGGAAGACGCCTTGATGTCCTAGATATTCTTTTTGATCTAGAAACTCAGCTTGTACATGGCACAGAGAGAGACTTCAGAGCCTCTGGCAGAGGTATGAAGTATCAGACTTCCCCTGCATGGTTTTCACTGGGTATTTGGAAACTGTAAGCTTGCTTATTTAAAAAAAAATGACTGTTTACATTTGACTTTTTCCTCAAACGTCTTGAACTCACTGTTGAATACTCTGTGTTTGAGTCCTGGAGGCAAAACTGTTCCACAGAGATGACTCAGAAAGAGAATATTTTCTTCCTCTTACCTCCGACATCCACAGGCGTTACCTGAACGCTAGAGAGACTGAGTAATGAAGCAGAGAGACCGAGTAACAAAGCTGACTTGCTAAGAGGATGACTCAGGTGGCTCAGAGAGGCAGTGCTCAGTTGAGTTGTGTACAGACACCCCCTAGTGGTCGAAAATATTCATAGCCCACAATAAGGATCCTGCCATAACAAATGTGCTCCTAGATGGTGTTGCATTGAAACAGTACTCACATACACAGTGAAGATCAACAGTTCCCATTACAATCAAGCTTGCTTAGCTTTCTTTCTTTCGTCTCTTTGCGTCACTGAAAAACATTTCAACATATTTGTTTTATTTGGCTACTGACAGCCTGACTCACGTGCACACACACACGCTAATGCACACACACATTCATCTCCCTGAAAAGCCCCGTGGAGGTTTTTGGTTGTGGCATGTTCGTTGGGTCGGCAGGGAGAAACCCGTTGTGTGAGTGTATAATTAAAGTGTCATCGTGCTGTTCCCTCACACCTTGGATGAATGATTGATAGCTGCTTTGCCTGTGATTATTTTATAACAGCACTCATCTGTTGGAATGCCACACCATACCTAACCAAGTGTCAGTCAACTTCACTCTGCAATTAGCAAAATTATTTATGTCTGTTCTCTCTTAAGCAAATACACATGACCACACGAACAAACCTGGCTGGAGTCCCATCGCAGCCCCGCTTCTCACTCAGATGCTGTTGGCGGTGGAAGGAATGTTCTTGGCAGCAAGATTTCACGTTGACAATTACCATTTGTTTGGAGCAGCATTATACGCAGCGTAATGGGGTTGATGCGGCACACACTGCAATTACGTTTCGGTGCAACAACATTATCAAATCTGAAAGCCTGACAAACGTTTTGAGTAGCTCGGGTGATTTACTGTCGTCACCTGAAGCTTCCGTGTTTTGTTTTTGTTGACTGTTTTTTTGTACTTGAAAGTCATTTAATGATTTAATCAGTTAAAAGTCATTTATTTTAATATTTTCCTACAGAAACAGTTTTTTAAAAACTCAGCTCATTAAAGAGAAAATCAGCAAGCGTTGCCTGTTGATCATCTAAGTGTGATATTCTTTGGTTAACTCTTCTTTTTTTTTTTCTTTTTTTTTCTTTTCTTTTAAGAAAACAAAACGTCCTGCACTTCCACAGATGGTTGAGTTTACTGCAGCTGAAACGTAGTTATGTAATGTCACAATAATGCATCGCGTACTTATGAGTAGGAGTTGCAGGGAGGTATGCGTGTGCGCGTGCGTCCAAGACGGGGCGCGTGCGCGGCTGTATGTGACAGATTTACAATGCACGGAGCTGAATTGGGACGGGCACGACGACCTTTCATCACCTGTCTTCTAACAACACGTGAAATCCAGGGAATTACATTTCCCTTCTCATTTTCTGTAAAATTTTCACCTTATTTGTATCCACTCTCCCGCTTCCCTCGCCTCCCCCCTCCCCCCCCATTTCTTTGTTGGCTAGTCTCTGCAGCCCCCACGAGCCCACGATTGTATGCAGACGAGCCCCCCTTGCCCTTCCACCCTTTTCTCACACCTTTGCTGGTCCTCTTTTTTGTGGGTCCAAAAGGGGCAGGAACTGAGGGTAGGAGTGAAAAGGGGAGGAGGTGTGTGGAGAAATGAGGGGTTTTAAATGTTTCCATTCTTGCTTTGAACATTGGATGTAGTCCTCCAGAATGCTTCATCAAGCATCTTTTCAAATCAGATCTAACGATTAACACATGTTTGCTGGAAAATTTGGCCTTCTTCAGCGTGATTTGAACTGCAGCACACAACTTTTACACTGTGGGATCGTTTGTTTATTTTTGTTTTTAATGTCTCCTCAGGTGGGTTGGAGCACAGCCAGAGATTACTACACCTTCGTTTGGTCTCCTATGCCTGAAAACTATGAACCAGGAAGTACTGCGCACAGGGCTGTGGTGTTTCAAGGTACAGCACACACACGCACGCACACTTACATACTATTTAAACCACTATACAAACCCAGGGTATTCCAAAGTTACTCCTCCATTTTACAGTGCATATAAAAACCAGCACTTTTATTTAATAAGGGAACACGACCGCAAACTGAGGCCTGGGACCTGAGCACCTCTCAAACCACACACAGACACACACAGACACAGACAGTTGAGGGCCTGCAAACTGGTTTTACTGGGCCTGGAACGGTCAGACATTACACAGTGAAAATATGAGAGCACGCTGCGGTGTGTCAGGAGTCAGTAAAACCAGTTGGCTTCTGGATATTCCTCTACTGCCCTAGAGGACCAGGGCTCACACTTGAATAATGTGCTTCAGTTTCCAGTGTAACCTTGGAATGCTCGAACCCAGCATATGTAATGTATTTTCTAGCTAAATCCTCTGCATAAGTCTTCTCAATGCTGGTGATTTTTTCTTTCTCTGCTTTGAAGCAGAACAGTTGGATGGATATTTGGGGTGATATTGTAAATATAGGCAGTCTAGAACAGTTTTGAGCAGGTTTGGTCTATAAAAGAACCCATTATGTTAATTTCCAGCTGCGTGTTTTTATTCTTGGTCTATAAAGAAGGAGCTTTGGATGATTCACAGTTTAAGTTCTTCGTGCTGCACCTGACACTTAAGCTTTTATTTCAGGAGATATATGTGTATATGTGAACGATTATAAGGAAGGGCACAACGTGCCCCCCTTACGTGCCAACATTACGTTCTTTTTTCTTTGCTGTGCAGCTTATTATGTTCCTAAATCTGATGGAGAGTTTTACCAGTTCTGTTACGTCACTCACGCTGGTGACATCAGAGGAGCCAGCACACCCTTCCAGTTCAGGTCAGCCACGCCCACCGAAGAGCTGCTGACTGTTACTGAGGATGACAGCAACTCCGACATACTGGTCGTCACCACCAAAACGGGCCTGCTAGAGGTAGAATGCACAAAATGTTATTATTTATTTATTTCCCCAGTTTTCTTAACCCCTCTGGTCTTGAGTCATCAAACAGCGATCTGCAGTGTAACTGACTATAGAATCAGCACTCTAAATAGGGGGAAAAGTGAGAGGTAAATGTAATAAATTGCAGAAGACCAGAAGATAACCGTGACCAATCCCCTTCAAATTGAGTCGATCTGATTTTTTTTCTGCTTCTCCTTCTGCCTGTTAGCGTGTGGAGGAAGCACAGCAGGAGCGCAGGGAACTGCTGAAAGCTATGCGTCTCCTGCAAGAGGAGAAGCAACAGCTGCAGGAGGAGCAGAAGCGACTGGCCAGGGAAAGGGAGCAGGAGAGGGAGACGTGCTGCCTGCTGCGGACACATAACCAGGTTAGAGGTAGTGGGCTAAGTTTTGAATAGTACAGGCTCCCACGGAGGGGGAGGGAAACCTGTAGGGGCAGCTGTGGCTCAGGAGGTAGAGTGGGCCGTCCACTAATCAGAAGGTTGGTGGTGCAATCCCCAGCTCCTGCAGTCTTCATTTCAAGAATCCTTGAAATGTAGTTCCGCTGATGCATTCATTGTGCATGAATGTCAGACAAGGAGCTTAGGCCTAGAATAAAGTCAGAATGTGTGTGTGTGAGTGAAAAGGGGCTCGTAGTAAAAAAGCACTTTGAGTTCTCAATTAGGAGTAGAAAACTCCTGTATAAGTGTCCATCCTAATTAATGAGTCTAAAAATAAATAACTGGTATTTCTCGTTTTTTCTTTTCGTTTTTTTTTTAAAATTGCGGTTAAATTTGGAACCCTGAGCAATGTTCCCACCCTTAAAATAGCCCACAGGTTTTTATCCAGTTGTGACATGACAGGCCTACGTCAGCAATGTTGGATTAGCCCCGTAGCCTACATCTCTCATCTGCTTGTTGTCATCGCCAACAATGATGAACTTGTTTTAATGTCCGATGGTAACCTCAGCCAACCCACAAACCAAGCAATTAATATTCCTAACGTTAAGTAACAGAGCTCATTCTGTCTTCAGTTTAAAAGTCAGAAGTTTTATTTAGAATGGTATTTAAAAAATCTGAAGTCTTCACTCGCCCTAAGCCCCGTAGTAGCAAAAATATTTGGGAATACTCAATAGAGTTCAAATGTCCGTATATGGATAAAATAAATAAACGGTATATATGCAACCTTGAGACTGAAGAGAGTTAAGACAGTTTCGGTGTGTGTGTGTGTAGTTGTATTTAGTGTATGGGTGTGTACAGGTGAGTGTGTAGATGGACACAGGCTTGGAGCCAGTTCCTCACCAGTGATCATAGGTCTGAAAACTTCAAAGGGCTAAATTCATGTATAATCTGTTTCCATGTTTGACAGACACACAAAAAGCTGCTCAGTGTGTGTCTGTTTGTGCATGTGTTTGTGTGTGTGTGTCTTTTTCTCCCTCTTTAACGACCTGACTCAGTGGGCCAGAACGGAATTGGGACACAGTTTTTCTTGGGCATCTGGCGTCAGGGACGATGCCATCGCAACCACAGAGTGAACAAACATGACGTCAAACGCACACACACACCCACGTGCATGCGCCTGTACAAACCCCCGTCCCCTCCGTCCCCTTAGGCTGTCACATTCACATTCAGGTTCTACACAACAGGGCCCCTCTAATGTGCATTTACACATGCACAAGCATGCACACACACACACACACAAACGCACTCATTATGCCACCCGCTTGCAAACCCTTTTAGTCTGTGTGTGGAATGAGAGGAGGGTAGTCCGCAAAACCGCCTGTCTGAAAAAAGAGCCCTGCCCAGCCTGAGGGACAAACACCACTCAGTCACGCGATGCAGTGGCCACTGCTTTCTCACTGTCTTATTTTCTTCCCTCTCGCTTTTTTTCTCTCTCCCTCAGAGTTTCTTAATTGGCATGACGAGGAAATAAATTTTTAATCCAAGTTAAAATGATACGTTTAGAAAAATCTGTCAAAATGAATAAAGTTTAAAAAAAAACTAAAAAAAACTTCTACACCCAGTTCGTCCGCTATGTCCCTCACACCTTCTTCACTCACTCACCAGGATGAGTCACATTTTAGCATTTTATGAGATCCTCATTTGATAAGCAGTAGCTTGGCACACATGCCCAAAAGCAGTCACCTCAAGCTAGCTCAATAAAAGTAGGAGAGGGGAGTTGGCAGAGAGAAGTGAAACCCAGAAAGTTGCCAGGTTTTTCTGAGCTTGAAGCCAGTCTCTTATCGCCCCCTAGTGCAGCTTCCTGGTGTAGATCCACAGGCTGCTTTGAGTTAGTCTGTTGCTCCTTTTTTCCCCCCTTTTTTTCTTTCTTTTTTTTTTTTTATGAAGGACAAAATCGCCATAAATTACACACACACGCTCTGTTATTACCATGCTGCTTTTCATTCAACAGGCATGTCCATCTGCAGATATACGACCTGTGTGAATAGGGGTGTGTGTGTCATTTGTAAAACATTTACAGTAGGTGCGTTAGCTCGTGGCTCGCTGATGAAAATATCCTTTGAGTTTCTTAACGTGAAAACATAAGTACATATTTTGTGGCTGCTAATTTTACGACTATACTTTTTATAAGGTCTTTACGCACTGCTAAAGTGCTTCCCAAACGCCAGCCGTAAAAATCATACAGTAATCTATGCAGAGCCAAGCCCAGAGGGAGACGGGCCTGAGTATGCGTTGGAGTGTGCATGTGCACTCTGTCTGTCTCTTGTATGTCCTTGACTGTGTAACTGTGTGTCTGTCTTTCCTAGTGTGTGAAAGAGAATGGGTGTGTTAAGGGCTCATACTACAAAATAAAGGAAGGGTGTGTGCACAGGTATGTTGTCCTGTCACAACCAATATTAGCTATGCATGATTTAATGTCGTTCACTGCTAATTCGCAGCAAGTTCAAACAAGGTATTTCCTCTGCAGGCACACCACACGGAGAAAACAAAACTGATATAATGTGTTGTTTGATAGCAGTAAATTGTTTTGTACTTCCACTACAGGATGCTACTGAACATTTTTTTTGGAATCTACATAGTTATTCTGTGCTTTGTGTCCAACAAAAGACTTAATGAGTCATAACTTGTAACCAGTTATTTATGAGTGATGAGATAAGGCTTTATTGAACCCCTAGAGGGGAATTCACATGTTACAGCTGCACTAGAAATATGCCGTAGAGGTCGAGAACAGTAATAAATAATTAAATACAGTTGTGGTCAGAAGTTTACATACAGTCATCGTGGGCACAAATGCAATGTTAATTTGGGGCTTTTAATGATTTCTTTCAACTTTTTACAGGATGGCATGGTTGCATAGTTTAGATCTTTAATGACAAACAAGAATTGGACACACAAGTTGCACAGACTAAAAAAACTTTTAATATTTGGTTAAATGTCCCTTAACAAATAATACCTCCATCAGACTTTTTTTTTTCTGGCATAATTCAGATTAATATTTGACCACTCTTCCTGGAAAAGTTTCATTTAAATCGGCTGGCTTCCTGGCACGGATCTGGCATTTAAGCATAGTCCAAGAGTTTTCAGTGGGATTGTGATCAAGACTTGTGGAAGGCTATTCCATAAACTTAATACAATCCAAAACCAGTTTTGATGTGTGTTTGAGATCATTGTTCCATTGGAACACCCATGTGTCCAAGTTGAAGAATTTGAAGGTACTCCTCTTTCATTATACCATCCATTCCATGTAGTGTACCAGTATGACTGGCAGGAAACCAGCCACCGAGCATGATGTTACAACTACCATGCTTGACAGTTGGTACAGCATTCTTAGGTTTGAAAGCCTCATCTTTATTCCTCCAGTAATCTATCTTGTCTATCTTTGTTTTGTGTGAGCATAAAAGTCACATGAGACGATGAAGGCATTATGTGACATTAGTCCATGTGGGCAGCTATAAATTTCAGTCAAGTTTGAAGGTGTCAGTTTTGGAGCAGAGGATTCTTTCCTGGTCAGCACCCTCTAAGTCTATGCCAATGTAAAATTTGCTTCACTGTGGACAGTGGTGATTTGTGTTTCCTGGGTTGATCCTGAACATCCTAACAAAATTCCTTTCATCTGAGGGTGATAGTTCCAAACCTTGGTAAAGACACAGCGGAGTTACATACAGTTGTTTGAGCTGATGATCTTGAAATCTGTAGTTCTTTGCAAATGTCTCCCAAAGACCCTCCCAACTTGTGTAAATTTAGACTTCCCTCTCTTCACTGAGTTCCTTGGACTTTCCCATTGTTCTAACTAAGGATCAGTCCAATATGTGCTGTCAAATAAATGCTTTTTATGGCGAACTGAAGCTACAATTTGTTGTCAAGATGATGTAGAACCTTCAGTACCACTTCACAAAAGATATAAGTGAATGTATGTATATATATGAGCTTGTATGTATACTTTTGACATGTTTGAGAGAAGGATTTGGGAAAATCCAAAATAAATTCAAACTTTTACACTCAATTCTTGTTTTTAAAGTCCTTAAAGATCCTGAAAAAAGGACAGTTAAAGAAAATCACAAAAAGTCCATAATTATTATGATGTTCGTGGCCAAGAGGAGTGTTTGTGTGTGTTTAAGCTTCTGACCATAACTTTTGATTTAAAAAAAAATTTCTATTTATGCTGTACAAATGATAAGAAATATATAGAGACAGTAGTATTTGAAATATAGTGAACGGGTTTGGCAGGGCTATAATAGAGCTCTTCAGCTACTGAGATTGACTGTAGTGGCTGTCAGGCTGATGTACAGCTACCTCTCTGGCCCGCAGGAGCTGCTGCGTTCTTCACAGGGCCTGTCAGAAGAGAGGGAGGAGGTAAGGCGGAGGCTGACAGAGGCTACGGACCGAGTACGCCAGCTAGAGGAGGACCTGCTGGGAGTCACTCAGAGGGGCCTGCAAAAGGAGACAGAGCTGGATTGGTGAGTGAAGAATGGCAACATGTAACCATCAGTCATCCATTTGAAGACAGAGTGTTTACATAAATCTAAGCAAGCTTAACATCAGCCTCACAGATGTGGAATATGTGTAGAATAGTTTTGCATGCGTGTTTACTTCCCAGGTTTAAACACGCATACAAAATTGTGCCAGATGCTGCACAGGAATATGTCAGCCTGGCTTTAACATATTTCACTGGCATCTTAAGTCTCTCATTTGATATTTTCCGGCCTTATACACACACAGATTATACCCATCAGTAAAGCCATGTTTAAGGTGTCCACTTAATCACTAAATAGCTTTTTGTAAGAAAACTTTAGATTTATAATATGAGACACAAGAAAGCACTAAAGAAGTTGTTTTTCAATATGTCTTTCAGTCTGCGTGATCGCTTAAAGAAGCTGACAGCAGAGAGAGACAGTCTGGAGAGCCAGCTGAAGAATGAGAAGGATGAGCGAGATCTTTATAAGGTGAAGAAGTGTTTTACGTGAAAGGCTGACTTTTTTTTTTTTTTTTGTACCAGCCGAGGGTGTGTTTTTGTCTGCATTCTTACTTGACCAGTTCTGTTTAACTGTTTCGCCATATGTGTAGGCCCACCTGCGCAGCACAGAACTGGAGAACACTAAGCTGAGCGCAGAGCTTCAGATGCTAAAGGCGGTGGAGCTGAACCGGGAGGTGACCATCGCTCAGTTCCAAGAGGAGCTGGAGAGGCTCAGGGCCTG
The DNA here is from genome assembly GCF_000239375.1 of Pundamilia nyererei. NCBI lineage: Eukaryota > Metazoa > Chordata > Actinopteri > Cichliformes > Cichlidae > Pundamilia > Pundamilia nyererei. The sequence continues at coordinate 1,416,924 of NW_005187431.1, forward strand.
CGTTGCACAGAGAGACAGTCTGGAGAAAGAGCTGCTGGCACACAAAGCTGACAAAGTAAAAGTGCTTGTGTATATTATTGCTGGCAACACTAAAGTAGTACTCAAAATGTAAACAAAAATGTCCACTAATCGCAGGGTTAGCATTTTGATGGTATAGCTTTAGTAAAATCAGTTCTTTCTGTCTTTAGGCAGAGCTGGCCCGTGTACGTGAGCAGCTCCGTCAGGCTGAGGAGCAGCTCCAGGCATCCCGGCAGCAGGCCTCTCTGCTAGCCTCGGAGCTGCGTGACTCAGCCAGTACTCGCGACCACACGATGACCGAGCTTTACCGCGCCCGCTTAGAAGCCGACAAGCTCCGTGCCAGTTTAGCTGATGCCCAGGCAGAGTGCCAACGCATGGAGAGCCAGCTTGACCGCATGAGGAGCACTGCACAGAAGGAAGTGGTCAGTGGTCGACTTCCTTAATATCTGTCCCTGTGTTTAGGGAAAAGAGGTTTAGGGAAATCTGTAGCTAAACATGGAAAGGAATTTTCACACTTTTCAGTTTTATTTAGATGGATGATTTTTACATGAGAACTGAGGACAACCGATTTAAGCAAGAGAAATTTTAACTGTTTACCATTTTAACAAAGAACACAGTGCAAAGAAGATTTTGGCGTTGAGCCTTTTTTTTGTTTGTTTATAATTTATTGCTGAACAGTTTGAACTGTGTTAGATTACAAAGCTCCTGCCTTAGTCGTTCTGAGTCTCAAATATTTGTTATATTAAAATGGAGATAAATAAATTCACAAATACTTTTTTTTGTTTGTTTTTATTTAATCAATTTTTTTAACACTGTGTGTTCAGGGTGTTGGGACCAATGGGGACATGACCCCCAACATGATTGTGGTGTCAGAGGCAGAGGCTGAGCTGCAGAGGGAAGTGGAGGAGCTGAAGCTGCGTCTCCACATGGCTGCTGAGCACTATAAGGAGAAGTACCGGGAGTGTCAGCGCCTCCGCAGACAGGTGGCCAAACTGAACACAGCGGAGTCCCAAGGGGTGAGTAATTTTTAGCAATGCTCATCAGGCTGAAAAGAAACATTTCGTTCAGTTCCATATGTGCCTAAACCAGCAAAATTGCATTTCATTGATGTGTATATCTTTGCAGGAGCCAAAGAGAAATGCATCTACTGAGACAACACTGGAGCCACTGACCCCTAGTCCAGAGTCACCAACAGGAGGTACATTCATTCAGATAAAGGGCATATTCCATCTGTCCATTTTCTGCCATTTATCCAGGTCTAGGTTGGGGAGACAGCAAAGACGCCAAGACCTCCTTCTCCCCAACCTCCTTCTCCAGTCAAGAGATGTAATTTCTCTAGCATTTCTGGCTGACCACTTCAACTGCCTCCTTTCAATGTGGAAGAGTAGCAGCTCAGTCAATCTGAGTGAATGACTGAGTTCCTTACCTTATCTCTGCGGACCTGTATTCACAATCTCAGTTTCTCACGACCATAGGTGAGAGTAGGAACAAGATCAGTCAGTAAATCGACAGCTTCATTTTCATACTCGGCTTTCTCTGTACCACAACAGACCAGTTTGGCATTCGTATCACTGCTTATATCGCACCAATCCACATGTCACTCTCCCCTAACTGGTGAACAAGACGCCAGGATACCTAAACTCCTCCACTTGAGACAACAAATCATTCCCAACCTGGAGTGGGCACTCTACCCTTTTTCAGCCTCACACTTGGAGGCACTAATTCTTAACCTAACCACTTCACATTCAGCTAAAAACTGCCCCATTGTAAGCTGGAGGTCATGGCTTGATGAATTCATCAGAACCACGTCATTTGCTAAAGCACTGTTGCCTTACAGTTCGACCACCATCTGGCCAGTGCTTTTCTGTGTGGCATTTGCATGTTTGCCACATGTTTGTGTGGATTCTTTTTGGGTTTTTGGGAAAGTCATCCTGTATCTTTAGCAGAAAAATAGCCACAAAACATAATGTTTCCACCTCCGTACTTGACTGAAATCAAACGCCTAATTTTTATTTTGGCAGTCTCTCTCTCGTGTCCTTGTGCACCTCTGGATCACTTTTGCCAGGCTGCAATAAGTTCGCTCATAAAAACTCCACTCTGTACCCTTGTACTTGTGCTGCTGCAGATTTCTCCACAGGGTTTCAGTGAAAGACCCACTGTTTTCCACCCAGTGCCAAGGAGCTGAATTATGGTTAATGCCTTCAGCTCATATTTCTCTGTGTAAAACTCTTTACATTTAAATAGGTTTAATTGTAACTTTGTGTTTTTACAGGAAATATAGCTGCGGCAGTCCTACAAGAAGCTGTTGAGATGACAATCACTCCAGACGTCAGCAACAAGGAAGTCACAAATGCTGATACACAAGTGTGCACAGAGAAGGAGGAGCAGAAGACACTGAATACACTTGAAGAGAAAGCTGAGGTGAAGGTTGAAAGTCAAGTTAAACAAATGGATGAGAATGAAAAAGAGGAGTGGAAGGAGAGCCTGCCGGAAGAGAGCCTGAGGATGGCGAGTTGGGTAGAAGTGGAGAACGAGAGGCTGGGCGCTGAGGAAAACAGTGAGGTGGAAGGGGCCCTGAATATGGAGGAGCTGAGGGACGGTGCCGAGGAGCAGGGGCTGGAGGTAGAGGAGAGGTGCATGGAAGAGGCAGAGAAGGAGCAGACTCGTTCAGTGGAGGAGGAGCTGGCAATGATGGAGGAGAAATGGAGGGAGCAGTGCGCAATCAACGAGACACTCAAACAACGGCTGGCTGACGAGGAGGAGCGATTCAGAGTAAGACACAAAGACATAACCTTAAGATTAAGTAAATCTCAGAGAGAATGTGATTGTGAGGGTGTTGGGTCTCATTCCACAGCAAAAAGTAACAGAAATGAGATATACTGGTTAAAATAAATACTGACAAAGTACAACTTTGAGGACATAATTTGCAGTATATTCACAATATACAGATTTCACTATACAATTTTAATAAATTCATACAAATTACAGAAACTGAGTTTATTCATATTTTTAGCATCAACAAAGGAGTGGTTGCAGTTTTACCTGCTAGACTTGCCTTAATGTTCCAGCACCTTGAAGACTAGCTGTATGCCGCCACATAGTGCAGTTCCAGTGCAGCGCTCTGTATAGACTTCCCTGGCTTTGCTCCTGCTCCAGGAGTTCAGTGTTTTCATCACTGGTGGTAATAGCAGGCGTTCTGCTGCGTGATTTGTCAAAAACAGATCCTGTTTTGAGAAATTTGCCACGGATTGCATAAATTGTGTTATGCGCTGGAGCAGTGTCGTCGGGGACTGAAAAGCTTCTTGCTAAGTAGGAAATTTTGCAATGCTGCTCCAGTGTCACTTGGCGGACCATGGGCACAAAAATGATACGCTTACCAAAACTGTAAAACCAAAACTGTCATATATGCTCATGGCCTCAAGTCTTTCCAAATAAAACCTGAAATGAATTAGAAAAAACGAAGTATATACCGGTAGTGCATTTTGGGACACTCCTGTATGTTATATATCTATACTCAGTGTATAACAAATTGTTAAAAATTGCAATAATATCATATCATGCTATATACATGCTATCATGTATTGTGATAATATCATGTCGTGGGGATTTGTACCTCTACTATTGGTAGATTTTTTTTCTTTCTTTCTTTTTTAAAATCTTCACTTAACATGCATGGCTGCCTCTGTGCTGCTTTCATTGTCAAATTCAGTTTAATGCTCTTTTATGCACAATCTACCATTAAAATAAAACACAGCTGCCTGAAAAACATTGTTGTACGACGGTCTGCTGTGCCATGCACACTTTAATGTAATACCCAGTCATTCAAATGGAATTTGCTGAACCACAAAGCCTGAAGAACAACAAATGTCTAACTGCTCTACTACTTACAGTATGGATCATACCTTCCAATGGGTGAGCCAGCATGTGTGGTATGTGTGCGTGATTCAGTAGAGACCTTGCATTTTGAATGCGAACCTCCACTAAAGTACCAAATAGCATTTAATCTCCATGAGTGAGTGTGTGTTTATCGGCGCTGTAAATACGGCTCTCCCTCAACTTTGATAGAGTCTCCTGTCTGGGGCGAGCACCCCGGGTCCCAAGCTGCTCTTAATGGCCCCGGAGACTGACAAGCGAGGCAGCCGCAGAGCGGCATGCTTTACGGCTGTTTACATCAGCCACCCAGAGGAAGGAGAGAGGGAGAGGAATAGGATGAAGTGTGTGGGGGGGGTGCATAGTACTACATTGCTGCGGACTCCCTTCACCTGAACTTAACCTTCTAATGCCGTGCCGTAAATTTATGATAGAAGGAAAACACGAGAGAGGACAAAAGGAGATGAAAGAGAACAAGTGGGGGAAGCAAAAGAAGCGAACAGAATTTAAGAGAGAAAAAATTGGGATAGACAGATGGACATTGAGCAGAAAGAGAAACCATGGGAAGGGAGGGAATCTGGAACCTTTGAAATGGGGTGAAATTAGAGAAGACGGGCAACGGGCCATGTAAACTATCCCACAGGGTCAGTTCTGTTAGAGGCTAAGAGATTTACTACGATCCCCTGGTCCGCTTCAGCTTTATGTTATGTTATGTGTTTTATAGCAAGGCCCACACATCTGAGGCTGCACCAGGTGAAATTAAAACCAAATATTTTCACTTACCTGGCTGTATGAAGGCTGATTTTGGTCTTCTCAAGTTGGCACAAAATAAAAGCAACAAGTAAAGCGGTTATTATCAACTAAAAGCTGTATGAATCGTATGAATAAAAATACTGGTGGCCGCCAATGCTATCCCATAGCCTAATACTAGATAAGAGCACCTATGGTATCAATTTGAAAAAATCCTTGGCCACATCGGCCTCCAGTTATCACGTAGACAGAATTTTCAAAAAACTTGACCTCTGATCCTGACTTTGAGGTCAAGATCAAAATCGTTCAAACTGGTCTGAGATTTTCAGTAGATGCTCCTATGGTATGCATTTGAAAATCCTATATTGCATCGTTCTTAAGTCATCATGTTCACAAACTTGGGTGTCCATGCTACCCCGCCCGGTGGCGTGATGAAAATACTCCTGAGCTGTACAGCCCTTCAGCGGTATTGTACAACTAAGGGGGAAAAAGTTGAAGATTATTAGTTAAAACTATGGTTGGCAATTAAAATTATTGGCTAACCATACAGATTGGCAGTTAGAATAAAAATAAAAGTTTTGGAAAAACTGAAACAACTAAACAAAAACAAATGCTATCAACACATAATAGATTAAACGAGCTGTTATTAAATTGAGCCACAGCTAAACGTTGAGGATGAAATTGCTAATCTGAAAATAATTGGTAAGAGTAAAGTGTAGGCAAATCCTGGTTTTAAATGAGTTCAAGATAATACAGTTGAACATGAATGGAGCTGTTGATAAAGGGATTCTTGAGCCCATCTTACAGGTCTGTACGTCAAATGAAAAAAAAATGCTGAGATGCACTGTGCTGTGAGTTGATTGTCTTTATCTATTTCACTAGGTCCAAATGGCAGAGAGAGCCAGCGAGGTCACCGAACTGAAACGCAACCTTGCCCAGGCTCTCAGAGACAAAGAGCAATTACAGGAGGTAAAGATGCCACCACCAGTGTTCTCTAAATGAATTTCAATGCAACATTGTTGCTTTAACAGCAACTCAGCACTTTCATTCAGGTTTTCCACTTGTCTGCACATAAATTGTGGCCATATTGGCCTGAAAAGAGGAGAAAAATCAACTGTCACCATGGAAATCGGTCTAAAAACAGTGAAAATGTTAATGCACTCTCTCCACACATAGTGCCCGAGCACTCTAGAAACTTTTGCATACTCTGATTTCTAAGCAGGCACAAGTTGAGCATAAATGAATCTATTCATTGCAGGTAAAACTGTGCATATTTCAACAATGACCTCAACTTAAGGTTATAAAACTTTAGCCTCAACATAGCTCTTACTTACAATCAAATTCACATACTTAGACAATGTAGACGGAGCTGAAGCCCAGACCAGTATCATTGCTTTCAATTATAGGAGGTGTATGAACCATTTCCATAGCTTTTTCTTTCTTACTCAACACTCCCCACTCTCCTCTAATTAATACATCTATACTTGCTTCTTTCGCCCACTGGTACAGTGCCATTAGATGGTGCAAATGCCACACAACGTGTCTGTTTCACCTTCCCAACCCTGGTTTAAATGTTAAACCTGATAGCAGCGCACTAATGAAGTCATAAAGAGAGGAGATCAGGGAGGAATAGGGAGAGTAAGGAAGGAGTTACAAAGAAAGGGAGAGGGTGAGTGCTTCTATCAGCAAAGCCAGAGCAGAGGGAGCCAGAGTCTGACACCCATTACAGTAATGAGTAGGGTACTAATGCGCTTGCTTCAGATATAATCACAAAGGGCAGAAACAATGTAGACGGGAAACTTAACTCTTAAGATGAACGCACTCACCAACTGTGAGAAAGGTTCTGCTGAAATGTTAACTGATGACTTATAAAACTGAGACTGACTGCGGTTCTGCGCTTATAGCATCAGGAGGATATCCAGGACTTTTTAAATGAGGTGTGGCCGTGAAGTGTAAAATGTAAAGCCCTCTCGCATCTCTTCTGTAGCAGTTGCAGCGTTACATGTCCAGGCAGAGGGAGCAGGAGGTTGCTGTTCAGGGTGCTGAGGTCCGGCAGCCAATGGTGCTGCGCTACCCTCTGCCCTACCCCCAGCATCCCTCCCCTCCGCCGCTGGTGCCGCAGAGGCCCGCTGAGCTGCAGTACGGCAATCCTTACTCCACCGACACCACAAGAGGTCGGGTCAGAAACTGAAATGATTTACTCGCACTCTGTGTCCCTGCTGCTCCCCTGCTGCTTTAATGTGTTAATCTTTTTAGATCGGGGGGATGTTGCACTTTCCCCTGAGCACGTGTCCCGTCCCCCACCTGAGGCTCCATCCTGCACCCCTCCCTGCGCACCTCCGATCTCACCGTCTAGCCCGGGTCCGGGAGCACCAGGCTGGGATCGAGAGGTGGTCTGCATCCAACCCTCCCGTAGCACAAGTCCCCCCGAGACCCTCGAGCATCCACCAGAGGAGCCACAAAATGTGAGTAGCGGTGTATCTAGCTCAAAACTGAAAAACCTATTGTTGGCTAAAATTTTATATTTAGTGTATGTAGTGTTGTTATATATAAATAATGCATTGTATTTCTGAATAAATACAAAACCATGATTGGCAGCATTAATTGACCTCTCTACATAACTTTTGAGGGATATTTTAAATCACTGTGATGCGATCCCAGCCGTTGCTCTCCTACACTGGCTTTTTGTTGTTGCCACGATAATCCCGCGTTTACTTCACCCTTCTCCGTCTCTGGAGGATTTCTCCCTCGCTAAACGAAGGGAAATGCAGCTTGGCCTTAAAAGACGGTGCTTTGAACTCATTTGCATGAAGCTCTAATTAGTGTCACTCCTTCAGAGCTCAAGAGAGATGAAGATAACAAGAGCTGGGGGAGAGTAATTAGAGGAGGTTTTGCATAAGGACAGGCAGAAGATGAGTTAGAGACTGTCGGATAATGGGGCATCCTTGTTTACTGTCATGTAATAGAAACGTAGGTACACATAGTTTACTAACACACGCTTCATTTACTTTAGTCGCACTCCTTTTTCCTGTAATTGTCTTTGGAGGTGGTGTTCATTAAAGCTTTCAGATCTGTGAGCAAATAGTGGAAATTTTCTTTTTGTGTGTGTGTGTGCCAAAGGTGGGAGATGGGGCTCAGCAGTCCTGTGATCATCAGCCCAACAGACGCAGTGAAACCAGGAGCAGCTTCTGCTTTGACTCCAGGTAGGACATTCATTTTCAACACAAGGTGTCCTAGAAGACACGACACATAAAGAAGGAAACAAAGTAACGCACAAGAGCATCAGTAAAAACAGATGCACAGACAGCTGCTTTGTTGGGAGTTTTTGCCTTGGAAAAAAAAAGATTTGTATCAAAGTAGCCATTGATTCATTTTCTCTCCAGAACTTAAACTGCTCCAAGTAAGACCTCTTCATTTTGAACCCCAGTATATATGACATAACATGCTAAATGACACAGTCAGAGATTTCTTCCTTATGAACATAGAGGATCACATGAAGACAGAATTAATTTATCTGTTTCTGCTCTTACGGGAAGAGTAGCGCACAGAGCCAATAATTACCCTGCAGGGGGGGTAACACAGTTGCTTATTGCAAGTGACTCAACAGCTGCTTTTCAAGAGGCGCACGTCTCTGGCTTTCATTATTTAGTCATAATCTGGTCTGTGAGCAAAAGAGGCCTACTCCATTACAATGATCCACACGGAAACTCACATTTCTTTTTCAATTTTTTGTCTCTCTCGTCTATCCATCACCCCTTCCACCAACCCCCGACCTCATCAATTTTCCCCTCATCCCCTTCCGCAGTAGTGACGTTCACAAGCGCTGCCCGCTGTGCGAGGTGATCTTCCCGCCGCACTTTGAGCAGCGCAGCTTCGAGCAGCACGTCCAGAGCCACTGGAAGGTGTGCCCCGTCTGCTCCGAGCAGTTCCCGCTCAACTGTCAGCAGCAGCTCTTCGAGCGGCACGTCCTCACGCACTTTGACGGCCACGTCCTCAACTTTGAGCAAATCGAATGAAGGGGAGGGGGTTCCGGCATACTGTATGGGTAAATATGTGTCGCTATTAGTTGATTTTGACTCGGGTTTGGTTGATTTATCTTGTTAACATACAATCATTTGCACTTTTGTTGTGATTTTTCTCGGGGGTTTTTTTTTTCCTTTTTGTTTGGAACGTTTAAGAGAATGTAGTCTACTTCTGAAAGGAAGCAGAGTTTGTACTTAGGCGGCTAGTCCTCCCAAGTTATTTAGCAGCTTTTCACGTTAACATACAATCATTAACATTCAGGAATAGTGCCACAATCCTTTGCTTTTCTAGCATCTTTCTCCTTCAAGGGATTAAATGCACAAATATATATATTTTGTGTTCCAAAACAATTCACAGACACAAAGCTGAACTGGGACTCCGAGGGAAAGCATCCTAAACGTCCCTGTTCTTTTAACTTCTCCGAACATGCATACACCAAGTGAGAAATCATCCAAGGCAGTGAGTCGTCCTTTATTTGTCCTCAGAGTATGATGCTTCGCAAGACGCGAGAGATAAGAGCATAAATGCAAAGTGAATATGAATATGTGACATCTTAAAAGAGTCGCCTGTGCGTGTACATAAAAAGTGAAGAACTGTGTGGTGGAGATGAAATATTGTACGTATGAGATGGTTTAAACACAAAAGAAAACAGCACTACATTTTCATGTATCTGCACTAAATAAGGCTTTATTCTGAATGTACTGTACATAAATGAAAAGAAATATAAATTGTGGCGATACCTGTGAATTACGTTGTGAACCCGCCTCCCCTTATCGTTACCTCCCTCATATTTAAAAGAAGACAGGACCAATGATGTTTTACTTCCTGGCGTGCACTTTCTTGATCTTAGGTCGGCCGTACGAAGCTGGGCTTAGGAGATAATGAACCTCGTTTTTGGCTAAACTGGCTGCCGGACACGGGGTTAGACTTGTTACGTACTTTCATGTTTTACAGTCACAGTCTGTTAGCCCTCATGACTGAATGTCGTTTATGTGCGTCTTCACGGGGCTTCATCACCACCGCTTGTTTATTTCAGTCATTATGCGTGTTGTAACCAGGCTTTTTAAAAAAAAAAAAGAAAAAGGAAAGAAACGCACATGTCCAGTCATCACAAGACAAAACTGTGTATGTATGTCACGTGTCCGATGCAGGCCTTTTCATGTGAGAATGGTTTAAGTGGTGCTGCAAAGATCTTTATGAATAAAGTCAGCTTGTCTAAATGCATTTTGATGCTTTGTTCTTCATTTCTGAGCTGAATAAGTAATGAACACGAGTCTGAGATGTGGAGCTTTTTTACTTTATTTTGCTTTTTTTTTTCTCAGTCGTTTCCTGTTTACATTTAAGCAGCTTCTCTTTTATATAGAAAGACAGGTTGACATCATTTACAAGTCACTCTTCTCAGAACCTGTTGTACCCCCGTACAAAAAAAGGAAACATCAGTCTCCACGTTACATACGAAAATATAATTTAAAAGCACTTGACAACAGATGCACGTTACAATACATTCACTGTACACGGTATATTGAAGTTCCTCCCTCATCTCCCCTCCAGCACACACCCTCCGTTTCTCCTCTCCCATATGTGCGAGTGGCCCTCCCGAGTCTGAAGCTGAGGATGGGTTTTGTTTTTACGAGTGCTTGACAGCTCAACTTTCAGTCTGTCCCCGCAGAGAACCTTCTCTCCTACGCTCAAAGGCCGGACTGAAGTGTCTTCTATCATCATCTCAGGCTAGCAGCTCCACAGATGTCCTCGTAACCTGGTGCCAGGATTTTACAGATCCAGGTTCCAGGTGGTTTAAAATAGGCATGGATTTGTGCTTATGTAGTAGCACACTCGCTGAGGGTATGTGGCGATCCTGCAGTCTGCCTTTTAACAACATTGTGTAAGTAAAAATCCCTATAGCCAAACTGGAGGACAGGACGGTGTGTGCATGTCGGAGATCACTGTACCTATCAAATGAACGGGGGGCTCATGCTGCAAGCCTTGAGCAGAATCTAAACTTTTTTGTACAATGAGGGAAATGATGATATAATGAACAAATGTGTCTTGGCGAGGTGAAGCACTGCGCTCTCACTCGGAATGATGAAATCCCAGTCAGGAGCAACAAGCCAGCCAACCACCCTGCTCCATAGGAGTTGAACCAGCAGCCAGGCACAGAAACATGACACATCCGAGCAATGAGACACAGATTACAGTAATACTCTCTAGGCTGATGACTTGGATACTGCTGAAAACACACACCACTCACACTCTCGCGAACACACAATGGACTGGAATGCTTTTGTCTAAAACACACACGCACAAAAACGACACGTAGATGGTAATCTCTTTCAAATACAAAATCCACCTTCTTCTTTCACACGTCTCCACACGACACAGAAACATGCGTGAAAAACATTCTTCTCGTGTACATCCATTCATTCCCGTGACTTTTTTCTTTTTCTTCTTTTTGGAGGTGCGACATACAAGAAAATAACTGCCACAAGTCTGGGGCGACCTCCGGGGTGGAAATATTACAACACTCTTCCCATCCACCTTCCTTTCCTCCCCCCCTCCCTCTCTCCTCATCCCCTCATCAGGCACATGGTATGGTCAATGTTTGGCAGTGGAGAGCTGTTGGCAACGATCATGGAAAAAACAAAACAACTACAAAGATCTTGGCAACTGGAATAAAGTGTGCCGCTTAACCCACTTTTGTGGCTAAGCGTGTGGAACGCAGCTCTGGCACTGTGAATGAAGAAACGCTGGAGATAACGATGGCTTAATGCGGATACGGATCGGGCCGTGTTCTAATACGTTCTCCACGTGATAAAATGGTCAAACGACACACAGATCGGTGTCAAACTGAAAGGAGCATTAGCTCTTAATCTGTAGAACATGTAAGGAAAACAAAGAAACAAAAACTCAGAACCTAAAGTCAGCCAGCTGATTGACCTTTGACCTCTGAGGTGACAGAATTGCTCAATCAGCAAATGAGGAATGAAAGGAACACTTACTGATACATAAAAATGAACACGAAATCTAAAACACTGACAAAAATATATAAAATAAAGCTTGAAAATAAAGTAACTATGTATATGCTCATGAATACTTTTATATATTTTTATGTACACATACATATCTGTCTATTGTTTATATATCGATATATCTATTAAAAGTATAACTTAACTCCAGCGCTTTCACCCCCACAAATGACCGTGAAGGCACAGATCTAAGCTCAGCTGGACTCTGCAGCTCAAAAGGGAGTGTAACAACCGCTGAGCTTACATCAGCACTGGAGGCCAACTTCATCCCACTCAGAGCTGAGCAGGAGGAAGGCAGGGCTTGGTTGCACTTCCTGTTTCACGTCTCCGTCTTTTCTCCTCTTTACTTTCGTATCATTTTGTTTTTTGTCTTTTCTTTCTGTTGTTTTTTTTTACAGTTAGCACCTTATGTAAGTCGAACGATAGAAAATAAAATAATGTGATAGCATATACGAATGTGCAAATGTACATCAATAAAAATACTACAAAGATAGGTTTTTTTTGTTTCCCAAAAAAATACAAGTGATATAACATAGATAGAAAAAAATACTAACGTAACACACAAAAAGAAGATGATTTAAAAAAAAAAAAAAAACTTAAAGCATGCACTTGATCCTTTAGTGTACATAGGATGGGTAAGGAAAGTCAGGACTCTTTTTTTTTTTTTTTTAGGGGAAGTTGATTGGTGTGAGCGCGGGCTCTTAGCCTTGAATCTTGCGGAGGATCTCGGTGGAGACGGGCGGGTGGAAGTTGATGGTGTGGTGCCTCAAGCCCTGCGAGGTCTTGTAGCTTTTGCCACAGCGACACTTGAAGGGTTTCCTCACACGAATCTGTGTGCGGTGGCCGTTCTTGGCGTGGTATTTGATACCATTCACATTCTGAAGAAAGTGGTCGCATGCAGAGATGAAGAAGAAAAATGGGGTTATAATTACCACTTTTGATTGCACACAGCATCTATAAAACACCAGAGCATTATCCCAGATTTTATGGACAGAATTCCAATGAAAATACAACGAAAATACAAATGTGAAACATTTCACTAAACGTAGGCTTCATCCAACATTTGTTTTTCCTCTCTCGTTTTTTACTACACACATCATGATAGAGTAGCGCCAGTGAGTTGACTTTATCTCATTCACAATGATAAAACATGGTAGATTTCAATCGATTAGCCTTTTTTATTTTAAAACAATAGGTAGCAGATCAGTTGTCAGTTATCATGTGGTACACAAAAGAAAAATCCCATGTGCACCAGCTGTTTAATACTTTGAGTCTCCTTATATCATAAAGCCACCAGAGTTAAAATCTACTGAGAATTGCAAATATGAATTTGACCTTAAGCACAATTTGGGTGCAGACCCATTACTGGGTGCAAGTTTCACTAAAATCTGAACAGTACTGCTTATTAATAGTGCACAGACAGATGCAGGGATGGATGTCTCGCCAATCCACCCTGAGGCCACTTACTGCATGTCTTTCCCTGTTCTCTCTCTCTCCCAGCTTTGTGGTCTTCTATACATTGTCCTAAGACAATAAAGACTAAAAACGCCCAGAAATATAAGTGATTTACATGATATCAGCAAAACTGCTATTTTGTGTTTAGTGGTAGGGAGTTAAAGTTATCATCCTGAACTACTAAACTAGGAAGGTAAACCTTAAGACTGCTTCATATTAGCATGTTTGCATGCTAATTTTACCATTTTTCTGTCAATCAACAATTTCCTTTCTCCGCTTTAAAGTTGGAGAACTTCAACTATGTACCCGCCCACTGCATCACTAATGGATACTTCAGTGTCGTCACCATCAGTCCCTGAATTTCGCCGAAGTCCTGCGGTGTCTGGTTGTTATATCACTGCTAGTCTCATCCTCTGTGAATGCCCCTCAACAACAAAGGTCGCTTTTCCCACGCTGCTGTTTTTGTCTTCGGGGTATTAGGGAGAAATGTTCCCACACTGTCCATTAGTTAAGCAGCTTGGACAGTGAGCAAGCTGAATGAGTTTTTTGTTGCCAGCTGTTATTAAAAAAATGAATTAAAAAAAAATTAAGTGAAGCAGAAAATATTAATCACCCTCAGATCTTATAATGTGCTTTTTCAAACACATGTGATACTCAGACAAAAGTTCTAGTGTGGATTTATTCAGAAGTAAAACCTCATGCCTTCGTGGAACTGCCTGCTCCGCCCTCAGGTTCAGCCTTACCTTGTATCTCTTCTTACACCCGGGGACGGGGCAGGCGAACGGCTTTTCATCGGCCCCGTTCATTGACATGGAGCTGAGGATGGACTCAGAGCTGATGGCGCTTTCTGTGGTCCACGACTCATCGCTATCCGACTCCTCGTAGTCTACCTCCTCCTCATCATACTCGCTGCCTAAAGGCATAATGGAGCCACGCAGAACAAAAAAACACTTGTCAACCCAGCTGAAACAGGGATAGCGACATACCCACGGGAATGCAACGCCCTGGGAATTTGAGAAGCAGAAAACGATAAGTGACTTTTTATTAACACATTTCTCTGCGTGCTGTCCCCTGCTCGGATGCATAAGCAGCCCACATATCACGGAACGCACAAGCCAGAAATGGTGTGATGTGCTTCCGTGTGTGCCTGTGAGTCAAAATGTGGGGATTGGCACTGAGAAAGAGATCATTAAGTGGGAGTGATCCCCATTGCTCAGCCTGGAAAAAGTGCTTTACTAAGTGCAGAACATTTTCCACTCACATGCATGCACACACAAACACACACACACACACACATAGACATAAAGGCCCACTGACCCCCCACCATCTCACAGGAAATGCTGCACCTCAGCTTGAGGAAATGGATGGCACCCTGGCACATGTTGAAAGGGGGCGTGTGCGCGCGCGCACATATATATATGTGTGTGTGTGTGTGTGTGTGTAGCCATGCTGATGTGTAAGCCCAGACCTAACACTACGTTTGGAACCATTTGGGCTGGAATTGGACATCTGCTTCTAGGCTGTGCAACACACGGCCCCATGCGAACACACAGCGTGACAGCTGCTATGTAATTAGCAAAGTGTTGACTGGTCTGCTCACTGCAGGAGCCACCATTCCCAAGACACAAACAGTACACACACACACACACACACACACACACACACACACACACACACACACAGGAACATAGTGGTTGGTTACAAGCTTTCCACTGTGACAGCAGATTTTCCTGATGATTTACAAAAGAGCAAGTATTAGCAGAGAATTGGCCAGAAATATCCAAAAAAAATAATGGTTAATGTTTACAGAGACACTGCTGAATATAAGATGAGCAGGCTTGTGCACTCCTAGCAGGTATTTTGTAGTTTTCACTTTGAGATGCAGAGCCATTGGACAGCTATGAAATAAGCTGCATTCCATTTGCATTACAAATATCTTCACTCGCTCTTCAGCACGCTGTCTGACTTTGATGAATATGCTTCCCATGTTTTTTTCTCTTTGTGTCAGTAGGGTTAAATTGCCTAAGTCAGTTTCAACATATCCTTTCCCATCACACATATAAGCAATCCATCTTTCTCCCTTTCAATCATACGTTTGAACACACACACACACACACACACACACACACACACACACACACACACACACACACACACACCGGTTATACCTGTAGGTGTGCTGCTGCGGAATGAGGAGGAAGGGGTGATGGGGGGCGTGACGGGAGGCGTCAGGTTACCGCTGGTGTGGCGGGGAGGTGTGGCCGTGCTGTTCCTGGACACTCCGCCCGTGATGGACAGGGACAACTTGGGTGTGGCCTTCTTCTTTATGGTCTCCTGCTCCCGGCGTGCTGCATCCGTCATGAACCTGACGTCGCACAGTTATTGTATTAGTTCGCATTATCCGATTTCTCATTATTAATCAGTGGAGAGGTCTCCTACCTGCATGTAATACTAAACTTATGTGACAGCTATGTTCTCATCAACTTGAAAACCTTATGAATATAAGCAATGTTTTTCAAATAAATGCTAACACGTTTTCATCCACTTGGGTTGTTTTTTTGGGAGTTTTTTATAACTTTGACCTCTTAATTTGAAAGGTAATTAACTGAAAGTTTATTATAACTTCGGTAATTGTTGTAGTTTTGCCCTTTCCCTGCTAAGGCTACAGCCACAGAGGTTTAGAGACAGCAAACATGCTACAGTACGGCACCAAAAACATACTGATTGCTTTGGTCACTAGCAGATTGCAACTGTTGCCTGTGGTTTGCATGGATGACACAAACCCTACCAACTAGTGGCTGCCACTGGCCTCTAGGCCTCTGCAACTGAGGCCTAACTACTTAGATTTTGCTTGTGATTACATGAAATTATAAATTAAAACAGTAGTTCTCTTACTTTTTAAACTGGTGTACAGCCACGGATCCACTATTGATCTAATGATGTAGCCTATTTTAATCCTTCATCTACAACTTTTAGCTACAACTCTGTTTAGCAGCTATTAATTAAGTACACTGACCACTTTCAACAGTTTTCCCACTCCATTTAGTTGCACGTGTGAATCTATACTTTTGGGTAAGATTTTCAGCTGATAGACACATTTTCAGCCAATACTGTCCAGCCTTTTTCAACATTTCACCTCTGTATTATGTTTAGCTAATGACTGACTTTTAGCTAGTTTAGATTTCTTGAACGGTTTATCTTGCCATTAGCTAGTCATTGCAGTGGGAAATCCATGCTTTTAGCTACAAGATTCAATTTAAAGCCTCACTTTTAGCTCTTAACTCCCAACTTCAGCTTATTTTGTCGCAATTTATTTAGTAATGCTAACTGTTTAAATGTTTATACTATTATACTACTATATCCATACTATTAGCAATCAAATTAAAATCCTTATTCAAATGGTATACAGTTTCAAAAGTCTTAGCTAATAAGTTTAACTAGTTATTAGCAATTTCAAATATTGTTTCACAGTTTAGGTTTTTTGTTACAGTTTTAATAATATATGTATTCTTTTAGCTGTCTTTGCACGGTGTTTTTTAGCTGCTAACTGTTTATTTAAATGTTATTTTTTTTATTTACTTATAAGTTTGGCTAATCTGTCCTCGTACCCTCTGTTGACTGCAGAAGTATCGCTGCTTTAATAAAACCCTGTTAATTTATTATTTATTATCCTTTTCATAAATTGTGATTCATATCCAAATTTGGTTTTCTAACATGTGGCGTTAAGCTGTGCTCCACTGTTGCTATGAGAAAAATGTCCGTTTGTGTGAGAAGACAGGGCCTTGCTGCTGAGTGAACTCCTCCCTTAAATATTCTGTCAAAACATGTACAGTAAATACGAATGACATTTATAGCCTCGCCACTTGAACAATTATCACAGAAAACAAACCTCTCTCTTTCATTCCACCATTATCTCTCTCAGTGTTACATCTTGTAGGGATTTAACGAGGCATTTAGTGGGACGTGACACATCGGTTCACCACACACAAACACACACATGCCGTAATCCTCTGGCTGCACAGGGAGTCAAAAGTGATTGTCTTGTGTGGTTTTCTGTGCTGGTCTGTGGATGAGTCACTGCTGTGGGTATGGGAAAAGTCAGTCATTGGAGATGTTCTCCGCAAGCCACATATACACACACTCACACGCACGTTAACTTCACTGGTGGAACAATGGTGCCCTCTGTAGACGGATGCTTTTGAGCGTGTGTGAATGTGTACGATTGTGTGTGCCTTACCTGTTGATGTAGCTTAGGGCCAGATAGGTGGGCTGCTGTTGCTCCTGCTTCTCCAAGACCCT
Source organism: Pundamilia nyererei (assembly GCF_000239375.1). NCBI lineage: Eukaryota > Metazoa > Chordata > Actinopteri > Cichliformes > Cichlidae > Pundamilia > Pundamilia nyererei. The sequence continues at coordinate 1,434,362 of NW_005187431.1, forward strand.
CGGATCTGTGTCTGCGAGAGAAGGAGACGTTCAGATTAATCACCACTCCCTGTGGAGGGAAAATGTTCTGTGAATACTCTAAGTATGTAGCTGACTCACACATGTATTCTTTCTGCCAGACAGGCTGATAGATTACTAGATATGTCTCACACTGCGTTCACTGTATTAGTCTCAATGTGTGGCACCCTGCAGATACATTTCAGATACTTTCATAAACGGCACGTTATTACAGCAGAACCAAGCCCTATCTAATTTACAACCAATGCCTTCGCTGAAGTGACCCAAGACCACTTAATCGTTGCCGGGGGGAGGATGTGGTTACAAAAAGAAAAAAATTACTTTAGAGTAAAGGCGGCTGTGATGAATGTACACACTGTATGAGCTGAGGAGTACATACAGGCTTTTTCCAGATGACTTGCTAAGTCAGTAACGCTACAGTCGGCAACTTCCACTGCCTGAGGCAAGCAGTGTGTACTTCAAAGTCCCATCTCACACCCCGGGAAAACAGAAGCAAGTGTGCATGAAAACACTGCGGGTGGGTTACATATGTGAACTACCAGTGCCATCAAGTGTTCAATCTGGGAATGTTCAGAAGGAGCTTAAAAAAACAGTACATTTAAGCCAAGCCATCTATGTCTGCGTGAGTGTGTGCACTAGCAGGCATAATTGCAGCAACATATGTAATAGCTAGCAGATGTATTTCAATTTAGATCCAAGGACTAGATCATCTCTGTGCAAAAATTAACAACACACCCCTGGATGCTTCCAACTGTGGTGTGTTGGCCTTCTCAGCCCTTCAGTTTTCAGGCTTTCACACCTCATAATTAAACAAAGAATGCAGACTTCCCACCGTGCGGGAGGAGGAACACTAAGGAGACCAGCAAACAAGAAAACAACCCAGAAAAAAGAAACTTGCCCACTTCAACTGGTCTGCCATGCAAAACATAGTGCTATATATGTGACTTTCAAAATAAAAAGACTAGGCAAAGGGGGAAAAGGGTAGCAAGATTATATACCCAGGTGGTCCGCAGAGGTGGTCTCTGACAGTCTTTTATAGCTGAGACTTAATAATCCTACCTGCTGCTCAGATGTAGAGACCAGAGCTTTCTGTGCATGCATAATTGTGCACAAACACACACACATACACACAGCTAAACCTACATCCCTGAGTCACGAGACATGCTTTAGTGAGAGCTATCTGCATCTTTTAATAACCTTTTGGAAACCACTGAGTAGACTAGACAACAACGGGGAAAATCTGCTAAAACAAAATCTATATATGCACTGAGATTAAGCAAAAAGATGACAGGAATGACAAATGAGTTTGGATTAGAATATTTATAACCTGTTTTGTTTTGGGGGGGGTTTTAATCTAAAAGATTCCCACAGAGTCCACAGTGGCATCTTCACATTACTTCACAAACTTAAAACACAGAACAAAACACATCTGGGGAGGTGATAGAAAGAAACCTAATTAGTGTGATCTTTTTAAAATAGTCCATCAGAGTCAAACGTATACAGTTGCAAGAAAAAGTTTGTGAATATCCTCATATTACCAGGACTTCAATGCTACTGATTTTTCCCTCTGTCCTAATTGAAAACAAACAAAAATCTGACTGAAATCAAAACAAGAGCCAAGCCCATATGATTAGCCAGTGTTATCTGTGTGTCCGTCTATTGGTATCAGCGTTTATAATGGCCAATAAATGTGAAAAATAAAGACGGGACTGAAGAAAGGCTCTTCAACCATGTTCTGTGTGTTGAGGGTGTGTAGTAAATAAATAACTACACATAACAAATGTTAGGCAAATATGTTCAGCTAATATATTGTAATAACAGATTTCTTTTATAGATATCACTCCCAAAAATCTTACACTGGTCAGATTCTGCTAACAACAAACAAAAACTTGCACTTTCCGTGCTTTTATTGAACACACTGAGTAATTACTCACAGTCCAGGCTAGAAAAACACTACCAAATTCTCCAAAAGCTACTGAAAGTCAGGTGTTCCAATTAATGACATGGGATTGGAAGTCTGGGATGCAGCTGTAGCACTTCCTTTAAAGACATGCATGAAAAGCCTCATGTAGGCTGCTCATCTCAAGAATGACTGGCTAGTCTGAACCAGAGGTGGACAAATAATGTTCCTAAGGGCCTATATAAGAAACTAGGATTACTATAGAGGGCTGCAGCAATGACCTGAACTCAGTTCTGCTTCATTTTAATTGTATCTCTTTATGAACCTTTACTGGTAAGAGTAGATGTTACAATCAGGTCTGAACCATTCTGTGACTGCAAGAAAAAGCAGTACAGAGATGCACAAAGCTGACAGCATGTCTTGCAAATATCAAACCACAGAACATCTGAAAGAGGTGAAAACAAGACCAAAGGGTTACAACAAAACACCTGCAGAAGTCTTGCTAAAATGTTCGTTCATCTTCACTAGAAAAAATTACTTAATACCAGGACTTCCACCTCTCCACGCCCCCTTCAAAAAACCGGCACATGAAGCAGAAGAAAAGTCAGCAATATCTTGTAGGCAAACAAACTGCAAGCAGGAGGAAGCATCGTGGTTTGCGGCTGCTTTGCCACCTCACAGCCTTGATGCCAATCATTAAAGGAAGAATACATTGAACACTGTATCAAAACATTACACAGTAGAGTGTCAGGGTAGCAGTCCGTGAACTGAGGCTTAGGAGGGTGGCAACAACATAATAACCCAAAGGATACAAAGTAAGAATTAAGTGTTTTAATGACCAAGACAGTGACCTTAATCCAATTGAGATGCTGTGGCTAACCTGAAGAGTGTCCAATCAAGAGTTTTATATGGGCCCTCTTCACTGTGTCGGCAGCTACTGTTGCTCCTTCTACGAGTGACTAAATTCAAAAGCTGACTTACTTTTATTAGCCGATACTGTGAGTGATCACTCAATGTGTTCAATTAAGACAGGAAAACCACAACTGTGTGGTTTTAGTTTAGTCAGATTATTGAGGTCCATAACTGTAACTTTTTTCTAAAGATGCAGATTAGGCCACATTTTATGAGTAATCAATGCAGAAATTCTGTTAATTCCACATTTTTTCCAACTACATAGCAGGATAAGACTGACTCAAAGGATTAACTGTGAAAGAAACATCAGCTGAAGGCAATTTAATGTGAGAATGGCAAAAATGTGAGGAAAGAATGCCAGAATTAATATCTTGGGATGTTCAAGGTGCTGAGGATTGTGGATGAGGTAAGTGTGTGTAGAGAAGGGGGAGGGGTGTTGGTGGAAATGGGGTTAGCCAGGTGCGGATAGCGAGAACTGCAGTAAATGTTAGCCGGTTTTACAACTTCCACTCGCCGAGCTAGACAGAAAGTGAGCATGCTGTTGATCCTGCTGCTGTGGCCAGAAGAAGACCTGCATATGTACACCCAATAAGCTACATACATACATACACACACACACACACACACGTATATATATTTGCTAACTGAACCTCAAAGCTGCCAATTTCAAATTTACAGTACAGTATTTTAGCAGGCTAATGTACATGCATGTGCATATTTGTAATTCAGTACATGTTTTCCTTATCTGTTTTGTTTCAAAGTATCACCAGTGTGGAAACACTTTAGTTATTAATATCTGTGCCCAATCTGCAGCCACTCATTTCACAACCCACACATCCATCTCTCACAAGCGGCACACTGCTGCCACCTGCTGAATGTACTCTGTCTGCATGTGTCCACATGCACAAGCCCATTGTGTAGAGAGGTCTGTGTATGTGTCTCTTTACATGTGTGCATGTGCTGAAACCAGACCAAGAATGCATGGCTTGTTATGCAGCCTGCTAATTAAGCCTCGGAGAGCATTTTAACGTGTTTCTAAAGCAGCAGGCAACCGGATGGAGGGAGAAGAGAGGCGAGGAGGAGGAGTGGGAGCAAAGAGAGGGGGCATATGGGTGGAGGGAAAAGCAAACTCCTCTGTAATTATGCTTCCCAGTGCTTGGTGGGGTGCTCAGATCGTGCGACTTCCGAAAGACAGTGTGTGTGACTGTGTGTGTGTGAAGCAAAAGAGAGGGTCTGCAGTTTCCAGTTTGGGATGCCAGTCCAATAACTGCTTCGCTACACCCTGACAGGTCATACAGGAAGTATAGTGAGCACAGCCTCTCACATGCACAAACATGCACCCCTTCCCTTCTCAACCCTCTGACAGGAGCGAGATGGGAAACAACCTGACAACTAAAGCAAGAACAAACAGCTGAAATCCTTCTTTTAATGCATATATAAATCACATATACATAGAGCTGAAATGATCAGTCTAATACAAAAACATTGTCCAAAAAATAATTACAATGTAAAATAAAAATGAAAAATAATTGTAAAAATAATCGACTTATTGGTTACCTTTTCAGCACGTGACTTACTGGTAAAAATTTTGTTATATCTAATAGAGCAGGGCAATATGGCCAAAAATATATATCACGATATATATTTGAAAATTTGCGATAACGTTATAACTGACGATATAATTTCTGCGAGACAAAATACAACTCCAGGACTTTACTAGCGCAAAAAAACCCATCCATTTATTTTACTTAAACAAGCAGCTGGGGTTTTTTATGTGCATTAAAGCTATATAAACATTTAACAGTGTAAAAGTAAATTCCTTGCTGAAAGTTTAACCAAAAGGCATTTCCAGTAGAAATGGGCTGACATATCCTGAGCATAACTATGTATAATATCCACTGAAGTTAAAAAGAGGTGCTTTCAAATATGTATTTTTCGGACCATAAGGTGCACGGGATTATAAGGCACATTAAGCGAAACAAAGCAGTCAGATTAATCAAACTTTATTCAACTTATTCTTCTTGCTTCCTCCACTTCTGTACCATTGATTCATTAATGCTGTATTCTACCACAGCTGCTCTATTCCTATGTTGTTGCAGTATATTAATGACTAACCTTGTATTGTGGATGGATTATCTCAGTTGTTCTCCTGACTGAAGTTTGGTTTACAGCATCCTGCCATGCGATTGCATTTGTCTCCAACCATCAGGAACCTTCACGTTAACTTTTTCTTTATGTTATGCTAACATAGCTGTGTCGCTAGCGATCACGTAGCACAGCATTAAACACCAGCTAGCCCAACTTCAGTAACCCTACAAACGTCACTGCTGTCTATTATATTGGAAGTGATGTACGTTTGATTTTTTTTTTTTTTTTTTCAGAAATCTCTCAGTCAGAACATGCTATATCATGCTTAGGTAACTAGCAAAACTAGCGAGCTAACTTCCGCTAACTTCTAACTCCGTTAAATGTAATGAATTCCGTTTTCATGGATGCCTGGATGTTAAACATCATAGTTACACCTGGTAAAGCAGCAACGCTGATCATTTTATTAAAGATGGAAGAATTTAGACAGTTTTTAACTCTCAGTGATGTTTGTTTGACTTCGGGACCTTAAAGGACGGAGTTTAGGACCCAGACTACTCCCAGATTTACGAGCACCTTAGTCTGACAAATACGGCAATAACGATGGCCTGCTTGCATATTCTACAAACAAAATGTGCTTTGTTGTGTATCTGACAGACAAACACCAAACCAGTTAAGTTGCACCATTTTTACAAACTAATTCTGGTTCATCCGTTTCACTCAACAATCTGCTTTCTCCATTCTCATTCTCCGTTACCGCCGTGCTTTTTCGGCACTGCGCATGCACGATATTTCATTTTCTTATCGTTGCCTAGCATTGTACCGGTATTACCGTGAACGGTATAATATGGCCCAGCCCTAATATCTAACATATTCAGCTTTAACTTACATAGTAAAACAGAATAATCTACACATCCTCAAACATGCTGTCTCCCTGTAAACAACATCACAAAGAAAGAAATGCAAAAATAAATTCTAGTGGTTTGCCAATCGTACCCACAAAATTATCCCTGTAATCGAAAAGCAACACCTTTAAAAAAATCACTGCAAACTAACGATCAGCATTCTTCAGCAGAGTTTACATCATGTTACAAGGCCGTAGTTTCAGCTCAACCTTTAACTCCGAATGCAGAAGAAAAACAAGGATTCAAGCAAAGTCTGTCCAAGCAAAGGTGATATCTTTTGGGATTTCCCTGTACTCAGCTCACACCCGTGTTTTGACTTTCATAACCTTCTCTTTTAAATCTCTTTCCCTGCTTTTAATCTCTACCTGCCTCCCCCCTCCCTGTCCTTTTTGCTGAGGTAAGGGGCAGGTACGTGCTTGTGCAGGTGAGAACATTGCTGCCGCCGTGCACGCAGGCAGAGAAGCCTGACATCATTGCATTCCTCAGACCTTACCTACACTCCCAGCACAACAAAACTACCACACTAAACACAGTGCACCTAACCCCACTTCCTTATTGCATTCGGCTGTAATCTAAACAGTGTGGGCATGCCATTGGTAGGCTCCTGCCCTTTAGGATGAGATCAGTGTTGTAGATCCACACGTTTCCTAGGTTTCTCACAGATGGGATCACGACACACTCATCTGGTCTGCTTGCTGCCAGCTATTATGTGTCAGACAAGGCAGAAGTCCAAATAAAAAAAACGATATAGAAGATAACGGATTAGAACAGGAGTCCAAACACAAGGCAGAAATTTGGGAGTTTTCTGGTCGTGTAGCACATTAGATGCCCTACCACAAGAGGGCAGCACAGCCTGCAGCAAAAACTAACTGTTTCCAGCAGAGACATACACTGATTTCTCCACACCTGACTTAAGTCCCGCTGACTCACTTTTTACAACTACTAGCATCTCATATCTCAAGCTTCAAATTAGCTGATCCTTTGATTGATTATTGATCACACGCCACTGCACTAATTCACAACCGAAAAGGAAGTCAAAACCAAATGTCACTTGCCTCCCCGCCCCCTCTCAATCCTCTCCATGTGTCACTCTAGACCCTATGGTAACTGATCTGAAAGCAGTATTGATTAGACTCTTTATGTCTGTGCCGCCCCTGATAACCAACCGTGCTATAAAGCCAGGAGAGGGGCAATTCATTAATCCAGAATATTTGACTGGTAAACCGCTATTCTGTTCATCTGACAGTTAGGGTCAAAGGTCAGGCTAAGAGCCAGATGGGGCATACATCACTCAGTGTCTGTGGTGTTTGGGTTGTTGAACTGAGGAAGCAATATTAATCCCTGCATTTCTGTGGGGACAAGGTGAAAAATCACGTTTTGATTTCTTCCACCCTTGGGTTTATTTGGAAGAGATCCATGGAGCATATGGGTAAGATGAAGAGCAGCCCACCCTGCTCCTCCGTCTCCCCACCAGCAAACACCACACCAACTACATCACTTGTGTTTATCAGTCCTGTTCTCCACGTGACGCGACATCACGTTGGGTGTCCTCAACACAGCTGGTTGCTCGACAGCACTCTTTGTCAGTGAGACAGCAGGTGTGCAATAACTCAGCCAAATACACTGCCCCTAACCCCTTTAGGGACCGCCAGTTGCCATGGAGACTGGCTCAATGAAGCATCTATGTAAACCCCTCGCTCCCCCCCTTCACATAGCCTCATGAGGATGGATACTCCCCACAAATAATGATTAGCCCACATCAGATTACTGAGTGATTCAGAGATGCGTAAATGCATCTCTAGTCTTATTTGTTATGGTGGATCATAGTTTAATCTAACACACTGTGTTATTGTGTGTTTAGTTGGAAGTGACAGTTTATTCTGTTCTTTAAATCTGCATGCTTTTCTCTGCTACCTTGAGGCAATAGGAGGAAAGCACTCCCTTATCAAGAATTCACATAATTTACTTAGATTTTAATTATTGTGCACGCAAAGACAGGTATTTTTATTTAACAGCTCAAAAATGCACCTACACCAGCTCTATTTTCCCCCATTTTTGAGAATCCACATACAATGCTGCTATAATAGAAGTTACTAACTGCACCAATTACCACTTAATTAAATAAATACATGCCTCTTTATAATCCAGAGTGTTTACCCTGCAACTTTTTCTGTGCCTCTTATGTTAAATGGTGGGCAAACTGATTACGATTGTATTTATACGTGCCAGGGGGCAGTCATCAGAGTGTTTACTGTCAGACCAAAATCTAATAAGCGGTGCAACAAGTCGGCGCTTGTACTTGTGGAAGAAAATCTGATTATGTCCTTGCATGTCTGCTACAACTTCAGCTGATGGAGTGCCGGTGGGAATTAGACACCAAAATAACAGAAAAGCCACGGGGGAGTGACGCTTTCAGAAATGTGACAGTCAAGAGTTTTCGGCAGCTCAAATGCACAAGCGGTATGAAGAAAAGCCACGGCTGCACTGCGTCAGGCCTGGAAATGTAAACAGTGCTCAGCAACGCTAGCTGTGAAACCGCTGTCTGGTCGGGATGCTAGTTTCACCTATGAGACCTACGCGGCCCTCCTAGTCGAGTTACCGCTGCAAAGGTAACTGCTGTAGCTGACTCCTAATCAGACGAGTCGGCCCCAACATCTCAGAAAGCATAGTTTATTTTCCAGATATAAAAGTTGATAAATAACTCCCTCTCCGGCGAGCCTCGACAGAGAGCAAGAAGCAGGAATAGCGGAATGCAGAGCTGAGCCTATCTGCGTTTAGCTAGCTAGCTAGAGGGGAGGGGGGGAGGGGGGGGGGGCTAGCTAATACCAGCTAGCTGTCTAGTTCCCTCTCCCCCGCTGGCTCCACTCACCGATGTGATTGTCCTCGATGTGGACGATGAGCTCGGCGAGAGACTCGAACTGGAGTCCGCAGCCCCCGAACCTGCAGGAATTGGAGAAGAACGAAGCGGCGGCGATGCCCGTCATGTTCACGGCGCTGGTGCATTCACCGGGCGGAGAGGGGGGGGGAGGGGGTCCAGGAGCCGGGGTGGTGAACGAGGAGGCAGAGGTTTCGGGTCCGGGGATAGGAACGGGGCAGAGCGCGGAGCAGCGGAGCAGACACCGGGCGGCCAGACAGGACAGCGGCGGACGCAGCTGGGAGGCAGGCGGGGCGGTGGGAGGAGGAGGAGGAGGGGTGGCTGGTGGCATACGTCACGACCTGCCTACCTGTTGGTATCACAGCCGCACTGACTGCGGAGTGGTATCAAAAATCAGTCTAATCTTGGCACATATACATACGTTATAAACACAATATACAAACCACACAAGTAGAACAAAAGGAAACAGATTTCTCTTTTTTAGTTTAAAAAAAAATATATATATATAAGGAATCATTGGAAATTTACTGTTTGCCCCAAACGTATAAAGAAATACAAGCCCAAATCCAAAAAAGCTATGATGCTCTTTAAAAATGTAAATAAAAACAGAATGCAATGATTTGACAATCTCAAAACACCGTATAACACAGAAAAATATCAAATTGTCAAAGTAAGAAAATGTACCATATTAAGAAAAACATTAGCTCATTTTAAATCTGATGGCAGCAAAACATCTCAAAAATATTTGGAGGGGGCCATGTTTTTTCATTTTTTTAACGTCTAGGAAGTAGGGAGACCAGGTGTCCTATTCCTGTCTGTTAGAGGATTTTATCTGCTCAACAATCCTGTTTTTTTGTTGTTGTATATATTGTGTCATGATGTGCCAGATGTTTTCAGTTCTACCATGAAGCCATGCGGTTATATTAGATGCAGTATGTGGTTCAACATTGTCTTGCTAAAATATGCAAGGCCTTCTCTGAAAAATACATAATCTGGATAGAAGCATATGTCCCACTAAAACCTATATATACTGCTCAGCACTAATTGTGCCTTTCAAGATGTGCTAGCTGCCAATCCATGGGCACTAATACACCCCCATATGTTCAGAGATGCAGGCTTTTGAACTGAACGCTGATAACAATACAGGTGGTCCCTCTCCTCTTTAGACCAGAAGACTAGAGAGATGTCCATGTTTTCAAAACAGAATTAAAAGTTTTGATTCGTCTGACCACAGAGCAGTTTCCCGCTTTGCCTCAGTCCATTTTAAATGATCTATGGTCAAGAGAAGATGATGGTTTTTCTGGATCATATTCACAAATTGCTTTTTCTTTACCTGATAGGGCTTAAATTTTGTCTACAGACAGTAATTTCAGGAAGTGTTCCTGAAACCATTGCAGTGACTTGTCTAAGGCCCTGAAAATCATGGGTGTCCAGTATTTTCAGCCTTCTTTCTCACACACAGAGATTTCTCCAAATTCTCTGAATCTTATGATGGTATTTTGCACTGCAGATGACGTGACACTTAAAGTCTTCTGAAATGTTCTTTTTATACCCAATTATGTTACTGACCTGTTGCCAATTAACCTAATTATTTGCAAATTGTTCCTTCCAGCCTTTTGTTGTCTCTGTCCCAATTCTTAGGTGCTAACCTGTGCCTCCCTGCTGAAACACAAAGAAAAAAAAGATCAACATCTGAAATCACAGTTATGGTTTTAACAGATTTTTTAGCATAAAAGAGAATGCACAAGTCTACTAACGCAGTGAATTAAGATCATAAAAACAAACTTTAGCTTCTATTTCTGCTTCTAAGAAGTTGGTCAAATTGCATTACCGGTAATAAATACAGCATGTCCTTCACATGATCAGTGCCAAACTTTTAAACATCAACTTGTGTGTGCTTATTTTGTAAGTTAGATATCAAAATTTCAAACTAACCCCCAGTATAATGGGCCCACATTATCCCTTACAAACATCTTTGTTTACACGTATTTAGTTTAATGGGTTCTGGTCAAACTAAGTACTTATAGTGGGTTATATACAGTACTGTACATGTATACACTGTCTTTTTAACTGATAAAGACTATGTCTGTTACACCTGAAAAAACACAGGCACTGATCAGTTTTCTTTTCAGCTTTTGTCTTGATACATTATTACCTATTACCTTGCAGGATTCAATAAAACATAACAGATTTCATATTTGCTTCCGGTGAATACAATCTGGAATCTGAAGGAGCCTGAATAAGTCATGAAGAGAATAGATGCTGACTTCTTCTTTATATATTCATAACGGTAAATACCTGTCTCCAAGTATTTACTTTAGCAGTGTGCTTAGCGTAAATGGCTGCTGTATTTCTTTTTTAATATATTTTATGCTTTACGTAATCCCTTTAAAATGTGTATGAAATGTGCCATAAAAATACTTCCCTTGCCTTGTGATTTAGCTTTAATGGAACTGATTCACTTATTGCCGTGTCGTGAGCTAGAGCCAGCAGCTTACATGTTTCTAAACCATGTCAATGCTTTTGTCTGAAGGGGCTTCAAAAGACCAGGATGTGTGTATGTATAATGACATGGATAAGCCTTTGACAACAGAATCTATGACATCCATAAAGTTAAGTGATTAATGTTACCCTATAATGGGCTCAGTGATGAGAAGAGTACCGCGTAGCTTTGTGTGCAGTTCCCAGAGAGAGGAGAATGTCCTTAAATCACTGGGGCTGGCTAACCAGAGCCGGCTGGCCTGTGTTGGACCTGTTAATCGAGCGTTAAAATGGACTGTCATAAACCTGGCCAGTGACTTCAGCAAACAACCTTAAGACCCGGAGATACGTTTTTTTTTTCTGACTGCTCTCTGTCTACTCAACCAAAACGAGACACAGTAACTAAAACACAAAATATAAAATACACTGCAACAGCCTTTGAAAGCAAACATGCCAAAACACGGTGGCGTCACCAGTGCACACGCATACACACACATGTACAGTACATGAATTCAGTGACTTCATCAGCCCAACACAGATGTTCTCTCTTACACACAAGCATACAAAAACACACTCGGGATAAACACACTCATTACGCACACGTGGTGTATCAGAACTGTGAGAGTGACGCAGTTCCCAGCACCATTACGTAAATGAGAAGTGGTAGCATGTGTTGTAAAAAGGCGAAGGGAGAAAGGGAGATACACGTCGAGAGTTTGTGGTGCATGACATCACCTGTTTTGAGGCCTGTGGGTGGCGCACAATCTTAGGTTACAGTTTGGGATTTGGAATTATCAGACACCCTTTTTTTCTCCTTTCCTTTTCTTCTTTTTTCTTTTTTGCTGGAAATGAATAGTCCAACAAGTGCACGGACCAATGGCCAACACAGTTTGCAAATACACACAGAACAAACACAGACACAAACACGCACACACACTGGGGCTCTGTTACTATGTGGGTCTGCATCTGAGGGATGGGTTGCATGTAAATTTAACTCACTACATTACATAATCAGATCTCTGCAAGTTGCATACTTTTTAAAGTATCTGTTACCAGTTAGCTATTTTTTAAGTGCACCTAATAGGAATAGTCAGAAATCAACCATGCATGACATGCATAGACTTTGCCAGCTGAGCCAGATGTGTAATGTAGCCAAAGTGAGGATTAAGCTACATAGAGATGGAGGTCAGAAAGTTTCTTTTACCTTTAACCTGAAACGCCATATTTTTTCAGACTGGGTGACATCAGGCTCTGAGTAGGCAGCTTTCTAAAGCTCCCAGACTGGCTGTTAAAAGCCAAGCCGGGGTGAAGGTGCCAGATGGTAATGGCTGGTAGAGCCCCTGAGTTATGGAGGTAGCTGTAATCTCACTGGCATTGTCTGCTTCAGGGCACCAGCCAGAGACTTCCTGGCTGCCGTCATACACTTTTTAGTCTGCCCGTGCACTGTTCACGGGCATGTACATCTGCTGTAAAACATCCCTTATCTTCGCTGAAAAACAAAACTCTGTGACTCACGTTCACATGGGGGAAGAGAAGCTCAAAACACAGAGTGACATCATCACAACTTCCTATTTCTACTTGTTGCCAGGGTGATGATAATTTGCATACTGTAAACGATTGGTGGATGATGAGTCAGTAGGGTTTGGTCCCATTTTGCAATTTAACTATAACAAGAATCGCCCTGTTCAGCTCCAGCCTGGCCGAAGCACCGGAAAAAGCTGACCAAACATGGTTTAGCTAATGGTAATGATTTGTTGTGCTTTTGTTTTGATGACATTTTGATGGGATAATTTTTTTGTATTTATTATAAACAACAGTCGACCTTTTTTAGGCAGTTTCTCTGATAAGTATGAAAAACGCATCATTCTAAAATGCCAAAAACTGTCAAATGATTCATACACTCCTTCAGAATAACTTTTGAAACTGTTCTTCCATGGATAGATAGACAGAGTATGACACTTTGCCCTGATAATCACATATGACATCATATCACCAACACAATGGCTTCCAGTGTGCAGTAGGTGATGCTAACATTAAACGTTATCTATAGCAGTGTTTTAGAGGCAATAATAAGTAACTCAACGTGCTTTAAATCTTAAATTTACATTTATATTTCTGTTGCTTTTGTTTATTGTTTTCTCAAGTTTATTATTTTACCTTTGTTTTAATTAGGTCATTGGTGTAAGGGACACACCTTTACATATGCTTTACAAACAAGTTCAATTTGATTGTTGCTTATGTTTAATTTGCGTTATACAGTTTGAACGCTCACTTTAAATCTCAGACCTAAATAAAGCCATTAGCTTTAGTGATATTTAGGTTAGCAGAATGACCTTCAAAAAGATTTCGAGGTCTCATGCTATATAAATCAATTTACAATCACTTTCTGTTTAAAGTTGGTTCTTCGTTCCCACTGTCTCCAAGTCCTCATAATGGATTATTATTACATCATTAGTTTGTTGGGGTTTTCTCTGTAATATTGTCTTTATTGTCACATTTTATTTCTTGTTTTATTATTATTATGTAATAATAATAATAATAATAATAATAATAATAATAATAATAATAATAATAATAATATCTGTACGTCTATGTATACCGGATGTATGACCTGGACAGGTTTTTTAAACTCTCACATTTTCAAAATAAAAGTACTCAACTACTTCTAGAAGTTTATCACCATGTCTTAAGCTGTCGTATTTTAGAAATAATGCGTATTATTGTTTTATTTATTTATTTATTTTTAAGTATAACTGTAGTGGTTTGCACATTCACCTTTCAAACGAAAGAATCCCAGGAGGGACCACAAATCCTTATGGCTTTGGGTCAGAGGGGGCATCGGGCGCAAAAGCTGTGCCAAATCAAACATGGGGAGCTACCCGCTGTGACAATCCCTTGTGAATAAAGCAGCTGGTTTAGGTCTTATCTTTGCAACAGAACTTTTAGTGTTAACTTTTTAGGGTATGAGTCTTCCTCTGCCACTTTTTAGTCTGGGGTCCCACAGGGCTCAATTTTAGGGCCTCTGCTTTTTTCATTATATTTACAGCCCCTGGGAACCATCCTCAGAAGGCATGGAATATCCTTCCACTGCTACGCTGACGACTGTCAGATTTATCTGCCTCTGAAGCAGAAAGAGGCCTTCTCTATTAAGCCACTTCTAGCATGTCTAGAAGACATTAAATCTTGGATGTCCCTAAACTTTCTAAAATGTAATTCAAGAAAAACTGAGGTTATTCTGTTTGGTCCTAGTGGACCTTGTGAACCCTCTGCTATTGATTTGGGAACCCTGGCAGAGTATTTTAAATCTGTTGTTACAAACGTGGGTTTTAATATGGACAGTGATTTTAAATTAGACAGTCAAATTAGTGCTACTGTCAAGTCCAGTTTTTAATCATTTAAGGCGCTTGGCAAAGATAAGACCTATTTTATCCAGGCCGCATCTTGAAATGGTAATCCATGCTTTTATTTCATCTCGTTTAGATTACTGTAATGCACTGTATTTTGGAGTTAGTCAGCATCTTCTCTCTCGTCTGCAGCTGGTCCAAAATGCTGCTGCACGACTTTTAACCAGAACTCGTAAAAGAGAGCACATAACTCCCATCCTGGCTTCACTCCATTGGCTGCCTGTATAGCTTAGAGTTCATTTTAAAATTCTCATGTTTGTTTTTAAATGTTTAAACGGTCTTGCCCCAACTTACCTCTCTGAGCTTCTGCATATTTACCCACCCCCCAGGTCTCTCAGGTCAGCTGTTAAGCTGCTCCTGGAGGTACCCAGGTCCAAGAGAAAGCTCAGAGGGGACAGGGCCTTCTCTATTGCTGCTCCTAATCTGTGGAACAATCTTTCCCAGCACATTAGAGAGGCCCCTTCACTGTCCACTTTTAAAATATATCTTAAAACCCATTTTTACTCCTTGGCTTATGACACAGTCTGACCCTGATTTTATTGTTTTAATCTAATATGCTGATTTTATTGTTTTAAATGTCATTCTCATCATCATTTTTATACTATTTTATTATTGTTTTTGCTATTTGTGCTAGTTTTATTATTTTAAATGTCATTTTAATAATCAGCTTATTTTTTATTTTTTAAATATTTTTTATTTATTTTATATTATTTTAAATTTTTTTTTTTATTTCTTATTTTTTAACATGTTCAATGTATCATTTCTGGCATGTCAAGTGTACAGCACTTTGTGTTCAACTGGGGGCTGATCTGAAAGTGCTATATAAATAAATTTCTTGCTTGAAAGTAGCTACTGTCTGGACCCTAACACTGACTTTCTAAATGGAAGACTAGTACTTTCTAAAAAGCCCCTTCATTATTATTATTATTATTATTATTATTATTATTATTATTATTATTATTATTATTATCATGTTGCTTTGGGTGATGACAGGATGTACTTAACGTTTCGTTGAAATCACTTCAGGGTTTCAGCTTTATTTTCAAGCAAATAGTCTCATACCGTTGACTGTCTAACGTTCTGAGAAGAAGAAAAAGACCCGGAGGCTCTCGCTCATTTGGACACGTAAACTCGATACAGACGCTGGAACGTCCCGTTTCAGACACACACCAAAAGTGGGGACAGGATAAACAAAAAAACAAAAAAAAAACAAACAAACACTTAACTGGGTCTCATCCGCCCACCCGGTCTGCCCCGTGTCCCGTCACGTTGCCGTTGGTGTGTCTACCCGGTGGGTCTGTCACTGACTCCGGTCCAGCACCACGCTGCTGCTATTGCTGCTGTTCCGTCCCGTCCCCCTCACCGTGTCGTAACCCCGCCCCTCTCAAGCCCTCTCTCCGTACGGGACCGCAATGATTTAGAAGTTCAGGAATCCCACGTGACGTCACCGGGAGGGTGATGTAATGCTTCTGTAAATAGAACGTATTGTAATCTCGCTCCAGTCCAACGTGGTTCCTCTCTGGAGCGCCGCTCGTCTACTCTCTACTTGTAGGTAAGTCTTTTACTTCCATTCACAAAACTTTCTAGCTCCGCGGCAACCGCTCTCCTGATACTGTGCCTTTATTATTTTTATTTTTTTATTTTGACGGTTTAAAAAGAAAAAGGAAAGAAAAGTTGACGGCGGAACTTTTTAGCGAGGTGTCCCGGTGAAGTCTCATCACCCAGCGGAAAGGTTGAGCGCTCCTGTCTATTTGGGGGGTGTGACAGCGCTCTCTGTACAGCTGTGCCGGGCTTGTTTATGAGTTGAACAGGTTCCTTTACGGTGCGGTAGGAGGAAAAGACAACTCACACACACACACACACAAACACACATAAACACACACACACAAATACCGGTCAAGTTCTTGAGACGCAGGCAGTGACCGTCCGGAGGACTTTTTGGTTAAGGACTGCGATTTAAATTGAGCAGAATGAGCTCCATGCCAGCTGCTGTCATGATTCATCCATCAGATACGGGGGACTTGAAGAAGTGTAGTGAGTAACTAAACCTGGCACCTTTTTAAAAATGATTTCTTTGATGCTTACAGGTGATATTAAAAGTTGTGCGTGTTTTTCTGTGAGTCATAGTAACCGAGTGTAAGTGTAGAACAATGACAGTAAAAAATGAGGCGGGAAAACTTTTTTGTCAACGTAAATCCTGTCTTAAACTGACAGTATGTTGCCTGGTCTGTTGTTGAGTTCATCCGTTAAGGATGACGTCATTGCGCATTGAAGTGCCCGCTCTGACAGAAGGTTTTGCTGGAAATGTGCTGAGTCTGCTAATCTTGTACAAGAGCAGAAAGAGGGGGCAGAGGGGTTACAAACTGGATGCTGGGCTTTAAATTTTTACATTTGTCTGTAAAATGTGAGCTTGTGAAACACTTCGAGTACAGCTGACTGTGCCACGCTGTTACATACTGCTGATACATAAAACTACTAATAAACCTGCTTTCTGTATTAGCTGAGAATCAAAACCTTAAATACTTTGATCAATCTCCGATCTTGCTGGAATTTTGGTATTGTGATCACCTAGTTACTGGTTTATTTTCAAGCACACAAGCACACGCACACCTATGAAGTCACCTCTACTTGCCTGGGGTTGGAAAATGGGGGCTGAGGCAGGTTCGAACCTGTCACGAGTAGGCCTGAAGTGCAGCCCTCCCTTCGCAGGCTCCCACCCTCATTCCTTCTCTCTTTCATTCATTGTGTCCTCCTCCTCCTGCTTTCCTCTCCCTCTCTCGATCACTGCCACTTGCCCTTTCCATTTTCCTCGCCATCAACCTAATGTCACTCTCCACC
>NW_005187431.1:1451860-1480672 GCF_000239375.1 Pundamilia nyererei
ACACACACACACACACACACACACACACACACACACACACACACAGACACACTTTCTTTCCACTTCTTATGGATGCCTTTACTTTTGCCCTCTCTTTCCCAACTCGTCTCTTCGGCTCTCAGTCTTTCCCATAACATCAGCACGCGCTTTGCTGTCTTCTCATTGCTCTCGGCTCACGCTTACACAAGGGGTGGGGGAGTTTGCAACCTGTGAATATGCTTCTCATAACCACCATCTCCTCCCACAGCAACACTGGTAACATTTGTTGACCCTTGTCACCTGTTGTCACCTGGCTGAGGATTTGAAGACCTTCTTACTTTGTGCTTCAACAGCAGTCTTCAAATAATTCACAATTGCTCCACATCGACGGCTTAATATCCTCGCAGCAGAGGCAACTGGGTCGGTTCTGGGTTGGCACTGCAAGCTGGTTTATTACTGTGACTCTCATAAGCATTTGTGTTGATAATTTTATCCCAGTGACTTGATGTAAGACATGGCGAGCACTTATCCTTTCATCACACCAGTATTATTAACTGATACCCCGATGAAAGCCTAATTGTAGCCTGAAACAATTGCACTACACTTAGTCCCCACTCCAAGTGAAAAGTAAAGCTCCCAATGCTGGAAGGCTTTGATGCCCTTCTTGTGTTTACGTGTAATTACTAATGAGTAATGAAAGGCTGGAAAAAAACATGGTTTGTACGCTATAGGGCTCGTCCTAATACCTAGTGTATGCTCTCACCCCCGTCCGTTGGCACCAAAGGGATCATTTTCGTCAACTTAATATTGTGTCTCAGGAAGAAACATCCATCATCTGTGGCAACTATCTCATTACACACGGCTTCCACAATAAAGGCACGATAATAGGTGAACAGTATGTGAATTATCCGTGTAAATACAAAACATAAAACAAGGAACCTCAGGCTGCCTGCTGGGTGAGCTCATCTGAGCTGTGATCTGAGACTGCAGGTAAATAAATTCTTCTCACTTCTTCTGTTTGTGCAGGCTTGTGTATGACATGAATGACAAACAGGACAGGCCTTATATGTGCGGCGCCCCGGGCTGCTCTCAGGTCAGTAGAATGCTATATACGTGTGGCATTACAAGGACTGTAATGGTCATTTAAAAAAAACAAAAAAAAACCAGGATGTCAGACCTAATCATCAATGAAATGAGTAACGATCAAGCTGTAGAATATAGGAGGAGTTGCTGATAAATACAAATGTTTCTGAAGTGATGAATAACCTAAAATACTTAACAGACTAAGAGCATCATGATGTCTTAGTCAGCTTAAGAGGTAATCAGCTGCTTTAACTGAGAAAATCATCCCGCGTGTCACACAGCTGCACGCATCCCTTCACATCTCTCTTCCTGTGTTGGTGTGCTGCAGCGCTTCCAGTTAGAGGAACATCTGATCATCCACAGGCACAAACATGAGATGACCCTCAAGTTCCCCTCCATAAAGACAGATGCAGCATTCACAGGTAAGGAAGAAAATGAGCTTCTCTGAGATTTCATCCTAGTCTCCCAGTGACCGCATCTCCTGGCTGCACATGTCTGTGGTGAAACTTCCTCCTTTTCAAGATCAGTGCTTGATATATATATTTTTTTAAAAAGATGACGATATACTATACAGTATGAAGTCAGATAACCCACCAAAGCAAGCTTCCTTCCCTCAAACAGACTACAAATGGTCTCGTGTTGCAGCATGTACAGTATACTCCATCAGATTAGAGCCAAAACACAGATAACAGCACTTTGATTTAAAAACGTGGAGAGTAGGTGCACCGGTCTCTGCACGGCCCATGTAAAACACAGTATTTCACTGCTTCTAGAGCTCATGGTTTTAATTTAGCACAATTTAGCCATCATTTAAATGTATATTAATCATTACTGTGCTCTGTATTTACAACACAAATATTCATGAGGAGTGAAAATAAAATTCCAAAATTGTTTAATTGTTTCTAATTCAGTTCTATGCAACAGACTGATAATAGCAGCAAGACTGCTGAACCTTCTCCGATTGTTTTAAAAGCACTGATATTGTAAATTCATCCTCTTCCTATTTTTTTAAGGATGTTTTTTTCTACAAGAGGAAAGATAAGGATTCTTCCTGTTTCAAGATCTGCTAAGTCAGAGAAAATTTCTTTAGCTTGTTTTGTGTGTCTGTGTGTAGATTCAGTGTCCGGTCATGTGTTTCAATGGCAAAAATAAGAATTTAGGAAAGGTTTGCTCTTAAAAAAAGTAAGCATCTAACAACAGTTGACAATTTCACTCAGACTATATCAAACACATTTGCAGTGATTTCCAGGGAAACAAATGCCCCATTAAGATTAGTCCCATTGTGAACGGCTATAAAATGCTGATTCTGCATCTAAATTAACTTTGCAAGCCTCACATTTCTGTGTTATGCACTACCTGCTCAGGCTACAGTAGTAGTATTAGTATCTTTAACGTCAAAACAACCTCCAGACGATCATTTAAACACAGTTTTTAAATATTGTGCTTCCACATTAACATTTCTGTGAATACATACTGACCATGAGCAGGAAGCAGTGGCTTGGCTGCTTGTAGAAAATATGAGTAAGTACGAGCCCCAATGCCAAAACAAGAAGAATTTCCACCTCATCTTCAGCCCGGACTAAAGCAACATATGAGCGTAAGCTGGCTTTTGTGGTGGAATCAATGCAAAGCAGTACAACCAAAGTATTACCCCATCGCCAGTGGAAGCCGTGGTGCTGAGAAAAGTGTAGCCACACAAGAAAGGTGAAATCATAAAAATCATGGAAGCCATGCTGCGATGTTTTGGCTTCATTTTTGTGACAATTTTGGAGGCGAACGTGGCTGTTGGTGTCAATGTTTTCCCCAAAGATTTGTCTGGATGTAAACAACGGCGCAAGATCTGGCCTCTGCAGACTCTCCCTCTGCACCTCCGTCCTGCAGCCTGTCACGCCTCCTGAAGGAACTCCCCTGTCAAAACAAAAACCCTCATGTGACCTCTGACCTCTATGTGTTTAGACGGCTCAGGGAGAGACAGACTGATGTTATCAGACAGAGACGGAGAGCTCAGCTGAGAGGAGACTCGTTCCTCTTCTTGGCATGACGACCTGCACCACTGTTAATTTAGAAAGCAAAAAAAGCTTAAACTACAGTCTGTTTTGGCAAGTGCTTCAAATTTTTTTAAAAAGCAAATCCGGTTTTTTTCCCCTCTCTTTTGTTTCCATTTGGATGCAATGACTCTAGACCAGACTCCGACGCCGACACGATTTCTGCAGAACTGCGAAGAGGTTGGTCTCTTCAAGGAGATCGAGAAAGAATTTCTTCAAGCACAAGAGGAGGAAAACAAGAAGCAGGTAAGTCTGACAAGTTTTTTATTATTATATTATTTTATTTCACTTAAAATAAACCATCAGTTCTAGTCTGACGTTAGCTGGAAAGAAGCAAGGATTAAGACATGATGCAGATCCGTCCCCCGGTGCTGCTGAGAGTTTATGTTTTGAGTGACACTTGTTTGTGAGGGAGTCAGGCCCGGTCAGACAGCTGCAGATATCTGACCTGCTGCAGGAAAGACACACCGAGCGATCACATTCTACTCTGTAAATTAAACAGCTAGTCGTCACACTCAGAGACAACTAAACAAGTGCACACACTCTCATCGCTGTCACCACAGGCATTATAAGAGAGAAATGTGGCACTCAAAGCAATTAAATCAAAATATTTGGGGCAATTTTGAAAGAGCATGTATAGAGAGTGGTAGTCTGACTACCAGGGGGGGAAAAGCTTTTTAAAGCTTGATTTTGGAGGCAAAGACAGTTCAATTCATTGTTATTTATATGGCACCTAATCACAGCATCACTCACCTCAAGACTTTAATGTAAAGGCTCTACAATACTAGAGCAAAAAAACCCAAATTAGATGATCTCCAATGAGCAAGCACTTGGTGACAGTGGGAGGGAAAACACACACTTGGAAACCTCTAGCAGAACTAAGTTCAGAGGGGGGCAGATTGGGGGTGGCTGAGGGGAGGGGAGGCAGACAGGACAAAAGACGTGCTGTGGAAGAGAGCCAGAGATTAATAATAACCAATGATTTAATGCACAGTGGTGTATAAACACGTAGTGACTGAAGAAACACTCAGTGCATCATGAGAGGGTCACCTGATCCAGCCCTAACTATATATTTTATCAAAAAGGAAAGTTTAAGCCTAATCTTAAAGATAGGAGCTTGTTCCTGAAAGCTGAAGGCTCTTCCTCCCATTCTACTTTCAAGTACCCTAGGAACCATAAGTAAACGAGCAGTCTGAGACCAAAGTGCTCTATTGGGATGATATGGTATTATGAGGTCTTTAAGATACGGTGGGGACTGATAGACAGAAACCTTTTAAGTGATTTGACACATTTGACAGGTGAGTGTATATAAGCAATATTAATCTCCCCGTGAACAATGAAATTAAAGTTAATATAGGTAATGCTTAAAAAAACTGCTCTGCCGCATCTCATGATGGCTGCCATGTGTCTGCGTTAGTGTCTAAAAGGACTTTGACTGGCACCGTAATCTCTGATCGTAAAAGACTTCAATCATTTACTGCCCCACAAGTTTACAATGGTCTCAGCTGTTTGTCTTTTTTTTTTTATTCTTTCCACAGTCGCTTTCTCATAATGGGCCCTCCTGTATGAGCCAGCACCAGCTCAAACTCCAACATCAGCTCCAGCACCCACCCCAGCCTCAGCACCCACATCCCCAACCACCGCTGCATCATCCCCAGACTCATGCACTGCATCATCCCCAGACACATGGCCCCATGATGGCCCCTAGCTGCAGCCTGGCCGCCCAGCAAGCCCTGTCCTCCTCCCAGTCTGGATCAGTCATCACCCAGGCTACCTCCACCCTAACACACTCCGAGTAAGTTCACACAGACGCAAACACACACATTTACCTACAGGCATCGAAACACATATATGTGTATCTTACATTTTCCCTACATCGCACACGCAAACACATTTCCTTTTCTCATTCTTTCTTTTTCCTCCTGTTATGGACGCATTATAAATCATTCTGCCGCTCACAAGCTGGCGTTTCCGCTGCATAATTCATCACTTCATTAACGAAGTGAGAGGAAGAAGCAGGAAAAAAATTATACATCAGTTTAGTGAGAGAATTAAGTAACTCCAAAAGTGATGAAGAACCACTGCATAAAAAGCCACTCAGTCCCTTAGACGCTACCCACCCCACCATGCAGCTACTGTCTCTGTTACATGTCTGCAAAGACTCAGAACCAGACCGGAGTCTCTCAGCGCCTGGGCAGCTTCCTTGGCTCCCTGGTTATCACCCAGTTCTACAGACAGATTAGAGGAGTTCCTGTCTTTCATCTGACCAGCTCCCTGCAGCTGCTCCCACTCCTCCTAAAAGGCCGGCTATGAATTTGTGAAACCTAGTAAACAGTCCGCCCTCACAAGTTCTCATAATACACACATACAGGGTTCATTATGTATTCTGCTCTTCATTATGCTGTATATTTACAGCATTCTGTTTGATAAGGAAAAAAAGGTGTTTTCAAGTACTTATTTAATTGTTTACTGACTAATATTACTTGCAACTTTAGGTAATACAAGTAATTTTCATCTCTAATTTCATAAAGAAAAACGAACTCATGCCTGCCACAGCAACATAATTAAATAACTTCACTTGTTTATAATAACGTGTATATCAGGTTACCTTAAAAATGAAACTTAAAAAAACTGAACATTAAACTGTTTATGTGTAACTTTTTATTTAAAAAAATTTCATATATGTCTTTGTCTGCCTCTTAAAATGTTTTTCAGCTACTACAAGAAATCTACCCTTTTCAGTCAGCTTTAATCACTAACAGAAACAGTGTACCTCATATTCTGGGCAATAAGCACAACATGAAGCCTACAGCTTTATTGGGACTAAAGCATTTCACAGTTAGGCCGGTGGATTATCCAGATTAACTCTATGAATGTTTCTAGACAGAGAAAATGCTGTTGTTTGTTTTTTCAGTGTAAACTTTAATTGCTTTAACCTCTAAGCTGTGGTGCTTTAAAATAGGAAAAACTGGAATGAGAAAATGTTTGAAAGGCATCAGCCTCTAGTTTCTAAACATTTGCCAGTTTAGAATGTGGAGGACCAAAACCTAACCCTAACCGTTACCCCTAATCCTGTAATAATAATAATAATGATAATAATAATAAGCATTTTTGGGCCTGTTTGTCTTTATTCTTGTGCCATCAGCCCACCTATAAATACACCTGTATGGGCCTAGGCACACTCACATATTTCTACAAGTTGGAACCATTTTACATTTGCTTGAGAAGATTTTGACTTTTATAGTTTTTCTTTTTTTAGTGTAACATTTTCTCTACCAGTCCTAGTTATTACAGCAATGTCATTTTTGCATTTATGACTATTTTAAGGCTTTATTAATTCACAGGAGAGCAGATGTATGATATTCTGAGATCAAACTGGACACATTGTGATTAAAAAAATATTTTTTTGTGTGTTTTCTGGGGTTTAGTTATGCTAAATATAGTAAATAGCGATTCCCGCCCAAATGTCAATCTTACATAAAAGTGCCTCCATCATCTCCATCAAACCGATGGTTTCTGCTTGCAACGCATACTGTAGACAAACAAAAGGCTGTCAAATCTGTTGTTGATTAGATGAATCAAGGTGCCACAAGTGAGTCAGTGACATAATTAGCTCCAAACATCTGTCCAGGCTCAGACAGGACGTGACAGGACAGTGGGGAGCGAGCTGACAGTCATTTATGGCAGCATTAATCAGTGCCAGCTGAATCCAGACAGCATGTTAGTCAGTGAAACCCGCTAAGAGTTACTAAGTGAACTCTGGATCTGGCGACTGGCTGTTTCCCCAAGTGTTTACCACCGGTTTCCATAGTGACCTGGTCTGAATGTCTGGCTGCTGGCCTGGTAGAACTGTTGTGGTTATGTTAGGAAATGCTGTTTTGGTTTGTCTGCGCTTTGTTGTATTCTAAAAGGGTCGCATACCCCCAGATTCAGTGATGACATCATTGATGATGACCTCAGCGTGGCCATGCAGGCCCACGCTGTCCGACTGGCAAAGAGCCAGAGGGGTTAGGTCAGCACATGGCACCCTGGGTCTCTGGATCCCCCCCGCTCTGATCTGCAGGCTTTGCACCTCCCTCTCGGGCTGTCATTTTTCTCCACGTCTTTCTTTTCTTTCCATTTTTTTTAAACTTCATCACTCTTTCTCTTGTCAGCGCTTCACCTCAAAACTCTGTTTACAGCTCTCTCCTGGCATACAATAACACATCAGTGCTTTTTGATCACATTGGAGTGTTTAAGGGCTCTCAGAGACT
Organism: Pundamilia nyererei; assembly: GCF_000239375.1. Classification (NCBI taxonomy): domain Eukaryota; kingdom Metazoa; phylum Chordata; class Actinopteri; order Cichliformes; family Cichlidae; genus Pundamilia; species Pundamilia nyererei. The sequence continues at coordinate 1,459,221 of NW_005187431.1, forward strand.
CCTCAGTAACATTTGTTTCTAGTGGTTGGCGGCTTTGATTTGCCAACTTGCCAATGTTTTGACACATCTGCCTCTGAGACTTCTCCGCCATCCCAAAACAATGAGGCTCAGTGGAATTTAGGTTGTGCTACTCCCCATGTCAAAAAAGTTCAACAGCAACATCTTTGCCTAGAGAACTTAATATTCTGGACAATAAGCAGAACACCCTGTCAACAGTTTCGTAAGGGACTATTTCCTCCGTAGAAAGTAGTTCCAGTAAAATCTGTTAAATGTATGAAATAAACAGGATGACTGAAATGCTGCTTCTAGAAAGATATACTCCTGCTTTACTTTAGGAAACTGTGCCAACTCGTTGCTCAGACGAAGGTAAGCCTGCCAGCTAAAATCACTTATCTTTTCCTTTTGAAAAAATATTTGAAGTAAGTAGTAGAAATCAAACATGATGTTAGTTCAGCCAAGTTACCCTCACCTGCAGTGGTAGCAGATCAGCTGATCTCAGTGCTAGCCTACATCATCAGCTGATGGCTCAGCTGATACCCTTGTAAACAGTGGGAGGGCTATTTTAGCTGCTGTAGCACATCTGCAAGCCACTTTGCAACCCACCTCTTCCCTAGCTCAGTGGCATATCTGTTGCCACTGTTACCAGCTCTGTTTTGTGTGAAGGTCCTACACATTAAAGTGCAGGGAGGTCCCAGAACAGAGCCATTCTGCTGGCTTTGTATGCATTTTTTGTTTGTAGATTTGGATACAGCTTCCCCTAAAAATAAGACGATATGACCATTCTCACATCTCACCTCCATCTGCCATTAAGACCCAGCTATAAATGTTTCAACTTGCACCTCTTACTGAACCTGGTTTTATGAAACTTTGGCTGTGGACGGCTCTCTAGCATGACCCGTCTCTATCGCTCTCTCCCTCTTCGGCTCACCACAGGCCGGTTCCCGGGCCGCTGTCGTGCCTCCTTCACATGCAGAACAGACACAGGCAGCCGCTGCCAGCCTCCTTACCTGGCACCCTGCCAGACCCCGCCATGCAAGGGGCATCTGCTCAGCACATGACTGTAAGTATGGAAGGGGATGGTGTTTGTCATGTTCAGACTCCCACACATTCAAACACGCATGCCTGATGATTTATAGATGCAGGTATAGTGGACCCATGACAGGAAAATTCACTTTTGTGGATAAATTAATCAAAATGTCAAAACTCCAGATGGATGTGACCTTTGGGGGAACTCTTCATACTTGAGGTTTATGTGGATACAAGCTGCTGCTTCCCTTTGTCACAGCTGAAAGATTCTTTTTGTGTCTACTGTTTCTTCTTCAGATGGAGAAGCAGATGTCTTGTGCAATGGGTATACCGGCTCCTGTACACAACCCCTCCTGTTCTTCACCCCAGGTAGGTGATCATCAGTCAGTCTGACTACCTTCCCCACTATTTCCATTATTGGAGCTAATAACATTATATTAGCATTACACTAATAATGCATTACACCACAGCTGTTTATGAAGAGTGGATTTCTGCATGTTTCATCAACTCCCAGCATATTATATCTTATCCTAACGTTTTGGTTGTCTGTGGTTCAGGAGGCAGAGTGAGGTTGAGTGAGGTAAGCTAACAATTGAAAGGTTGGAGGTTCAATCCCAGTCTGCACTTTGAATCCTTCTGTGGCAGGATTCTGAACCCTGCTGCACTCGGTGTGTTTTATTGTTAGACAAAGCACTTAGGTGTAAACTAAAGTGCTATATGAATGACTGATTGGGTGACTGAGGCTTATAGTAAGCTCAGTTAGAACAGAGATGTCCATTATATATACCCTTTACCATCATGCTCCAGCTCATAACACTGTGTATCATCATCACTCAGAACATCCGGTGCAATATTACTAAAGTCTGTAAAGTAGGAGTGTGTTTGTGTGTGTATAATAACTTATACTGATCTCATATTCTGATATCTTTATATTGATATATATGTATTTGAATATATTTTTGTCTTAACTATATGCACCACTCAGAGAGTTGCTCCAAATTTGGTTGTACACCTGTAGAATGACAAATAGTCGCGTTCTATTCTAATCTGTTCTATAATGGCTCAAAATGTGGATGATTTTTCAATAAAGACAAATTCATAGTGTTATGTAACACTTAAAAAAAAGACACCCGGCCTCACCTTCTGCCTTTGCCATAGTCCTTTCTAATCAGCACAGACAGGAAATAGAATGTAACTCTACCCCCAAACACACACACACACACACATTGGACCACAGGAAGTCACAATCTACATGCTCCCCCGTGGCTTTCTCAGTTGTTTTATTTCCCTTGCGTCAACAAGCGTGCGATCTTTTCGCTTGTAAATTTTACATATCCTCTTTTCACCTGCATCTGGAATTAATAGTTAAAAATATTTTGCTATCAAAAGCTACTTCAAATGGGAAAACTGTGAAATAGCCCCACACACACAAACACACACACAGGCATGGACGCAGGTTGTGGCTTCTTGTGGAGGAGCTCGCATACAGAGTGGCAACTGAAAAGTGGTTTCAGATTGCGGAGCCACTCAGGTGGCAAGTTTACTTCTGACCCTCTTTTCTTACACTCTCTCACACACACACACACATACATAAAAGGGTACCCGATGACCCAACACATTCTTACCTTACCTTAGCTTTTATTACTGAAGCAACTCCTTACTTTAAACCTTAATCCTGATGCAGAATCTTAACCCTCAAACAACACTTTGACTTTTTGTCAGGTTTGTAACACTCACCAAGATGCAACACATTTGTTCCACAAATGTCCTCAGTGGACGCAAAGAGGTGGAGTGAGTCATCTACATATTGGTTTGTCAGTGGTTCAGTCCGGGATTCTTACCTCCCCCCCCCGGTGCACCTACTGTGAGTGTATGTGTTGTAGGTAACGTTCCTAAAGTACACAGAATAAAGTGCTGCATGAGTGTGTGTGTGTGAGCAGGTGAATGAGTCTTGTAGTATAAATCTAAGGAATTATATTGGTCCTCGGAAAGGTTTTTCTTTTTCGAAACAGGCCTCCGCTTATTTAAAACATCAGAAAGTGTGTTAACGTGCCTCTGTTGTACAGTAACGCTACACTCAGCTCAAGTGGAAAAGTAAACATTTGACAAGTGGATCAGTGTTTCATGTACAGTTTTGTGTCTTCATTCACTGATCCCTTCAGACAGAAATATCAACGTGGTGTGTCATCCAAGCCAAGGAGACCCATGATGTAATCACCGGCCTCAGTGTCAGGGTGTTTCTATCTAGTAAACACAACTGAAGGACTCGTGTCCCGCTCTATTTAGTGTGTGTGTGTGGCTGTGCGTGTGTGTATGACTGGCAGCCTGGCTGGCTGGTAAAGCTGGCACAGACAGCTCAATGACCTCATCCTTGGCACCAGTTAAATGTGCTCTCTTTTTACTTCACTGAATGGTGAAGAGAGAGAGAGAGCGAGAGAGAGAGAAATCTGCTTCTTCTCTTAAAGAAATATTGTGTAACAGGGAGCAGATAACAGTATTGCCAGGGAGGGACTGGAATGGGGGGGGGGTGATGTCATGCTCCAAACATGACCTCTCCCTCTCTTGCTTTTCTCTGCTGAGTGTTGGAGAAAGGTGAGATGAGGTTTAATTTAGCTCGTACAGTCTGTTTAGTCAGATGATACACGGGAATGATAAAGTGTGAAGGTATCAAGCTGCAGACGGCAGCATTTATTGGAACACGTTATCCCTCTCATCAACAGTTGTCTTCGCAGTTGTGGACGCTGAGGAGAAGTGGCGAGGATGGAAAAGAAGGAGGGTTTGACCCGCAGATATTGTTTGCATCGAGGTGCAGGACGCGGCTTGAAGTGGCCCGTTGCTTCAAAGATAACCTGCTGTTACTAATTTAGCAGGCGTTAAGGATAAACCATAGACTGAACACTATGACTCAAGTCTTTTGACTGTAGCAACATTTTTTTTTTAGTTTGGAGTCTGAAGTTACCATATTTGGGGAAAGAAAGTTGAGTTCTTAGAAGGCTGTATCCATACGCTGTATGGGTGAACTGCACAGCCACAGATGGCCGCTAATTAGTAATTTTCTTGCTATGATATATAAAATGAAATGTAGGAATTTCAGGCCAGTAGTGGAAAGAAAAAAAGCTGTCTCACTTGACCTTTGTAAACATTTTCCATTTGAATTTATAGACTCAGTTTATGCGCCATACAGATAATAAAAAAAATGAGGTCTGCTTCATAAATCTTGATCATACTATGGTTCAAAAGACCACATTGGCTATTGAGCTGACAATCACAAGTCAGTAGCCAATAGTCAGACCCGCCCCTCTCTTTCACGTCCATTCTTCACAAGCAAAACACCGTCACCAGCTTGAGGCTTCAAAGCGGGACCTCAAAGCAGTGCGTGACGTCAGGGCAGCTACGTCCATCTTTTATACTGTCTGTGGTTCTTATCTACCTCAGATATTATGATGTCATCATATTGCCTAGCAGCTACACATCCAAAGGGCTAAAATTATCAACTTGTAATGTTTATCCACTGATAACACCTGATAAAGGCATCGTATCATTTTAATTTCACAGACGCATTATTATTTTTTTCCATGCACTAGTACTAATAAAATACTAAAAGAAACCCTCATGCAACAAAGTGGAAACAGTCACTTGCTGAATTGCTCGTTTGTGCCGTAAGCCACACAACAATTGATAATTCCATTAAAAATGCTCAGTCCAGAGGTCCAGTTCAATGACTGGCCAAAACTGGCCACTGTCAAACTTTAAAAGTGTAATTAGAAGAATGACAAAGAAATGAAACTGCAATACAATTTCTATTAGGGGAGTATTCACAGAGACCAAAACCATTCTTTCAGAAGAGTTTAATCTTGCTTTTTAATGCTGTTAAGTTGGGCGTTTTAACATAGTCATCTTTCCTTTTTGACAAAGCATATAGTCAAGGCTGGATCAGGTCACGCTGAATCCTCCTTTAGTTTCACTGCAATAGCTCTAGGCTGCTGGGAACTTCCCAAGTGTTTCTTCTTCACCGTTCCTATGTGTTTTCACACACTCTGCATTGAATCGTGAGCTATTATTCATCTCTGGTTCTCCTCCAAAGTGTGGTTTTGTCCTGTCTTCCTCCCCTTACCCCCAACTGGTCACGGTAGATGGCCGCTCCTCCCCGAGTCTGTTTCTGCTGGAGGTTTCTTCCTGTTAAAAGGGAGTTTTTCATTCTCACTGTCACCGAAGTGCTTGCTCATAGGTCATCTGATTGTTGGGGTTTTCTCTGTTTTCTTTGAATTATTCTAGGGTTTTTAACTTACATTATAAAGCACCTTGAGGCAACTGTTGTTGGGATTTGGTGCTATATAAATACAGTTGAACTGAATTGAACAGTTGTCTGTTGGGATTGTCTCACTGTGCAAGCCAGCCTCGTGTGGTCATTTGAGGAACTGCAGTTTTATGGCCTTTCTGTGTGGTTATAGGGCTTCTGAGCATTCTCTAACATATTGACCATGAAAGGGGTAAATAAATATCTTTATAATCCAACATGTAAAAGAAAAGGAAAGTCTTCCTCAGTTGAATTCACGTTAATTGTTTGTATTTTCTTAATCTAGTTGCTAGTATATACTTATTATCCTCTGAACACAGTTCAGAGGCTGATATCAGAGTGGATAGTGGTTAGATCTCTTCAGATTTCTAAATCATTGCACATAGAAGTGATAATAATTTAACTTTTTAATAGCATCACATGATTAATTAACTTGTTCTTTTTTTGTTTATTATCTATTTCGGCTCAGAGATCCAAGCAGACATTGGGCCACCATTATCAACAGCACCACCCAGGAATGATCACTATCAATAACAATGTGCCACCCATGGGCCACATGATAGAGATGATGCCACAGCGTCACCAGACACCTCCACTACAACAACAACAACCACAACAGCAGCACCACCATCATCATCATCCTCAGCCTCATCCCTCACAGCTTCCGCCTGTGCCTCTTACCTACCAACAGCGGTGCCATGCTCCCCACCCACAGCATCTTGGAAGCACCCAGAGCCACCAGCTGCACCAGGCAGGGAATTTACCACCTCACGCTCAGGCTCACCAATCACCGCCTTCACATTTACACCCAGGCTCACCGCCTGCACCTCCACTGTCTGCTCCTGCGCAGGTATAATGCTTTATATTTAACGATGGCTGGGTTTTTTGTGCATTCAAGCACAGTTACTTGAAAAAGTTGTTGTTTTTGTTCTGCAGTTATCACCAGTTGCACAGCAGATGCAGCCTTCTCAGCCATCTCACACTCATGCAGTGCAGGCAGGCGGTAGCTGCAGCGGAGGTGGTGTAGGAGGAGGCGGAAACCGTCGAAGGAGGACAGTAGAGCAGGACCCCGACGAGCGAAGGCAGAAGTTTCTGGAACGTAACCGGGCCGCAGCCACCCGCTGCCGACAGAAGAGGAAGCTGTGGGTGTCATCACTGGAGAAGAAAGCTGAAGAGCTGACGCACACAAACCTTCAGCTACAGGTGGGATGTGCTCTGAGCACAAGACACACTCACATCAACACAACCCACACTTCGAGAGTGCTTACCATTTCACTGTGTTTGCTTCCAGAACGAGGTGACGTCACTGAAGTCGGAGGTGGGTCAGCTGAAGCAGATTCTGCTCACCCACAAGGACTGTCCTGTCACTGCTCGGCAGAGGGAGGCACAGGGGTACCCCAGTGAGTAAAACCCCCCTTCCCTGCAACCCTGTGTAGAAATCTCACCAGCTTTTCCAGATGCCTGACACCAGTCATCTCCATCCAACACTGAGGGTGTAATTCACACATTAAACCTTGTGTACCCACAATTACACATGCACTCGCTATTACACAGGGGGTTCTTAAACTTCTCGAGGCCAAGAACCCCTAAGAGGGGAGAAAATGTCCTAAGAAACCCCTCATATTTTCTGATTTAAATGCAGCTTTACCTGCTGACTTAATATAGATTATAATTAAAGCTACTTGCTAGCCCGCATGTCAAAAAGACAAGAAGCCGAACAGCTGGAATGGTTAATTACACCCTGAGAAAAGTGTGTGATAGCTGATGATAGACTGACGTGATGTGTCACAATCACATCTGATGGCGAGCTTCTGTCAGCCCAAAGATAACACAGGCAGGAGTAAATGTCCCCATCTGTAAATATGCACTTTTTATTATAAAATTATTTTTTTGCAAATTATTTGCCCTTTGACTTTTGGATGCAGACACCTGGTGCTCCCACTTTGAGAACCACTGCTCTACACACCGAGGACCTTAAAGTGGACCTATTATGCTTTCTCCTATTTTCTGTCATATATACGCACTGTTATTAAAATTGGTACCAGTTTTTTATGTATGTACATGTGAGCAAAGAATTTGTTTTTTCCTCATGGACATGGATGTGTATGATGTCAAGAGAGGGGATATCCTTATGTGGTTATGTCAGGTATGCAGCCATGGCTGTGAGCACAGAAGCCCCACCCAACCTGCTTTTCAAATCTTCTGTTCTGGGCACAACAGTTGTTTCAGAAAGCTGACTAAAAAGGGGAGGGAGACGAAGGGACAAACAGGAATTATCATGAAAAATGAGCATAATAGGTCCACTTTAAACTGTGTCTTAAAGTGCTAAACAAACAGCACAAAAGAGTAAAGTAACTCTTGCTTTAAACCCCGCTGTGTCCAAAAAAATTAGCAATGCACTTTTGAAGAGATCAAGGGGAAAAAAGCACTGCACTCTTGATTTAATTTAAAGGAATATCAAGTTTGTCCTTCTGTTTTAATGAACCACACCGCAATGGTATTTGAGATAACTTGTAGTACCATGCTACTAGCATTGTTTTGCCTTGCATGAAGCTAGCAGGGAACAAGTTGCCTTTCTTGCACTCCACAGGCGGCTTCAAGTTTATGTCAAACAGTGACTGAAACTGACCTGTAACGAAAGATATTTAAAAAGTGAAACGCTGTGGCCTAAGCAGACAAAGACGTATGTGTCAAGAGTTTCTTAGAACAAAGAGAGATGCAATATTGGCACATTTCATATTCATATATTTCTACTGTTCTTTATACATGTATGTACAGTATTCAATTGTTAAAATAAAGGAGCTATTTTCATTTAATCTCAAATGCCGTGGCTTTTTTTTGATGCCTACAATCTCCAACACCAAAAAGCAGAGAGTCAGAACTTTATAAGTGACTTTGACAGCTGTCTCTATGTCCAGCTGCAGGGGTGAGCCCTGGAAGAAGTCCCACCCCTGCAGGTCCTGGGTTTGATCTGCAAGCCATCCAACATAACAGCATCTCCACTTCCTCGACGTCTGGAGGCGATTCGGGCCACGACCTCCAGCCCGGACACTAGCCTGCAACGTATAGGTGAAATCCCAAACTGGATAGGATTGGGATTTTATAAATCCATGTGAACGCTTGAGGTATTTTTCAACACGATCAGCAGATTTTCTGTGAGAAGATCAGAAACACTTACTGAGAGAGAGAGAGTAAGTCGCTTCATTTCTCCAAACAGGTGCATAAAATGCACTTTCTGAAAGCCTTGTTAAAACTGTGATGGCAACTGGATCCTGTGTTTATTCAGATAATGTCTGTTTTCTTTTGACATGAGCCTAACGTTGCCTCCTACCTACTCGCTATGCACACACACAGTCATGACACATCTTTTTAGTATCATTCTCTGGCATATCTTGCACTAATTCAGAAAAAGAGACTATAACTTTTTTTTGTTTGTTTTAATTGGGCAGCTCCAAGTGCACCTTTTTCCATTTTTGAGCAGAGGCAGCTTACCTTAAATACCACAACAAAGTTTTTGTTGTTTTGGGTGTTTTTTCTACAGGTAATTCAAATTATAAGATAAATATTTTATCCTAAAATTTCCCATTTCATTGATTTGTAAATATTAGTTAATTAAACCTGCAACTGTGTTGGAAAGCCACTGAAAACAGTATTTTCTTTAAGGCACTTTTTTGTGACTGCCTTGAGTCACTGAGTAATTATAAACTACACTTCATGTCTCAGTCCCTGCTAGTTTAATTTAATTTACACAGAAGTTACACTTTTTGTACTGTAAAGACGCTGACAATCGCTGTAAACCTAATGCAAAAATTAAAAAAAATATTATTCTGGTATCTTTTTGTGAATCATTGAAATGTGTTTTTACAACGTCAGATCTGTCAGATTCATATTTGTTTGCCTTTAATTTTGGTCAGCTGGTGGCTGTGAGCAGTGAGACTGTGGTTCTGTACTTGCGGTGCGGTCTATCCTGCCATCTAGTGACTGTTTTTATTAGTGAGAGCAAAAATAAGTGTGACCAGGATTGTTTCTGTCTCGTCTCATACACAGACAGAAAGACTTAAGATGAACTTTCTGCATGTTCTTCCTGTGGAGATGTGAAGGTCAGCCCTGTGATGGCCTGGCTACCTGTGCAGGGTTTACCACCTCAAAGTCTGCTGAGATCCTGGATAACTGGGCAACTACTAACAAAAGTGTCCCAGACTTCAAAGGATAGCTCTCCCAAAATGTAACCTATTGTTAACCAGTTTTTGAAAATATCAGCCACAGACATGACTGGCTTCTCTTGAAAATAGTAAAAGTAAGCAATACTTTTCTTGTGATGCTTAAAGTCCCCCCAAAATGTATTTTACTAAACTCTTTTGAGGATTTATGACCTAGTTACTCAAATATATCCACAAGCTTCGCTGTGGGGTCGTTATGCATGCATCTATCCATGACTAGAGGCGCGATGTCCACCCTCATATGCTAGCTCCAAGGTTATTATGGTTAACTGAAACGAAACTAAAAAAAAATTAATATTATTAAAAAATAAACCTTGAGTTGACTAAAATAAAAATTGAAAATTGCATTTTGAAAGAAATTAAAGCTAAGTGAAATTATTTTGTGAACTTGGAAACTAACTGAAATAAGATAATAATATAAAGGAAAGAATACTAGTTTCAGTATCTTAAAAAAATGTTTTATTACAACTTGCCTGATGAGGCATTCATGGACATGTTTGAGACTCTGGATGTCTGCAACACTGTGAGTCAGCTGCTTTCAAGAAGTTATGCGTTATTATTGTAATATCTGTACTGAGTTTCCCAAATCTTGTGTCTAAACATATGCCCGCCATATTCGCTTCCATTATATTCAATGGAAGGAACCTACATGGACTAAAACACAAATAAACAAACAACCAAAAATATGACAGACAGGCAAGTCGAAAAAAATGCAGTTTTGATTTTGGCATGAACTGTCCCTTTAAGGTCAGCTGTCACAAACCAAGAAGCTTTAATGTCTAACATCTTGACTGTCTGATGCTATGAAAAGTTTGTGTGCAGACAATTGTCAATATGTGTGTATGTGTGTGTGTGTGTGTGTGTGTGTGTGTGTGTGTGATTTGAACTGAATGTAGGAGGCACTCCACCCTGTAGACTCAAACAAAGGGACTGCCTAACTATTGCCAGACCTCATCTTGACACGCACACAGCTCACTCACTCACTCACTCACTTCTTTAATGTTTTGTTGCTGCTCTCGTCCTCAGTCTTATGTACAGTCTGGGTTTTAGGACCCGCAGATACAATAACACATGCACTCAAATGACAAATCAGTCACATTGTTGGGGATTTTTACTTTGTCATGTAATGCAAAATGATACAAAGTTCCTTATAAAAGTATAAAATACGGTAGATGTGGTACAAAACAGGAGATTTTTCTGCCACCCAGCAGCCATCGTTACACACTGTACAAATATGAGACAATATGATGTCTGCAAACTGAATATTAGCACCGTAGTTGAAATCAGTGGTACATCATTCACGTACACAAAAAAAAACAAAAAACAAAAAGAAAAACAATGCATGTAGACTCACAGAAGCAAGAAAATTAAAGAGGAAGGGTCCAAACTGGGAAACGGGAAGTCAGAGGGAATGGACTTCCTCTGGTGTCTCATGAGCTCAGCTGAGAGGAGTTTGTGTTAAAAAGGCTAAATCACAGAGGGAAACATGAAGCAATTCCCATTTTTTTCAGTGTCAACATTCTTTTAAAGCTAATTTGGAGTTTTAATGGTTCTAGTCAGAGAATCTCTGCATTTCGCTCTCCCTGCGAACGCTGCTGCTGTCCAGAAAGCGGTCGCAAGGGAACTCGATGAGATCCCCCTCCTCTAGCGGTGCGAGCCGTGCTGGCCGGCTGCTTTGGTAGCTGGTGAAGTCGGTGGAGACGGACGCCGTGGCCATTGCGGTGCGAAACGGTCGCCTGGTGGAGTACATGTGGCGCACGTGCACAGCTGACTTCCTCCTCTGCAACTTTCTCCTCAGACTTCTCCCCAGCCACACCCCGCCGATGACCAGCAGCAGCACAGCATTCCCAGCGAGCATCGCCACCGTCACCAGCTGGAGGTCAGAGGTCAGCGTAGCTCCACGGCCATTTGCCTCAGATAGGGTGACCAGCCCCGTGCAGTGGTCGCGTGGTGCGACCTGACACACGGAACCTCCGACCACTCCCTCCACGCAGACCATGTAGGTCACATCTGAGCTGAGCTCTCGGAGGGTCACGGAGCGAGCCGCGCCGTGGGCGTAAACATAGCGGGGGAAACGATCCTGGGTGCCAAACCTGTCAAACAGAACCCGGTAGTGGACTTCATCAAGACCTGGCCCGGGCCCTGGTGTGTAGCGGTGATGATCCCTGGTGGTCCAGTACACAGTGACGGTATTAGATGTGACGTGATGCACGGACACATTAGTGATGAAATGGCGGTTGAAAACACAAGGGTCTGTAATGACAGGTAGGGTGTCATCCTGATCCGACCTAAGGAGATCTAACTGCTCTCCTGAGTGAACAGACACAGTGGTGGTTAGCCCGATGCTTGCTTGGCTCATTGTGGCTGATGGACTGGGTTTGAAAATAACTTTTGACCTCGTTCTCCCCTTAACGCGTTTCCCAGCTGCCTCTGCAGCAGGCCGTAGCTTCTTCTTTGGTTTCCTTCTGTCCAGGAAAGAAGAAGGTTCTGCCACCTCTGGACCTCCTTGGTCTCCTTGGATCCCCACCTCTTCCTGTCCCTCTTTTTTCCTCTGCTCTCCATTTTTCCATACCATGACTCCACTCCTGTTCACCGGTCTTAAACGTCCTGTTTCTTCCACTTCCCCTCTCTTTCTCACACCTTTCTGAGCTTCTTCATCTGTCCTCTCTCCGCCCTCTGGCAACCGAGAATCTCTTTCACCTCTCTCAGTGCTCCCCAGCTTCACTAGTACGGCCCCTGCCCTGCTCTCCTCAGGCCTAGCTTGACTTGTACACAAGTGAGTCCAGTTCCCAAGGGGCTGCAGCTGGGAGCTGTTCACATAGTCCAGATATTTCCCCCTCAGAGTTGCTGGGTAATGACACTGCACAAACACAGTCAGCAGTTTGCCCTGAGAGTGTGCAGCAGCAATCCATTCTCTCAGTTGCTCCAGGCGACAGTCACATGTCCAGTTGTTGCCTTGGAGATCCAAGTCGTAAAGTACGCTGTTGAGGGTAAACATGTCCCCAGACAGACTGGTGAGAAAGTTGTCCTTCAGCTTCAACACTCTTAGGTGTTTAAGTCTTGAAAAAGCCAGAGAGTCCACGCTGGATATCCGGTTGCGGCTGAAGTCCAGCTCCTCGACACGCTCCAGGGGGTCGAGGAGGACGGCAGGAATTCCCACCAGTTCGTTGCCGTCAATCAGAAGCTCGGTGAGGCTCGACAGGCCCCTCAAAGCACCACTGTCCATTTGGGAGATTTTGTTGTTGCTGAGGGAAAGCTTGGACAGTTTTTTCAGGTTTTGGAAGACATGGTTGCCAATATGACGAATTTCATTTTCAGACAGCAGCAACGTCGTCAAAGCTTTGAGATGAGAGAAAGTGAGGACATTGCGCATGGCTGATTGCTTGTTGTGGGCCAGGTTTAAAAAGCGTAGGCTGGTCAGTTTAGAGAAAGCGTTTCTGTGAATGTGCTGCAGTTTGTTGGATTCCAGATGAAGATAATGAAGATTGATCAAACTCTTAAAAACAGAGTCCTGCAGAACTTCTACAGAGTTGCCATCCAGGCGCAATTTAATAAGATTATCCAGGTTGGAAAACAGTCCCGGTGTGATTTTCTTAATTGCATTGTTGTTTCCATAGAGAATAGTCAATTTCTTTAGGGGCTGCAAACTTCCCGCGGGTATAGCTGTTAAAAGATTATGTCCCAAGTACAGCTCTTCCAATTTGGGAAGGTTCTCAAATGATTTTGGGTGAATAACTCTTATTTGATTGTACTGCAGATTTAACCGTTCGAGGTTACTGTACCGTGTGAAGTCAAAGGCGGAGATGTTAGAGATGAAGTTGCCCCCAAGGCTGAAAATCTGCACTTCCTCGGGCATCTGCGCAGTGGGTTTGGGCACAGTGCGCAATCCGCGATTGGTGCACATGAGATGCTGTGAATGCTGACAGTCGCAGCGGTTTGGGCAAAAGCCCGTCGCCAGCGAGGAGGACAGAAACCCATTAAGCGACAGCAGGAAAAAGCACATCCCCACCAGGAAACTGCTGGTATCCATTCCCACAGCGCGGCCGGCACAGCCCGGATCTGAAGCGGCATTCGCTTTGTGCGTTTCAGGTGCAGTCGCCCCTCTCCTCTGTCACGCTGGACTCTTCCATATTTCACTTGTTGCTCTGTAAAGTGTACATTTCAAGCGCGCAGCGCCATCGCTGAGCAGCATCATCTATGGAACGCGTGAACTTGCCCAATGCGCTCTGATGCTGTCCGAGGGAACAGCCACCTCCCCAAGTAAAGCCTACATCCCCCCAAGTGGTCATCTGCTGCGAATTACAGAGTTCAGACGCTGAGCATGATCGCACACTCACACACTCAAACTCACTGAAAGTCCCTCCCCCGCAACTCTGCGACCCCGCCAAAACCAGATGTGCGCAGAGATCCAGAAGAGATCTGCGCGTGCACGCAGGTAATGAGACACACACGGCGTGCAGTGACGGAGATTGAGAAACCCTTTGACCGAGTTTTTGCGCCCCCCCTCCTTCACCGGGGGTCTGAGATCTGGTATATGGACAAAGCAGACAGCAAGATTTCCTTCCCACGGAATCCCCAGGGAACCCCGAAAATTTCAGCTCTCTCTCTCTTGCAGAACGGTTCGGGCAGAGCAGAGCAGTCACTCATGAAACAAGCTTAGTAAAAAAAAGTTTAATGAATGTTGAATGCATGTTTCCCCCCTCTCTCTCTGCTACAGTAGGAATACCACCAACATGCAGCTCAGCCGATTTACCATTTTCTCATTAACACGCCTTTTGTTGCTTCGTGGGAGCACAGATGGTTCGCATTTGCAGTGCAGGAATTCTAAAGTGTGTGTTAAGACAGGCGAAGAGAGGTGCCAGATCTTAGTTAGAGATCGTCTCGCAGAAAGTGAGTGACGCGTGCGAATATTTAGCGCACGGTTTTGCAGACGGAGGAATCATTAGCTGCAGTGTGCGCGGAGGTTCGTGTTCAGGGCCGCTCTGAAATGTTGCTGCCAAGACATCTGCAAATACGAGGCAAAGAGCTTAAATCCAGGGGCGATTCTAGGATTTTTCAGTGGGGTGGCACAAGGGAAACCATGTGGGGGTTGGTGTAGTAGCTAATAAACTTATTGAACATTTAATCACATGGTTTGTTGTAATTATGTTTCTTTTTCCTAATAAAGCTTTCATTTATTCAATTTAAATAAAAAAAAATTACATCATGGCAGCTGTTTTACACGTAGAGAACCAAATTATCAGTGGTAAATAAAGCGTGTCATTAACATTACTGTTACTATCTAAAAATGAATGAAAATGTGTGTCAGAGTTGCATGTTTGTAACTATCATACAGACATTGTGACAAATCAAATAGATTGAACATCGCAGTCCCAATTAAAATACTTTGTATCTTTAATCAGCACCAGTCTTTTGAGTTCATATATTATTAGTCGCATAGATATATTTAAAATTAAAAAGTGAAGAAAGCGAAGAGTTTCCCAGTAAAGGATGTCTGACCACCCCAGGCTCCCCAATTTAGCATGTTTAACTCCTGTACCAGTGCTTACCAAATCTTTTGTGGTCACAAGTCCCTTCATCTCCATAACCTGTCAGGTTGCCCATGATTTTAAATTTGTCAACACTTAGCACTATTGTGTCAGTTAGACTTTTCAGCTTTCTCTCAGCAACAACAAAATCTCTGTCAATCTGCTGGGATTTTCCCACACAACCATCTCAGGGGTTTACAGAGAATGGTCCGGAAAAAAGAAAATATCCAGTGAGCAGCAGAAATGTCTTGGTTGATGCCAGAGGTCACTGGAGAATGGTCAGACAGCTTCAAGCTGACAGGAAAGTAACAACAACTCAAGAGCATCGTGGAAAGCACAACATGTCGACTCTGGAAGCAGATGGGCTACAGCGGCAGAAGACCACACCGGGTGCTGCTCGTGTCAGATATTAACAGGAAACTGCTGCAACACTCACATGGTAGGGTTACAATTTGACAGCATTAAAGCATGGATCTATTCTGTCTTGTATTAATGGTTCAGGCTGCTAGTGTAATGATGTGGGGGATATTTTCCTGGCACACTTTTGGTTCCTTAATACAAACGGGATTGTTTAACTGTCGCAGGCTACCTGAGTATTGTTTCTGGCCATGTTCTCCCTTTATAATCACAGCGTACCCATTTTCTGATGGCTGCTTCCAACTGGATAACCCGCCACATCACCATCCTCAGATCATCTGAAACTGTTTTTTTTAACATAACAATGAGTTCACTGTACTCAAATGGCCTCCACAGCCACCAGATCTCAGTCCGATAGAATACTTTTGGGATGTGCAGCCGACAAATCTACAGCACCTGTTTGACGACGTCACATCAACATGGACCAAAATCTCTGAGGAATGTTTCCAGCACCTTGCTGAATCTTTGCAGTTCTGAAGGCGATAGAGGGCCCGGCAAGGTGTAGCACTGGATGTTAAATGAAAATGTGGCATGGTGCTCCTTAGCAAATTGAAGAGAGCAGCACAGGATGTTTATTTACATAGCTTTGCTGCAAAGATTGCCTGCTTACCCCCAGTCTGTGACTGAATTTAAACAGAGTACTTACAATGTCAGGTCGCAGGACTTTTTACCATTAGCTGTAACTCTCATTCACACTGAAACTTGGAAAAACTGGATTTAAAATATTTTACTGCTTATAAATAGGGTGAGTCACAAAGGAAATGTGCTGCATTCTCTGGTTTCACTGGAACATTTCATTTGTCTATGTGCAGCTATTGTTGCACATGTTTTGTTTTTTTAAATGTCTTTTTATTATGTTGCTGTCTGTCTCTATTTTTGCACATTCTTTTTGTACATGTGTCTCTTGGAAAAGAGATATCGATCTATATGAGACTACCTGTTTAAATGAAGGATTAAATAATACTAATAATCGGGTAGTCCTACGCTTCATACTAGCTTAGCACACTCTTGTACATCATTGCTGTTTAGGCTGATGCTCTGAATCATGACCCAGGCTACAGAGTGATCACTCCAGTTCTCTTTTTTATGTAAATAACATGTTTTCTTCTGAAGTTAGCAAACTGATGTGGCTAAAGATTCATCTGCCATGGTAACAATGTGCCTGCTCAAATCTTTCGAGGTTAAAGTCAAAGGCATTGAAGATATCATACTTCAATAAGGCTTGAGATACAAGTGATGGAGCGGTCTCTAAACTGAGCAGCACAGACCAAAAGCACGCCCTGACTGGCCTCATTCTCATGCATAACTGTTGGTAGACATAATCAGATGTTATAGGTCTCTGTGTGTGAGAGTGTCTGTGTATGTTTGTGTGTGTGTGAGAGAAATACAACCCATGGGGAAGCCCCCCTCTCTCTGGGAGGTCATTTCCTGTTTGGCTATCTTTCTATAGTGTTTCTACATCCCTGCCTACCCTGTATCCATGTCTTTCTAGTGTTTCTTTCTCTTCTCCAAGGAACACACACATTGAGAAAGCACTCAGCGATCTGGCCCCCAGACATACTGGGACCAGCCAGTTGGTTTATGGCAGTCAGCTGGGCTGTCTCAAAGTCAAAGGGAATACACAAAGATTTCATCAGTCCATGTGGACTCTACTGTAGCATCAGATCATGATCGAGATTTCCCAGAGAGTTCAGACAGACAAAATGAGAGATGAACAAAGGAGGAAAAGACAAACAGTGTGATTAAAGTTAGAGCAGAGAGGGATACGAGTGTTTTAGAGCTGACCCAGATTTACAAAGACTGGCAAAACAGGTTCCATTGAGGCCCTCGAACAGAGCTGCCCACCACTGGGGCTGCAGACCAGTTTCACCAGCCAGTCCTTTCATCACCTCCTTCTCCCGCCAATGGGGCCTCTCACTGTTTAATGACATTTCAGTCTCAGAGCAGAGAAGCGAGAGAAATACCTACTTCCACTAAAACGACAAAGAGAGGGGAGAGACGAGCTCGTATCTCTGTCTGCACTTTAACATAGTGTGTGTGTGTGTGTGTGTGTGTGTGTGTGTGTGTGTGTGTGTGCGCGCGCGCACAACATAAAGAATATCCAGGTCACTGCTAGTAAGTAACGTGAGCTAATACTGCAGCGTACTGTATGTAGGTCATTGAGGAGTGTTACATTACTCATTGCACAGTCTTCAGGTGTTGAATCAGCTTCTTATGAATGAGTGTGTGTGTGTGTGTGTGTGTGTGTGTGTGTGTGTGTGTGTGTGTGTGTTTTCAGATGTGTTGGGGAAGTCAACTTTGACATAATTTTAGATTTTAAAACTTGCATTCATACACAACAATGTGCTGTAAAAACTGGAGTGATTGTTAGTGAAAATGGGCCTCCTATGCACCAACATAGACAACAACATAAATGATTTATTGAATCTGAGCAAGTATGCTTCATTAAATCAAAACAAGATATGCTTTTTGTTTGAAACAAGGACATTTCCAAGTGATTGAAAACTTTTAGGAGCATACAAAAATGCTTCAAACACAGCAGGACTCTGAAGGTAGGGACTAATGAGCCTCACACAAAGCAGGCGGTCACACTACTTCGAACATGTGCATCTTATTGTGTCTCCCGTCAAACTTTTATCTGCCTTGAATCACAGAGACAATGTCTCTGTAGTGTACCACAGCATGGGACTTGCTCACTTCTAGACTTCATCTCAGGAATCAGTGGGGGCTGTAGGTAAAAGTCAAGCAGTGCTCGAAATAACAAATAGCAGATTGTCTCTGCACTGAGACCAGAAAGCACGGCGGTCAATTTGTGCACTTTTGCAGGACGATAAGCACAAGTGCTGCATTTAGGAGGGGTGTTGGAAGTACGTTAATGTTTTTTTCAGGTCCTTCAAGATGCCAAAATAAAGCCAGATATAAATCCAGGAGTGGAAATCAAGTGGTGGGAAAGAAAGAGTGAGGAGGTGGGATTGCGTGTGTGTGTGTGTGAAGTTGGTTTACATGAGCAACAGCTGCTGTGATTGTTATGAGCTGGGAATCTAGTCCATGGTGTGTGTGTGTGAGTGTGTTACTGCACTTAGAGAGAGATGGAAGCACGTGTCTGCAACTGTGCTGACATGTTGCTGCAACTGAAGACTTTCAGTAAGTTAAAAGATGAAGGTAAAAACGATCGAAGAATAGCCATAAGAGCACACGGCCGCCCTTGCCTGCCTGGGGCCCAGGTGCTAACCTTTTACATCCTAGTGGTCAACCCCACCCCACCCCCACCCACCCTTAGTTCAATTCTTCCAGCTGGTTCCCATCACGGGCAGAGAAGGAGCAAAAGAAACAAGGGACAAATACTGTCAGCATCACTCTGCTCAAAGAAAAACGTGGTTAATATCAAATGAAAGCAATAAAAAAAAAAAGCACACATATCACAAACAGCTGCTGTTACAAAAATACACCACTGACGAAACAGCTGATTACAACAACAACATCAGCACGTCCTGCTAAAGCATTTCTGCTCTGGGGGAGCTCCAGCTTCTCATGTCTGACTTGAGATATGTTGAAATAGCTGGGGAAGGGGTAACGCAGGAAGGGAAAGAAGGGGGAGGATGGCAGCACAGCCCTTATTTTTCAATCGACCCGTTAAGAACAGAGTAGAGAAAGGGAGGAAGGGAGGTACTCAACATCTGGAAAATATTAGAGGCCATGCTATGGCCCTTGTTGAAGGTTTGGGAGAGAGTGGATAGGGAGATAGAGAAATAAAGAGGGCAGTGTAAAGGATAGTGTGCGTATTGAGAGGGAGACCCTTTGATCTGCCAAGTTTGATAGCAGCTGTCTGCACGCTGGGTCACATAATGACACTGAGGAAGCATAATGACTTGAGATTTTAAGATCACTGAGCTGCACAGAAGATAACACTCAGGGATTTAAGTAGCTTGAAAACTGTGACAGAGATGCATGGGCATCTGCACACATGAAAGAAAGCGCAAAAAACAGAGCCCATATGGAGGTGATCTCTGGATTAGCATCGCTCAGTTCAACGCAACACAAGTACAAGTCACAAACAAGGCTGCAGAAAAAATGCGGGTCTTTATGAGTCATTAAAACAAAGTCGTCACTCTGTAATTTAGAGAGTGGAGACATCTGATCTGCAGCTGTCCCAGTCCCCACACTGCACTGCTTGTGTGAAACATCGCCCTCTGCTGACAGACATTATAGCCTAATGTAGGCCAGTACTGTAATAACGTCACAGAGTGATGATGGCTCCTGAGAAAGATGATTTTTTATAAATGCCCTCTTTCATTGAGAGAGCTCAAAGTAAGCTAATTTGCTAACTCAATCTAGCCTTAGATTAAGTTAGCAATCTAGATGTGCTAGATTGAATCTAGCCCACAGGGCATCTTTGATACCCCTTAGAACTGCTTCGGTGCATTTCCTCCAGAAAATGGCTCTTTAAATGTTAGCAAGGCACATAATTGTGGTCCAAAAGTTGCTGGAGCCACCAGTGGCTGGTGGAAATTTACCAGTGACTGGCATATTTGTACCATCATTTTCTTCCCATGGAAATTATGCCAATTTCTGCCCACAGTCCTACATAATAATAGTTTCTCAGACTGTTGCCTAAAAGGTGGGTACGGTAGATCTCAAAAAGCACCATGCAGGACAGAGTGAGATCTGGTGCATAAAGGGCACCAGGGGTGGCACTGCATTGGATGGAAAGGAGGAAATAGACTCCAGATCTACAGGTAGCAAGGCAGTGTAGTTAGCTGGCCATGTGTATCAACATTTTTATCTATATTGGAAATCTCTCAACTACTGAATTGTTGTGAAATGATAAAATTGTCATTTACTGTGCAAAAGTCTTAAATCAAACCTAATTTCTTTATATTTTGCTAGGAAAATGGCAAATAGTTGCAACAGTTTATTGAAGCACATGTAAACATACAGGGATATATCGTCTATGAAGCAAAAATCGAGTTTGAAAGTCAATATTTGGACAACAGTCAAAAGTCTAACACAGCAAGAACTCTCCCAAACAAACTTTCATGTAATTTCTTTAAATAGTCTTCAGGAATAGTTCTCCAGTCTTTTTGATGGACATTCAAAGCTCTATTTCTGATGATCTAATGTGATCACACACTGCTTCAATCTGAGAAGGCCAATCCATAACTGATCAGATGTCATTGTGTGCTTTTTTTTTTTTATCCAGCTGTGTTCTTACTGCATTGGCAGTGTGTTTGGGATCATTGCCATGCTGAAAAATGAAGCTGCTGCCAATTAGATGTTTGGGCACTCACTGTTGTGTTTCTCTGCTAACCTAAATACTTACATACCTTTAAAACAACTGATTGCATCCATACATCAGTTTAGTTGTACTTTTTATTCATGGGGCCTTGGAACAATATCATGAAATATTATGAATATTGTGAAATTATCTTGCGGAGGGCCTGATTTAAAATCCACTTTCAAGGCCTGTGATATCTGTGCATCCATTGTGTGTTATATGCATTTCCTGGTCTCTAACAGACACAAACTGTGGGAAAACACAGGATCCAAATGAGTATCTTATTAGATCCAGATTCAGGGATGAATCTCAGCTACAAAACAGAGAAGTCATGCAGTTGAACTGCATTTCCTGCTGCTACTATATCCTCCTTACACTTAACATTAAACTGCACACTTCAATGAAAAACAACACTAAAGCCCAGCCAGTCTTTTATCCTTGAATACAAAGTATTCAGTCTGCAGTAACCACAGCTGACCTACAGATGGCACTGTCATCTCTTCACTCAGTAAACATGTCTGTACCAGTCATTGGTGTTTACTGTGTGTGTGTGTGTGTGTGTGTGTGTGTGTGTGTGTGTGTGTGTGTGTGTGTGTGTGTGTGTGTGTGTGTGGACAGGCGTGTCTGCACTGTGAGGTATGTCAAGGTGCGGTCCTTAGTGGCTTCAATTAATCACTCGTAAGGTGAGT